>NW_026611700.1:0-312910 GCF_023638135.1 Falco biarmicus
CGAGTCCAAAATTCAGCGATTCCCCATCTCAGCCCAGTAAGCAGGTAGAACAAGTTTTGTGGTGCCTTTCAGCTGCCTACCGGGGTAGTGTAAAAACTACCAACAGAACTCCTTTCTGGCACCTTCCCCGGTGGAGTTGTGCATGGGGTGTGTTTGGAACATTTTGTCACCAGCCGAGTCCAAAATTCAGCGATTCCCCATCTCAGCCCAGAAAGCAGGTACAACAAGTTTTGTGGTGCCTTTCTCTTGCCTACCAGGGTAGTGTAAAAACTACCAACAGACCTCGTTTCTGGCACCTTCCCCGGTGGAGTTGTGCATGGGGTGTGTTTGGAACATTTTGTCACCAGCCGAGTCCAAAATTCAGCGATTCCCCATCTCAGCCCAGAAAGCAGGTAGAACAAGTTTTGTGGTGCCTTTCAGCTGCCTACCGGGGTAGTGTAAAAACTACCAACAGAACTCGTTTCTGGCACCTTCCCCGGTGGAGTTGTGCATGGGGTGTGTTTGGAACATTTTGTCACCAGCCGAGTCCAAAATTCAGCGATTCCCCATCTCAGCCCAGAAAGCAGGTAGAACAAGTTTTGTGGTGCCTTTCAGCTGCCTACCGGGGTAGTGTAAAAACTACCAACAGAACTCGTTTCTGGCACCTTCCCCGGTGGAGTTGTGCATGGGGTGTGTTTGGAACATTTTGTCACCAGCCGAGTCCAAAATTCAGCGATTCCCCATCTCAGCCCAGAAAGCAGGTAGAACAAGTTTTGTGGTGCCTTTCTCTTGCCTACCGGGGTAGTGTAAAAACTACCAACGGAACTCGATTCTGGCACCTTCCCCGGTGGAGTTGTGCATGGGGTGTGATTGGAACATTTTGTCACCAGCCGAGTCCAAAATTCAGTGATTCCCCATCTCAGCCCAGAAAGCAGGTAGAACAAGTTTTGTGGTGCCTTTCAGCTGCCTACCGGGGTAGTGTAAAAACTACCAACAGAACTCGTTTCTGGCACCTTCCCCGGTGGAGGTGTGCATGGGGTGTGTTTGGAACATTTTGTCAGCAGCCGAGTCCAAAATTCAGCGATTCCCCATCTCAGCCCAGAAAGCAGGTAGAACAAGTTTTGTGGTGCCTTTCAGCTGCCTACCGGGGTAGTGTAAAAACTACCAACAGAACTCGTTTCTGGCACCTTCCCCGGTGGAGTTGTGCATGGGGTGTGTTTGGAACATTTTGTCACCAGCCGAGTCCAAAATTCAGCGATTCCCCATCTCAGCCCAGAAAGCAGGTAGAACAAGTTTTGTGGTGCCTTTCAGCTGCCTACCGGGGTAGTGTAAAAACTACCAACAGAACTCGTTTCTGGCACCTTCCCCGGTGGAGTTGTGCATGGGGTGTGTTTGGAACATTTTGTCACCAGCCGAGTCCAAAATTCAGCGATTCCCCATCTCAGCCCAGAAAGCAGGTAGAACAAGTTTTGTGGTGCCTTTCTCTTGCCTACCGGGGTAGTGTAAAAACTACCAACAGAACTCCTTTCTGGCACCTTCCCCGGTGGAGTTGTGCATGGGGTGTGTTTGGAACATTTTGTCACCAGCCGAGTCCAAAATTCAGCGATTCCCCATCTCAGCCCAGAAAGCAGGTAGAACCGGTTTTGTGGTGCCTTTCAGCTGCCTACCGGGGTAGTGTAAAAACTACCAACAGAACTCGTTTCTGGCACCTTCCCCGGTGGAGTTGTGCATGGGGTGTGTTTGGAACATTTTGTCACCAGCCGAGTCCAAAATTCAGCGATTCCCCATCTCAGCCCAGAAAGCAGGTAGAACAAGTTTTGTGGTGCCTTTCAGCTGCCTACCGGGGTAGTGTAAAAACTACCAACAGAACTCGTTTCTGGCACCTTCCCCGGTGGAGTTGTGCATGGGGTGTGTTTGGAACATTTTGTTACCAGCCGAGTCCAAAATTCAGCGATTCCCCATCTCAGCCCAGAAAGCAGGTAGAACAAGTTTTGTGGTGCCTTTCTCTTGCCTACCGGGGTAGTGTAAAAACTACCAACGGAACTCGATTCTGGCACCTTCCCCGGTGGAGTTGTGCATGGGGTGTGTTTGGAACATTTTGTCACCAGCCGAGTCCAAAATTCAGTGATTCCCCATCTCAGCCCAGAAAGCAGGTAGAACAAGTTTTGTGGTGCCTTTCAGCTGCCTACCGGGGTAGTGTAAAAACTACCAACAGAACTCGTTTCTGGCACCTTCCCCGGTGGAGTTGTGCATGGGGTGTGTTTGGAACATTTTGTCACCAGCCGAGTCCAAAATTCAGCGATTCCCCATCTCAGCCGAGAAAGCAGGTAGAAAAACTTTTGTGGTGCCTTTCAGCTGCCTACCGGGGTAGTGTAAAAACTACCAAAAGAACTCGTTTCTGGCACCTTCCCCGGTGGAGTTGTGCATGGGGTGTGTTTGGAACATTTTGTCACCAGCCAAGTCCAAAATTCAGCGATTCCCCATCTCAGCCCAGAAAGCAGGTAGAACAAGTTTTGTGGTGCCTTTCTCTTGCCTACCGGGGTAGTGTAAAAACTACCAACAGAACTCGTTTCTGGCACCTTCCCCGGTGGAGTTGTGCATGGGGTGTGTTTGGAACATTTTGTCACCAGCCGAGTCCAAAATTCAGCGATTCCCCATCTCAGCCCAGAAAGCAGGTAGAACAAGTTTTGTGGTGCCTTTCAGCTGCCTACCGGGGTAGTGTAAAAACTACCAACAGAACTCGTTTCTGGCACCTTCCCCGGTGGAGTTGTGCATGGGGTGTGTTTGGAACATTTTGTCACCAGCCCAGTCCAAAATTCAGCGATTCCCCATCTCAGCCCAGAAAGCAGGTAAGAACAAGTTTTGTGGTGCCTTTCAGCTGCCTACCGGGGTAGTGTAAAAACTACCAACAGAACTCCTTTCTGGCACCTTCCCCGGTGGAGTTGTGCATGGGGTGTGTTTGGAACATTTTGTCACCAGCCGAGTCCAAAATTCAGCGATTCCCCATCTCAGCCCAGAAAGCAGGTAGAACAAGTTTTGTGGTGCCTTTCAGCTGCCTACCGGGGTAGTGTAAAAACTACCAACAGAACTCGTTTCTGGCACCTTCCCCGGTGGAGTTGTGCATGGGGTGTGTTTGGAACATTTTGTCACCAGCCCAGTCCAAAATTCAGCGATTCCCCATCTCAGCCCAGAAAGCAGGTAGAACAAGTTTTGTGGTGCCTTTCAGCTGCCTACCGGGGTAGTGTAAAAACTACCAACAGAACTCCTTTCTGGCACCTTCCCCGGTGGAGTTGTGCATGGGGTGTGTTTGGAACATTTTGTCACCAGCCGAGTCCAAAATTCAGCGATTCCCCATCTCAGCCCAGAAAGCAGGTACAACAAGTTTTGTGGTGCCTTTCTCTTGCCTACCGGGGTAGTGTAAAAACTACCAACAGAACTCGTTTCTGGCACCTTCCCCGGTGGAGTTGTGCATGGGGTGTGTTTGGAACATTTTGTCAGCAGCCGAGTCCAAAATTCAGCGATTCCCCATCTCAGCCCAGAAAGCAGGTAGAACAAGTTTTGTGGTGCCTTTCAGCTGCCTACCGGGGTAGTGTAAAAACTACCAACAGAACTCGTTTCTGGCACCTTCCCCGGTGGAGTTGTGCATGGGGTGTGTTTGGAACATTTTGTCACCAGCCGAGTCCAAAATTCAGCGATTCCCCATCTCAGCCCAGAAAGCAGGTAGAACAAGTTTTGTGGTGCCTTTCAGCTGCCTACCGGGGTAGTGTAAAAACTACCAACAGAACTCGTTTCTGGCACCTTCCCCGGTGGAGTTGTGCATGGGGTGTGTTTGGAACATTTTGTCACCAGCCGAGTCCAAAATTCAGCGATTCCCCATCTCAGCCCAGAAAGCAGGTAGAACAAGTTTTGTGGTGCCTTTCAGCTGCCTACCGGGGTAGTGTAAAAACTACCAACAGAACTCGTTTCTGGCACCTTCCCCGGTGGAGTTGTGCATGGGGTGTGTTTGGAACATTTTGTTACCAGCCGAGTCCAAAATTCAGCGATTCCCCATCTCAGCCCAGAAAGCAGGTAGAACAAGTTTTGTGGTGCCTTTCAGCTGCCTACCGGGGTAGTGTAAAAACTACCAACAGAACTCGTTTCTGGCACCTTCCCCGGTGGAGGTGTGCATGGGGTGTGTTTGGAACATTTTGTCACCAGCCGAGTCCAAAATTCAGCGATTCCCCATCTCAGCCCAGAAAGCAGGTAGAACAAGTTTTGTGGTGCCTTTCAGCTGCCTACCGGGGTAGTGTAAAAACTACCAACAGAACTCGTTTCTGGCACCTTCCCCGGTGGAGGTGTGCATGGGGTGTGTTTGGAACATTTTGTCACCAGCCGAGTCCAAAATTCAGCGATTCCCCATCTCAGCCCAGAAAGCAGGTAGAACAAGTTTTGTGGTGCCTTTCAGCTGCCTACCGGGGTAGTGTAAAAACTACCAACAGAACTCGTTTCTGGCACCTTCCCCGGTGGAGTTGTGCATGGGGTGTGTTTGGAACATTTTGTCACCAGCCGAGTCCAAAATTCAGTAAATTCCCCATCTCAGCCCAGAAAGCAGGTAGAACAAGTTTTGTGGTGCCTTTCAGCTGCCTACCGGGGTAGTGTAAAAACTACCAACAGAACTCGTTTCTGGCACCTTCCCCGGTGGAGTTGTGCATGGGGTGTGTTTGGAACATTTTGTCACCAGCCGAGTCCAAAATTCAGCGATTCCCCATCTCAGCCCAGAAAGCAGGTAGAACAAGTTTTGTGGTGCCTTTCTCTTGCCTACCGGGGTAGTGTAAAAACTACCAACGGAACTCGATTCTGGCACCTTCCCCGGTGGAGTTGTGCATGGGGTGTGTTTGGAACATTTTGTCACCAGCCGAGTCCAAAATTCAGTGATTCCCCATCTCAGCCCAGAAAGCAGGTAGAACAAGTTTTGTGGTGCCTTTCAGCTGCCTACCGGGGTAGTGTAAAAACTACCAACAGAACTCGTTTCTGGCACCTTCCCCGGTGGAGGTGTGCATGGGGTGTGTTTGGAACATTTTGTCAGCAGCCGAGTCCAAAATTCAGCGATTCCCCATCTCAGCCCAGAAAGCAGGTAGAACAAGTTTTGTGGTGCCTTTCAGCTGCCTACCGGGGTAGTGTAAAAACTACCAACAGAACTCGTTTCTGGCACCTTCCCCGGTGGAGTTGTGCATGGGGTGTGTTTGGAACATTTTGTCACCAGCCGAGTCCAAAATTCAGCGATTCCCCATCTCAGCCCAGAAAGCAGGTAGAACAAGTTTTGTGGTGCCTTTCAGCTGCCTACCGGGGTAGTGTAAAAACTACCAACAGAACTCGTTTCTGGCACCTTCCCCGGTGGAGTTGTGCATGGGGTGTGTTTGGAACATTTTGTTACCAGCCGAGTCCAAAATTCAGCCGTTCCCCCATCTCAGCCCAGAAAGCAGGTACAACAAGTTTTGTGGTGCCTTTCTCTTGCCTACCGGGGTAGTGTAAAAACTACCAACGGAACTCGATTCTGGCACCTTCCCCGGTGGAGTTGTGCATGGGGTGTGTTTGGAACATTTTGTCAACAGCCGAGTCCAAAATTCAGCGATTCCCCATCTCAGCCCAGAAAGCAGGTAGAACAAGTTTTGTGGTGCCTTTCAGCTGCCTACCGGGGTAGTGTAAAAACTACCAACAGAACTCGTTTCTGGCACCTTCCCCGGTGGAGTTGTGCATGGGGTGTGTTTGGAACATTTTGTCAGCAGCCGAGTCCAAAATTCAGCGATTCCCCATCTCAGCCCAGAAAGCAGGTAGAACAAGTTTTGTGGTGCCTTTCTCTTGCCTACCGGGGTAGTGTAAAAACTACCAACGGAACTCGATTCTGGCACCTTCCCCGGTGGAGTTGTGCATGGGGTGTGTTTGGAACATTTTGTCACCAGCCGAGTCCAAAATTCAGCGATTCCCCATCTCAGCCCAGAAAGCAGGTAGAACAAGTTTTGTGGTGC
This sequence comes from Falco biarmicus, assembly GCF_023638135.1. Classification (NCBI taxonomy): domain Eukaryota; kingdom Metazoa; phylum Chordata; class Aves; order Falconiformes; family Falconidae; genus Falco; species Falco biarmicus. Next base: position 5,985 of record NW_026611700.1, read on the forward strand.
CTTTCAGCTGCCTACCGGGGTAGTGTAAAAACTACCAACAGAACTCGTTTCTGGCACCTTCCCCGGTGGAGTTGTGCATGGGGTGTGTTTGGAACATTTTGTCACCAGCCGAGTCCAAAATTCAGCGATTCCCCATCTCAGCCCAGAAAGCAGGTACAACAAGTTTTGTGGTGCCTTTCAGCTGCCTACCGGGGTAGTGTAAAAACTACCAACAGAACTCGTTTCTGGCATGGGGTGTGTTTGGAACATTTTGTCACCAGCCGAGTCCAAAATTCAGCGATTCCCCATCTCAGCCCAGAAAGCAGGTAGAACAAGTTTTGTGGTGCCTTTCTCTTGCCTTACCGCCCCGGGTAGTGTAAAAACTACCAATGGAACTCGATTCTGGCACCTTCCCCGGTGGAGTTGTGCATGGGGTGTGTTTGGAACATTTTGTCACCAGCCGAGTCCAAAATTCAGTGATTCCCCATCTCAGCCCAGAAAGCAGGTAGAACAAGTTTTGTGGTGCCTTTCAGCTGCCTACCGGGGTAGTGTAAAAACTACCAACAGAACTCGTTTCTGGCACCTTCCCCGGTGGAGTTGTGCATGGGGTGTGTTTGGAACATTTTGTCACCAGCCGAGTCCAAAATTCAGCGATTCCCCATCTCAGCCCAGAAAGCAGGTAGAACAAGTTTTGTGGTGCCTTTCAGCTGCCTACCGGGGTAGTGTAAAAACTACCAACAGAACTCGTTTCTGGCACCTTCCCCGGTGGAGGTGTGCATGGGGTGTGTTTGGAACATTTTGTCACCAGCCGAGTCCAAAATTCAGCGATTCCCCATCTCAGCCCAGAAAGCAGGTAGAACAAGTTTTGTGGTGCCTTTCAGCTGCCTACCGGGGTAGTGTAAAAACTACCAACAGAACTCCTTTCTGGCACCTTCCCCGGTGGAGTTGTGCATGGGGTGTGTTTGGAACATTTTGTCACCAGCCGAGTCCAAAATTCAGCGATTCCCCATCTCAGCCCAGAAAGCAGGTACAACAAGTTTTGTGGTGCCTTTCTCTTGCCTACCGGGGGTAGTGTAAAAAACTACCAACAGAACTCGTTTCTGGCACCTTCCCCGGTGGAGTTGTGCATGGGGGTGTGTTTGGAACATTTTGTCACCAGCCGAGTCCAAAATTCAGCGATTCCCCCATCTCAGCCCAGAAAGCAGGTAGAACAAGTTTTGTGGTGCCTTTCAGCTGCCTACCGGGGTAGTGTAAAAACTACCAACAGAACTCGTTTCTGGCACCTTCCCCGGTGGAGTTGTGCATGGGGTGTGTTTGGAACATTTTGTCACCAGCCGAGTCCAAAATTCAGCGATTCCCCATCTCAGCCCAGAAAGCAGGTAGAACAAGTTTTGTGGTGCCTTTCAGCTGCCTACCGGGGTAGTGTAAAAACTACCAACAGAACTCGTTTCTGGCACCTTCCCCGGTGGAGGTGTGCATGGGGTGTGTTTGGAACATTTTGTCACCAGCCGAGTCCAAAATTCAGCGATTCCCCATCTCAGCCCAGAAAGCAGGTAGAACAAGTTTTGTGGTGCCTTTCAGCTGCCTACCGGGGTAGTGTAAAAACTACCAACAGAACTCGTTTCTGGCACCTTCCCCGGTGGAGGTGTGCATGGGGGTGTGTTTGGAACATTTTGTCAGCAGCCGAGTCCAAAATTCAGCGATTCCCCATCTCAGCCCAGAAAGCAGGTAGAACAAGTTTTGTGGTGCCTTTCAGCTGCCTACCGGGGTAGTGTAAAAACTACCAACAGAACTCGTTTCTGGCACCTTCCCCGGTGGAGTTGTGCATGGGGTGTGTTTGGAACATTTTGTTACCAGCCGAGTCCAAAATTCAGCGATTCCCCATCTCAGCCCAGAAAGCAGGTAGAACAAGTTTTGTGGTGCCTTTCAGCTGCCTACCGGGGGTAGTGTAAAAACTACCAACAGAACTCGTTTCTGGCACCTTCCCCGGTGGAGGTGTGCATGGGGTGTGTTTGGAACATTTTGTCACCAGCCGAGTCCAAAATTCAGCGATTCCCCATCTCAGCCCAGAAAGCAGGTAGAACAAGTTTTGTGGTGCCTTTCAGCTGCCTACCGGGGGTAGTGTAAAAACTACCAACAGAACTCCTTTCTGGCACCTTCCCCGGTGGAGTTGTGCATGGGGTGTGTTTGGAACATTTTGTCACCAGCCGAGTCCAAAATTCAGCGATTCCCCATCTCAGCCCAGAAAGCAGGTAGAACAAGTTTTGTGGTGCCTTTCAGCTGCCTACCGGGGTAGTGTAAAAACTACCAACAGAACTCGTTTCTGGCACCTTCCCCGGTGGAGTTGTGCATGGGGTGTGTTTGGAACATTTTGTCACCAGCCGAGTCCAAAATTCAGCGATTCCCCATCTCAGCCCAGAAAGCAGGTAGAACAAGTTTTGTGGTGCCTTTCTCTTGCCTACCGGGGTAGTGTAAAAACTACCAACAGAACTCGTTTCTGGCACCTTCCCCGGTGGAGTTGTGCATGGGGTGTGTTTGGAACATTTTGTCACCAGCCGAGTCCAAAATTCAGTGATTCCCCATCTCAGCCCAGAAAGCAGGTAGAACAACTTTTGTGGTGCCTTTCAGCTGCCTACCGGGGTAGTGTAAAAACTACCAACAGAACTCGTTTCTGGCACCTTCCCCGGTGGAGGTGTGCATGGGGTGTGTTTGGAACATTTTGTCAGCAGCCGAGTCCAAAATTCAGCGATTCCCCATCTCAGCCCAGAAAGCAGGTAGAACAAGTTTTGTGGTGCCTTTCAGCTGCCTACCGGGGTAGTGTAAAAACTACCAACAGAACTCGTTTCTGGCACCTTCCCCGGTGGAGTTGTGCATGGGGTGTGTTTGGAACATTTTGTCACCAGCCGAGTCCAAAATTCAGCGATTCCCCATCTCAGCCCAGAAAGCAGGTAGAACAAGTTTTGTGGTGCCTTTCTCTTGCCTACCGGGGTAGTGTAAAAACTACCAACAGAATTCGTTTCTGGCACCTTCCCCGGTGGAGTTGTGCATGGGGTGTGTTTGGAACATTTTGTTACCAGCCGAGTCCAAAATTCAGCCGTTCCCCATCTCAGCCCAGAAAGCAGGTACAACAAGTTTTGTGGTGCCTTTCTCTTGCCTACCGGGGTAGTGTAAAAACTACCAACGGAACTCGATTCTGGCACCTTCCCCGGTGGAGTTGTGCATGGGGGTGTGTTTGGAACATTTTGTCACCAGCCGAGTCCAAAATTCAGCGATTCCCCATCTCAGCCCAGAAAGCAGGTACAACAAGTTTTGTGGTGCCTTTCTCTTGCCTACCGGGGTAGTGTAAAAACTACCAACAGAACTCGTTTCTGGCACCTTCCCCGGTGGAGTTGTGCATGGGGTGTGTTTGGAACATTTTGTCACCAGCCGAGTCCAAAATTCAGCGATTCCCCATCTCAGCCCAGAAAGCAGGTAGAACAAGTTTTGTGGTGCCTTTCTCTTGCCTACCGGGGTAGTGTAAAAACTACCAACGGAACTCGATTCTGGCACCTTCCCCGGTGGAGTTGTGCATGGGGTGTGTTTGGAACATTTTGTCACCAGCCGAGTCCAAAATTCAGCGATTCCCCATCTCAGCCCAGAAAGCAGGTAGAACAAGTTTTGTGGTGCCTTTCAGCTGCCTACCGGGGTAGTGTAAAAACTACCAACAGAACTCGTTTCTGGCACCTTCCCCGGTGGAGTTGTGCATGGGGTGTGTTTGGAACATTTTGTCACCAGCCGAGTCCAAAATTCAGCGATTCCCCATCTCAGCCCAGAAAGCAGGTAGAACAAGTTTTGTGGTGCCTTTCAGCTGCCTACCGGGGTAGTGTAAAAAACTACCAACAGAACTCGTTTCTGGCACCTTCCCCGGTGGAGTTGTGCATGGGGTGTGTTTGGAACATTTTGTTACCAGCCGAGTCCAAAATTCAGCGATTCCCCATCTCAGCCCAGAAAGCAGGTAGAACAAGTTTTGTGGTGCCTTTCTCTTGCCTACCGGGGGTAGTGTAAAAACTACCAACGGAACTCGATTCTGGCACCTTCCCCGGTGGAGTTGTGCATGGGGTGTGTTTGGAACATTTTGTCACCAGCCGAGTCCAAAATTCAGTGATTCCCCATCTCAGCCCAGAAAGCAGGTAGAACAAGTTTTGTGGTGCCTTTCAGCTGCCTACCGGGGGTAGTGTAAAAACTACCAACAGAACTCGTTTCTGGCACCTTCCCCGGTGGAGTTGTGCATGGGGTGTGTTTGGAACATTTTGTCACCAGCCGAGTCCAAAATTCAGCGATTCCCCATCTCAGCCGAGAAAGCAGGTAGAAAAACTTTTGTGGTGCCTTTCAGCTGCCTACCGGGGGTAGTGTAAAAACTACCAAAAGAACTCGTTTCTGGCACCTTCCCCGGTGGAGTTGTGCATGGGGTGTGTTTGGAACATTTTGTCACCAGCCAAGTCCAAAATTCAGCGATTCCCCATCTCAGCCCAGAAAGCAGGTAGAACAAGTTTTGTGGTGCCTTTCTCTTGCCTACCGGGGTAGTGTAAAAACTACCAACAGAACTCGTTTCTGGCACCTTCCCCGGTGGAGTTGTGCATGGGGTGTGTTTGGAACATTTTGTCACCAGCCGAGTCCAAAATTCAGCGATTCCCCATCTCAGCCCAGAAAGCAGGTAGAACAAGTTTTGTGGTGCCTTTCAGCTGCCTACCGGGGTAGTGTAAAAACTACCAACAGAACTCGTTTCTGGCACCTTCCCCGGTGGAGTTGTGCATGGGGTGTGTTTGGAACATTTTGTCACCAGCCGAGTCCAAAATTCAGCGATTCCCCATCTCAGCCCAGAAAGCAGGTAGAACAAGTTTTGTGGTGCCTTTCAGCTGCCTACCGGGGTAGTGTAAAAACTACCAACAGAACTCGTTTCTGGCACCTTCCCCGGTGGAGTTGTGCATGGGGTGTGTTTGGAACATTTTGTCACCAGCCGAGTCCAAAATTCAGCGATTCCCCATCTCAGCCCAGAAAGCAGGTACAACAAGTTTTGTGGTGCCTTTCTCTTGCCTACCGGGGTAGTGTAAAAACTACCAACAGAACTCGTTTCTGGCACCTTCCCCGGTGGAGTTGTGCATGGGGTGTGTTTGGAACATTTTGTCACCAGCCGAGTCCAAAATTCAGCGATTCCCCATCTCAGCCCAGAAAGCAGGTAGAACAAGTTTTGTGGTGCCTTTCAGCTGCCTACCGGGGTAGTGTAAAAACTACCAACAGAACTCGTTTCTGGCACCTTCCCCGGTGGAGTTGTGCATGGGGTGTGTTTGGAACATTTTGTCACCAGCCGAGTCCAAAATTCAGCGATTCCCCATCTCAGCCCAGAAAGCAGGTAGAACAAGTTTTGTGGTGCCTTTCAGCTGCCTACCGGGGTAGTGTAAAAACTACCAACAGAACTCGTTTCTGGCACCTTCCCCGGTGGAGTTGTGCATGGGGTGTGTTTGGAACATTTTGTCACCAGCCGAGTCCAAAATTCAGCGATTCCCCATCTCAGCCGAGAAAGCAGGTAGAAAAACTTTTGTGGTGCCTTTCAGCTGCCTACCGGGGTAGTGTAAAAACTACCAACAGAACTCGTTTCTGGCACCTTCCCCGGTGGAGTTGTGCATGGGGTGTGTTTGGAACATTTTGTCACCAGCCAAGTCCAAAATTCAGCGATTCCCCATCTCAGCCCAGAAAGCAGGTAGAACAAGTTTTGTGGTGCCTTTCTCTTGCCTACCGGGGTAGTGTAAAAACTACCAACAGAACTCCTTTCTGGCACCTTCCCCGGTGGAGTTGTGCATGGGGTGTGTTTGGAACATTTTGTCACCAGCCGAGTCCAAAATTCAGCGATTCCCCATCTCAGCCCAGAAAGCAGGTAGAACAAGTTTTGTGGTGCCTTTCAGCTGCCTACCGGGGTAGTGTAAAAACTACCAACAGAACTCGTTTCTGGCACCTTCCCCGGTGGAGTTGTGCATGGGGTGTGTTTGGAACATTTTGTCACCAGCCGAGTCCAAAATTCAGCGATTCCCCATCTCAGCCCAGAAAGCAGGTAGAACAAGTTTTGTGGTGCCTTTCAGCTGCCTACCGGGGTAGTGTAAAAACTACCAACAGAACTCGTTTCTGGCACCTTCCCCGGTGGAGGTGTGCATGGGGTGTGTTTGGAACATTTTGTCACCAGCCGAGTCCAAAATTCAGCGATTCCCCATCTCAGCCCAGTAAGCAGGTAGAACAAGTTTTGTGGTGCCTTTCAGCTGCCTACCGGGGGTAGTGTAAAAACTACCAACAGAACTCCTTTCTGGCACCTTCCCCGGTGGAGTTGTGCATGGGGTGTGTTTGGAACATTTTGTCAGCAGCCGAGTCCAAAATTCAGCGATTCCCCATCTCAGCCCAGAAAGCAGGTACAACAAGTTTTGTGGTGCCTTTCTCTTGCCTACCAGGGTAGTGTAAAAACTACCAACAGACCTCGTTTCTGGCACCTTCCCCGGTGGAGTTGTGCATGGGGTGTGTTTGGAACATTTTGTCACCAGCCGAGTCCAAAATTCAGCGATTCCCCATCTCAGCCCAGAAAGCAGGTAGAACAAGTTTTTGTGGTGCCTTTCAGCTGCCTACCGGGGGTAGTGTAAAAACTACCAACAGAACTCGTTTCTGGCACCTTCCCCGGTGGAGTTGTGCATGGGGTGTGTTTGGAACATTTTGTCACCAGCCGAGTCCAAAATTCAGCGATTCCCCATCTCAGCCCAGAAAGCAGGTAGAACAAGTTTTGTGGTGCCTTTCAGCTGCCTACCGGGGTAGTGTAAAAACTACCAACAGAACTCGTTTCTGGCACCTTCCCCGGTGGAGTTGTGCATGGGGGTGTGTTTGGAACATTTTGTCACCAGCCGAGTCCAAAATTCAGCGATTCCCCATCTCAGCCCAGAAAGCAGGTAGAACAAGTTTTGTGGTGCCTTTCTCTTGCCTACCGGGGTAGTGTAAAAACTACCAACGGAACTCGATTCTGGCACCTTCCCCGGTGGAGTTGTGCATGGGGTGTGATTGGAACATTTTGTCACCAGCCGAGTCCAAAATTCAGTTATTCCCCATCTCAGCCCAGAAAGCAGGTAGAACAAGTTTTGTGGTGCCTTTCAGCTGCCTACCGGGGTAGTGTAAAAACTACCAACAGAACTCGTTTCTGGCACCTTCCCCGGTGGAGGTGTGCATGGGGTGTGTTTGGAACATTTTGTCACCAGCCGAGTCCAAAATTCAGCGATTCCCCATCTCAGCCCAGAAAGCAGGTAGAACAAGTTTTGTGGTGCCTTTCAGCTGCCTACCGGGGTAGTGTAAAAACTACCAACAGAACTCGTTTCTGGCACCTTCCCCGGTGGAGTTGTGCATGGGGTGTGTTTGGAACATTTTGTCACCAGCCGAGTCCAAAATTCAGCGATTCCCCATCTCAGCCCAGAAAGCAGGTAGAACAAGTTTTGTGGTGCCTTTCAGCTGCCTACCGGGGTAGTGTAAAAACTACCAACAGAACTCGTTTCTGGCACCTTCCCCGGTGGAGTTGTGCATGGGGTGTGTTTGGAACATTTTGTCACCAGCCGAGTCCAAAATTCAGCGATTCCCCATCTCAGCCCAGAAAGCAGGTAGAACAAGTTTTGTGGTGCCTTTCAGCTGCCTACCGGGGGTAGTGTAAAAACTACCAACAGAACTCGTTTCTGGCACCTTCCCCGGTGGAGGTGTGCATGGGGTGTGTTTGGAACATTTTGTCACCAGCCGAGTCCAAAATTCAGCGATTCCCCATCTCAGCCCAGTAAGCAGGTAGAACAAGTTTTGTGGTGCCTTTCAGCTGCCTACCGGGGTAGTGTAAAAACTACCAACAGAACTCCTTTCTGGCACCTTCCCCGGTGGAGTTGTGCATGGGGTGTGTTTGGAACATTTTGTCACCAGCCGAGTCCAAAATTCAGCGATTCCCCATCTCAGCCCAGAAAGCAGGTACAACAAGTTTTGTGGTGCCTTTCAGCTGCCTACCGGGGTAGTGTAAAAACTACCAACAGAACTCGTTTCTGGCACCTTCCCCGGTGGAGTTGTGCATGGGGTGTGTTTGGAACATTTTGTCACCAGCCGAGTCCAAAATTCAGCGATTCCCCATCTCAGCCCAGAAAGCAGGTAGAACAAGTTTTGTGGTGCCTTTCAGCTGCCTACCGGGGTAGTGTAAAAACTACCAACAGAACTCGTTTCTGGCACCTTCCCCGGTGGAGTTGTGCATGGGGTGTGTTTGGAACATTTTGTCACCAGCCGAGTCCAAAATTCAGCGATTCCCCATCTCAGCCCAGAAAGCAGGTAGAACAAGTTTTGTGGTGCCTTTCAGCTGCCTACCGGGGTAGTGTAAAAACTACCAACAGAACTCGTTTCTGGCACCTTCCCCGGTGGAGTTGTGCATGGGGTGTGTTTGGAACATTTTGTCACCAGCCGAGTCCAAAATTCAGCGATTCCCCATCTCAGCCCAGAAAGCAGGTAGAACAAGTTTTGTGGTGCCTTTCTCTTGCCTACCGGGGGTAGTGTAAAAACTACCAACGGAACTCGATTCTGGCACCTTCCCCGGTGGAGTTGTGCATGGGGTGTGATTGGAACATTTTGTCACCAGCCGAGTCCAAAATTCAGTGATTCCCCATCTCAGCCCAGAAAGCAGGTAGAACAAGTTTTGTGGTGCCTTTCAGCTGCCTACCGGGGTAGTGTAAAAACTACCAACAGAACTCGTTTCTGGCACCTTCCCCGGTGGAGGTGTGCATGGGGTGTGTTTGGAACATTTTGTCAGCAGCCGAGTCCAAAATTCAGCGATTCCCCATCTCAGCCCAGAAAGCAGGTAGAACAAGTTTTGTGGTGCCTTTCAGCTGCCTACCGGGGTAGTGTAAAAAACTACCAAAAGAACTCGTTTCTGGCACCTTCCCCGGTGGAGTTGTGCATGGGGTGTGTTTGGAACATTTTGTCACCAGCCGAGTCCAAAATTCAGCGATTCCCCATCTCAGCCCAGAAAGCAGGTAGAACAAGTTTTGTGGTGCCTTTCAGCTGCCTACCGGGGTAGTGTAAAAACTACCAACAGAACTCGTTTCTGGCACCTTCCCCGGTGGAGTTGTGCATGGGGTGTGTTTGGAACATTTTGTCACCAGCCGAGTCCAAAATTCAGCGATTCCCCATCTCAGCCCAGAAAGCAGGTAGAACAAGTTTTGTGGTGCCTTTCTCTTGCCTACCGGGGTAGTGTAAAAACTACCAACAGAACTCCTTTCTGGCACCTTCCCCGGTGGAGTTGTGCATGGGGGTGTGTTTGGAACATTTTGTCACCAGCCGAGTCCAAAATTCAGCGATTCCCCATCTCAGCCCAGAAAGCAGGTAGAACCGGTTTTGTGGTGCCTTTCAGCTGCCTACCGGGGTAGTGTAAAAACTACCAACAGAACTCGTTTCTGGCACCTTCCCCGGTGGAGTTGTGCATGGGGTGTGTTTGGAACATTTTGTCACCAGCCGAGTCCAAAATTCAGCGATTCCCCATCTCAGCCCAGAAAGCAGGTAGAACAAGTTTTGTGGTGCCTTTCAGCTGCCTACCGGGGTAGTGTAAAAACTACCAACAGAACTCGTTTCTGGCACCTTCCCCGGTGGAGTTGTGCATGGGGTGTGTTTGGAACATTTTGTTACCAGCCGAGTCCAAAATTCAGCGATTCCCCATCTCAGCCCAGAAAGCAGGTAGAACAAGTTTTGTGGTGCCTTTCTCTTGCCTACCGGGGTAGTGTAAAAACTACCAACGGAACTCGATTCTGGCACCTTCCCCGGTGGAGTTGTGCATGGGGTGTGTTTGGAACATTTTGTCACCAGCCGAGTCCAAAATTCAGTGATTCCCCATCTCAGCCCAGAAAGCAGGTAGAACAAGTTTTGTGGTGCCTTTCAGCTGCCTACCGGGGTAGTGTAAAAACTACCAACAGAACTCGTTTCTGGCACCTTCCCCGGTGGAGTTGTGCATGGGGTGTGTTTGGAACATTTTGTCACCAGCCGAGTCCAAAATTCAGCGATTCCCCATCTCAGCCGAGAAAGCAGGTAGAAAAACTTTTGTGGTGCCTTTCAGCTGCCTACCGGGGTAGTGTAAAAACTACCAAAAGAACTCGTTTCTGGCACCTTCCCCGGTGGAGTTGTGCATGGGGTGTGTTTGGAACATTTTGTCACCAGCCAAGTCCAAAATTCAGCGATTCCCCATCTCAGCCCCCAGAAAGCAGGTAGAACAAGTTTTGTGGTGCCTTTCTCTTGCCTACCGGGGTAGTGTAAAAACTACCAACAGAACTCGTTTCTGGCACCTTCCCCGGTGGAGTTGTGCATGGGGTGTGTTTGAACATTTTGTCACCAGCCGAGTCCAAAATTCAGCGATTCCCCATCTCAGCCCAGAAAGCAGGTAGAACAAGTTTTGTGGTGCCTTTCAGCTGCCTACCGGGGTAGTGTAAAAACTACCAACAGAACTCGTTTCTGGCACCTTCCCCGGTGGAGTTGTGCATGGGGTGTGTTTGGAACATTTTGTCACCAGCCCAGTCCAAAATTCAGCGATTCCCCATCTCAGCCCAGAAAGCAGGTAGAACAAGTTTTGTGGTGCCTTTCAGCTGCCTACCGGGGTAGTGTAAAAACTACCAACAGAACTCCTTTCTGGCACCTTCCCCGGTGGAGTTGTGCATGGGGTGTGTTTGGAACATTTTGTCACCAGCCGAGTCCAAAATTCAGCGATTCCCCATCTCAGCCCAGAAAGCAGGTACAACAAGTTTTGTGGTGCCTTTCTCTTGCCTACCGGGGTAGTGTAAAAACTACCAACAGAACTCGTTTCTGGCACCTTCCCCGGTGGAGTTGTGCATGGGGTGTGTTTGGAACATTTTGTCACCAGCCGAGTCCAAAATTCAGCGATTCCCCATCTCAGCCCAGAAAGCAGGTAGAACAAGTTTTGTGGTGCCTTTCAGCTGCCTACCGGGGTAGTGTAAAAACTACCAACAGAACTCGTTTCTGGCACCTTCCCCGGTGGAGTTGTGCATGGGGTGTGTTTGGAACATTTTGTCACCAGCCGAGTCCAAAATTCAGCGATTCCCCATCTCAGCCCAGAAAGCAGGTAGAACAAGTTTTGTGGTGCCTTTCAGCTGCCTACCGGGGTAGTGTAAAAACTACCAACAGAACTCGTTTCTGGCACCTTCCCCGGTGGAGTTGTGCATGGGGTGTGTTTGGAACATTTTGTCACCAGCCGAGTCCAAAATTCAGCGATTCCCCATCTCAGCCGAGAAAGCAGGTAGAAAAACTTTTGTGGTGCCTTTCAGCTGCCTACCGGGGTAGTGTAAAAACTACCAACAGAACTCCTTTCTGGCACCTTCCCCGGTGGAGTTGTGCATGGGGTGTGTTTGGAACATTTTGTCACCAGCCGAGTCCAAAATTCAGCGATTCCCCATCTCAGCCCAGAAAGCAGGTACAACAAGTTTTGTGGTGCCTTTCTCTTGCCTACCGGGGTAGTGTAAAAACTACCAACAGACCTCGTTTCTGGCACCTTCCCCGGTGGAGTTGTGCATGGGGTGTGTTTGGAACATTTTGTCACCAGCCGAGTCCAAAATTCAGCGATTCCCCATCTCAGCCCAGAAAGCAGGTAGAACAAGTTTTGTGGTGCCTTTCAGCTGCCTACCGGGGTAGTGTAAAAACTACCAACAGAACTCGTTTCTGGCACCTTCCCCGGTGGAGTTGTGCATGGGGTGTGTTTGGAACATTTTGTCACCAGCCGAGTCCAAAATTCAGCGATTCCCCATCTCAGCCCAGAAAGCAGGTAGAACAAGTTTTGTGGTGCCTTTCAGCTGCCTACCGGGGTAGTGTAAAAACTACCAACAGAACTCGTTTCTGGCACCTTCCCCGGTGGAGTTGTGCATGGGGTGTGTTTGGAACATTTTGTCGCCAGCCGAGTCCAAAATTCAGCGATTCCCCATCTCAGCCCAGAAAGCAGGTAGAACAAGTTTTGTGGTGCCTTTCTCTTGCCTACCGGGGTAGTGTAAAAACTACCAACGGAACTCGATTCTGGCACCTTCCCCGGTGGAGTTGTGCATGGGGTGTGTTTGGAACATTTTGTCACCAGCCGAGTCCAAAATTCAGCGATTCCCCATCTCAGCCCAGAAAGCAGGTAGAACAAGTTTTGTGGTGCCTTTCAGCTGCCTACCGGGGTAGTGTAAAAACTACCAACAGAACTCGTTTCTGGCACCTTCCCCGGTGGAGGTGTGCATGGGGTGTGTTTGGAACATTTTGTCACCAGCCGAGTCCAAAATTCAGCGATTCCCCATCTCAGCCCAGAAAGCAGGTAGAACAAGTTTTGTGGTGCCTTTCAGCTGCCTACCGGGGTAGTGTAAAAACTACCAACAGAACTCGTTTCTGGCACCTTCCCCGGTGGAGTTGTGCATGGGGTGTGTTTGGAACATTTTGTCACCAGCCGAGTCCAAAATTCAGCGATTCCCCATCTCAGCCCAGAAAGCAGGTAGAACAAGTTTTGTGGTGCCTTTCAGCTGCCTACCGGGGTAGTGTAAAAACTACCAACAGAACTCGTTTCTGGCACCTTCCCCGGTGGAGTTGTGCATGGGGTGTGTTTGGAACATTTTGTCACCAGCCGACTCCAAAATTCAGTGATTCCCCATCTCAGCCCAGAAAGCAGGTAGAACAAGTTTTGTGGTGCCTTTCAGCTGCCTACCGGGGTAGTGTAAAAACTACCAACAGAACTCGTTTCTGGCACCTTCCCCGGTGGAGTTGTGCATGGGGTGTGTTTGGAACATTTTGTCACCAGCCGAGTCCAAAATTCAGCGATTCCCCATCTCAGCCCAGAAAGCAGGTAGAACAAGTTTTGTGGTGCCTTTCTCTTGCCTACCGGGGTAGTGTAAAAACTACCAACGGAACTCGATTCTGGCACCTTCCCCGGTGGAGTTGTGCATGGGGTGTGTTTGGAACATTTTGTCACCAGCCGAGTCCAAAATTCAGTGATTCCCCATCTCAGCCCAGAAAGCAGGTAGAACAAGTTTTGTGGTGCCTTTCAGCTGCCTACCGGGGTAGTGTAAAAACTACCAACAGAACTCGTTTCTGGCACCTTCCCCGGTGGAGTTGTGCATGGGGTGTGTTTGGAACATTTTGTCACCAGCCGAGTCCAAAATTCAGCGATTCCCCATCTCAGCCGAGAAAGCAGGTAGAAAAACTTTTGTGGTGCCTTTCAGCTGCCTACCGGGGTAGTGTAAAAACTACCAAAAGAACTCGTTTCTGGCACCTTCCCCGGTGGAGTTGTGCATGGGGTGTGTTTGGAACATTTTGTCACCAGCCAAGTCCAAAATTCAGCGATTCCCCATCTCAGCCCAGAAAGCAGGTAGAACAAGTTTTGTGGTGCCTTTCTCTTGCCTACCGGGGTAGTGTAAAAACTACCAACAGAACTCCTTTCTGGCACCTTCCCCGGTGGAGTTGTGCATGGGGTGTGTTTGGAACATTTTGTCACCAGCCGAGTCCAAAATTCAGCGATTCCCCATCTCAGCCCAGAAAGCAGGTAGAACAAGTTTTGTGGTGCCTTTCAGCTGCCTACCGGGGTAGTGTAAAAACTACCAACAGAACTCGTTTCTGGCACCTTCCCCGGTGGAGTTGTGCATGGGGTGTGTTTGGAACATTTTGTCAGCAGCCGAGTCCAAAATTCAGCGATTCCCCATCTCAGCCCAGAAAGCAGGTAGAACAAGTTTTGTGGTGCCTTTCAGCTGCCTACCGGGGTAGTGTAAAAACTACCAACAGAACTCGTTTCTGGCACCTTCCCCGGTGGAGTTGTGCATGGGGTGTGTTTGGAACATTTTGTCACCAGCCGAGTCCAAAATTCAGCGATTCCCCATCTCAGCCCAGAAAGCAGGTACAACAAGTTTTGTGGTGCCTTTCTCTTGCCTACCGGGGTAGTGTAAAAACTACCAACAGACCTCGTTTCTGGCACCTTCCCCGGTGGAGTTGTGCATGGGGTGTGTTTGGAACATTTTGTCACCAGCCGAGTCCAAAATTCAGCGATTCCCCATCTCAGCCCAGAAAGCAGGTAGAACAAGTTTTGTGGTGCCTTTCAGCTGCCTACCGGGGTAGTGTAAAAACTACCAACAGAACTCGTTTCTGGCACCTTCCCCGGTGGAGTTGTGCATGGGGTGTGTTTGGAACATTTTGTCACCAGCCGAGTCCAAAATTCAGCGATTCCCCATCTCAGCCCAGAAAGCAGGTAGAACAAGTTTTGTGGTGCCTTTCAGCTGCCTACCGGGGTAGTGTAAAAACTACCAACAGAACTCGTTTCTGGCACCTTCCCCGGTGGAGGTGTGCATGGGGTGTGTTTGGAACATTTTGTCACCAGCCGAGTCCAAAATTCAGCGATTCCCCATCTCAGCCCAGAAAGCAGGTAGAACAAGTTTTGTGGTGCCTTTCAGCTGCCTACCGGGGTAGTGTAAAAACTACCAACAGAACTCGTTTCTGGCACCTTCCCCGGTGGAGTTGTGCATGGGGTGTGTTTGGAACATTTTGTCACCAGCCGAGTCCAAAATTCAGCGATTCCCCATCTCAGCCCAGAAAGCAGGTAGAACAAGTTTTGTGGTGCCTTTCAGCTGCCTACCGGGGTAGTGTAAAAACTACCAACAGAACTCGTTTCTGGCACCTTCCCCGGTGGAGTTGTGCATGGGGTGTGTTTGGAACATTTTGTCACCAGCCGAGTCCAAAATTCAGCGATTCCCCATCTCAGCCCAGAAAGCAGGTAGAACCGGTTTTATGGTGCCTTTCAGCTGCCTACCGGGGTAGTGTAAAAACTACCAACAGAACTCGTTTCTGGCACCTTCCCCGGTGGAGGTGTGCATGGGGTGTGTTTGGAACATTTTGTCACCAGCCGAGTCCAAAATTCAGCGATTCCCCATCTCAGCCCAGAAAGCAGGTAGAACAAGTTTTGTGGTGCCTTTCAGCTGCCTACCGGGGTAGTGTAAAAACTACCAACAGAACTCCTTTCTGGCACCTTCCCCGGTGGAGCTGTGCATGGGGTGTGTTTGGAACATTTTGTCACCAGCCGAGTCCAAAATTCAGCGATTCCCCATCTCAGCCCAGAAAGCAGGTAGAACAAGTTTTGTGGTGCCTTTCAGGTGCCTACCGGGGTAGTGTAAAAACTACCAACAGAACTCGTTTCTGGCACCTTCCCCGGTGGAGTTGTGCATGGGGTGTGTTTGGAACATTTTGTCACCAGCCGAGTCCAAAATTCAGCGATTCCCCATCTCAGCCCAGAAAGCAGGTAGAACAAGTTTTGTGGTGCCTTTCAGCTGCCTACCGGGGTAGTGTAAAAACTACCAACAGAACTCGTTTCTGGCACCTTCCCCGGTGGAGTTGTGCATGGGGTGTGTTTGGAACATTTTGTCACCAGCCGAGTCCAAAATTCAGCGATTCCCCATCTCAGCCCAGAAAGCAGGTAGAACAAGTTTTGTGGTGCCTTTCAGCTGCCTACCGGGGTAGTGTAAAAACTACCAACAGAACTCGTTTCTGGCACCTTCCCCGGTGGAGTTGTGCATGGGGTGTGTTTGGAACATTTTGTCACCAGCCGAGTCCAAAATTCAGCGATTCCCCATCTCAGCCCAGAAAGCAGGTAGAACAAGTTTTGTGGTGCCTTTCAGCTGCCTACCGGGGTAGTGTAAAAACTACCAACAGAACTCGTTTCTGGCACCTTCCCCGGTGGAGGTGTGCATGGGGTGTGTTTGGAACATTTTGTCACCAGCCGAGTCCAAAATTCAGCGATTCCCCATCTCAGCCCAGAAAGCAGGTAGAACAAGTTTTGTGGTGCCTTTCAGCTGCCTACCGGGGTAGTGTAAAAACTACCAACAGAACTCCTTTCTGGCACCTTCCCCGGTGGAGCTGTGCATGGGGTGTGTTTGGAACATTTTGTCACCAGCCGAGTCCAAAATTCAGCCGTTCCCCATCTCAGCCCAGAAAGCAGGTAGAAAAACTTTTGTGGTGCCTTTCAGCTGCCTACCGGGGTAGTGTAAAAACTACCAAAAGAACTCGTTTCTGGCACCTTCCCCGGTGGAGTTGTGCATGGGGTGTGTTTGGAACATTTTGTCACCAGCCAAGTCCAAAATTCAGCGATTCCCCATCTCAGCCCAGAAAGCAGGTAGAACAAGTTTTGTGGTGCCTTTCTCTTGCCTACCGGGGTAGTGTAAAAACTACCAACAGAACTCCTTTCTGGCACCTTCCCCGGTGGAGTTGTGCATGGGGTGTGTTTGGAACATTTTGTCACCAGCCGAGTCCAAAATTCAGCGATTCCCCATCTCAGCCCAGAAAGCAGGTAGAACAAGTTTTGTGGTGCCTTTCAGCTGCCTACCGGGGTAGTGTAAAAACTACCAACAGAACTCCTTTCTGGCACCTTCCCCGGTGGAGTTGTGCATGGGGTGTGTTTGGAACATTTTGTCAGCAGCCGAGTCCAAAATTCAGCGATTCCCCATCTCAGCCCAGAAAGCAGGTAGAACAAGTTTTGTGGTGCCTTTCAGCTGCCTACCGGGGTAGTGTAAAAACTACCAACAGAACTCGTTTCTGGCACCTTCCCCGGTGGAGTTGTGCATGGGGTGTGTTTGGAACATTTTGTCACCAGCCGAGTCCAAAATTCAGCGATTCCCCATCTCAGCCCAGAAAGCAGGTACAACAAGTTTTGTGGTGCCTTTCTCTTGCCTACCGGGGTAGTGTAAAAACTACCAACAGACCTCGTTTCTGGCACCTTCCCCGGTGGAGTTGTGCATGGGGTGTGTTTGGAACATTTTGTCACCAGCCGAGTCCAAAATTCAGCGATTCCCCATCTCAGCCCAGAAAGCAGGTAGAACAAGTTTTGTGGTGCCTTTCAGCTGCCTACCGGGGTAGTGTAAAAACTACCAACAGAACTCGTTTCTGGCACCTTCCCCGGTGGAGTTGTGCATGGGGTGTGTTTGGAACATTTTGTCACCAGCCGAGTCCAAAATTCAGCGATTCCCCATCTCAGCCCAGAAAGCAGGTAGAACAAGTTTTGTGGTGCCTTTCAGCTGCCTACCGGGGTAGTGTAAAAACTACCAACAGAACTCGTTTCTGACACCTTCCCCGGTGGAGTTGTGCATGGGGTGTGTTTGGAACATTTTGTCAGCAGCCGAGTCCAAAATTCAGCGATTCCCCATCTCAGCCCAGAAAGCAGGTAGAACCGGTTTTATGGTGCCTTTCAGCTGCCTACCGGGGTAGTGTAAAAACTACCAACAGAACTCGTTTCTGGCACCTTCCCCGGTGGAGTTGTGCATGGGGTGTGTTTGGAACATTTTGTCACCAGCCGAGTCCAAAATTCAGCGATTCCCCATCTCAGCCCAGAAAGCAGGTAGAACCGGTTTTATGGTGCCTTTCAGCTGCCTACCGGGGTAGTGTAAAAACTACCAACAGAACTCGTTTCTGGCACCTTCCCCGGTGGAGGTGTGCATGGGGTGTGTTTGGAACATTTTGTCACCAGCCGAGTCCAAAATTCAGCGATTCCCCATCTCAGCCCAGAAAGCAGGTAGAACAAGTTTTGTGGTGCCTTTCAGCTGCCTACCGGGGTAGTGTAAAAACTACCAACAGAACTCCTTTCTGGCACCTTCCCCGGTGGAGCTGTGCATGGGGTGTGTTTGGAACATTTTGTCACCAGCCGAGTCCAAAATTCAGCCGTTCCCCATCTCAGCCCAGAAAGCAGGTAGAACAAGTTTTGTGGTGCCTTTCAGCTGCCTACCGGGGTAGTGTAAAAACTACCAACGGAACTCGTTTCTGGCACCTTCCCCGGTGGAGTTGTGCATGGGGTGTGTTTGGAACATTTTGTCACCAGCCGAGTCGAAAATTCAGCGATTCCCCATCTCAGCCCAGAAAGCAGGTAGAACAAGTTTTGTGGTGCCTTTCTCTTGCCTACCGGGGTAGTGTAAAAACTACCAACAGAACTCGTTTCTGGCACCTTCCCCGGTGGAGTTGTGCATGGGGTGTGTTTGGAACATTTTGTCAGCAGCCGAGTCCAAAATTCAGCGATTCCCCATCTCAGCCCAGAAAGCAGGTAGAACAAGTTTTGTGGTGCCTTTCAGCTGCCTACCGGAGTAGTGTAAAAACTACCAACAGAACTCGTTTCTGGCACCTTCCCCGGTGGAGTTGTGCATGGGGTGTGTTTGGAACATTTTGTCACCAGCCGAGTCCAAAATTCAGCGATTCCCCATCTCAGCCCAGAAAGCAGGTAGAACAAGTTTTGTGGTGCCTTTCAGCTGCCTACCGGGGTAGTGTAAAAACTACCAACGGAACTCGATTCTGGCACCTTCCCCGGTGGAGTTGTGCATGGGGTGTGTTTGGAACATTTTGTCACCAGCCGAGTCCAAAATTCAGCGATTCCCCATCTCAGCCCAGAAAGCAGGTAGAACAAGTTTTGTGGTGCCTTTCAGCTGCCTACCGGGGTAGTGTAAAAACTACCAACAGAACTCGTTTCTGGCACCTTCCCCGGTGGAGGTGTGCATGGGGTGTGTTTGGAACATTTTGTCAGCAGCCGAGTCCAAAATTCAGCGATTCCCCATCTCAGCCCAGAAAGCAGGTAGAACAAGTTTTGTGGTGCCTTTCAGCTGCCTACCGGGGTAGTGTAAAAACTACCAACAGAACTCGTTTCTGGCACCTTCCCCGGTGGAGGTGTGCATGGGGTGTGTTTGGAACATTTTGTCACCAGCCGAGTCCAAAATTCAGCGATTCCCCATCTCAGCCCAGAAAGCAGGTAGAACAAGTTTTGTGGTGCCTTTCAGCTGCCTACCGGGGTAGTGTAAAAACTACCAACAGAACTCGTTTCTGGCACCTTCCCCGGTGGAGTTGTGCATGGGGTGTGTTTGGAACATTTTGTCACCAGCCGAGTCCAAAATTCAGCGATTCCCCATCTCAGCCCAGAAAGCAGGTAGAACAAGTTTTGTGGTGCCTTTCAGCTGCCTACCGGGGTAGTGTAAAAACTACCAACAGAACTCGTTTCTGGCACCTTCCCCGGTGGAGGTGTGCATGGGGTGTGTTTGGAACATTTTGTCACCAGCCGAGTCCAAAATTCAGCGATTCCCCATCTCAGCCCAGAAAGCAGGTAGAACCGGTTTTATGGTGCCTTTCAGCTGCCTACCGGGGTAGTGTAAAAACTACCAACAGAACTCCTTTCTGGCACCTTCCCCGGTGGAGTTGTGCATGGGGTGTGTTTGGAACATTTTGTCACCAGCCGAGTCCAAAATTCAGCGATTCCCCATCTCAGCCCAGAAAGCAGGTACAACAAGTTTTGTGGTGCCTTTCAGCTGCCTACCGGGGTAGTGTAAAAACTACCAACAGACCTCGTTTCTGGCACCTTCCCCGGTGGAGTTGTGCATGGGGTGTGTTTGGAACATTTTGTCACCAGCCGAGTCCAAAATTCAGCGATTCCCCATCTCAGCCCAGAAAGCAGGTAGAACAAGTTTTGTGGTGCCTTTCTCTTGCCTACCGGGGTAGTGTAAAAACTACCAACAGAACTCGTTTCTGGCACCTTCCCCGGTGGAGTTGTGCATGGGGTGTGTTTGGAACATTTTGTCACCAGCCGGGTCCAAAATTCAGCGATTCCCCATCTCAGCCCAGAAAGCAGGTAGAACAAGTTTTGTGGTGCCTTTCAGCTGCCTACCGGAGTAGTGTAAAAACTACCAACAGAACTCGTTTCTGGCACCTTCCCCGGTGGAGTTGTGCATGGGGTGTGTTTGGAACATTTTGTCAGCAGCCGAGTCCAAAATTCAGCGATTCCCCATCTCAGCCCAGAAAGCAGGTAGAACAAGTTTTGTGGTGCCTTTCAGCTGCCTACCGGGGTAGTGTAAAAACTACCAACGGAACTCGATTCTGGCACCTTCCCCGGTGGAGTTGTGCATGGGGTGTGTTTGGAACATTTTGTCACCAGCCGAGTCCAAAATTCAGCGATTCCCCATCTCAGCCCAGAAAGCAGGTAGAACAGGTTTTGTGGTGCCTTTCAGCTGCCTACCGGGGTAGTGTAAAAACTACCAACAGAACTCGTTTCTGGCACCTTCCCCGGTGGAGGTGTGCATGGGGTGTGTTTGGAACATTTTGTCAGCAGCCGAGTCCAAAATTCAGCGATTCCCCATCTCAGCCCAGAAAGCAGGTAGAACAAGTTTTGTGGTGCCTTTCAGCTGCCTACCGGGGTAGTGTAAAAACTACCAACAGAACTCGTTTCTGGCACCTTCCCCGGTGGAGTTGTGCATGGGGTGTGTTTGGAACATTTTGTCACCAGCCGAGTCCAAAATTCAGCGATTCCCCATCTCAGCCCAGAAAGCAGGTAGAACAAGTTTTGTGGTGCCTTTCAGCTGCCTACCGGGGTAGTGTAAAAACTACCAACAGAACTCGTTTCTGGCACCTTCCCCGGTGGAGTTGTGCATGGGGTGTGTTTGGAACATTTTGTCACCAGCCGAGTCCAAAATTCAGCGATTCCCCATCTCAGCCCAGAAAGCAGGTAGAACAAGTTTTGTGGTGCCTTTCAGCTGCCTACCGGGGTAGTGTAAAAACTACCAACAGAACTCGTTTCTGGCACCTTCCCCGGTGGAGGTGTGCATGGGGTGTGTTTGGAACATTTTGTCAGCAGCCGAGTCCAAAATTCAGCGATTCCCCATCTCAGCCCAGAAAGCAGGTAGAACAAGTTTTGTGGTGCCTTTCAGCTGCCTACCGGGGTAGTGTAAAAACTACCAACAGAACTCGTTTCTGGCACCTTCCCCGGTGGAGTTGTGCATGGGGTGTGTTTGGAACATTTTGTCACCAGCCGAGTCCAAAATTCAGCGATTCCCCATCTCAGCCCAGAAAGCAGGTAGAACAAGTTTTGTGGTGCCTTTCTCTTGCCTACCGGGGTAGTGTAAAAACTACCAACAGAACTCGTTTCTGGCACCTTCCCCGGTGGAGTTGTGCATGGGGTGTGTTTGGAACATTTTGTCACCAGCCGAGTCCAAAATTCAGCGATTCCCCATCTCAGCCCAGAAAGCAGGTAGAACAAGTTTTGTGGTGCCTTTCAGCTGCCTACCGGGGTAGTGTAAAAACTACCAACAGAACTCGTTTCTGGCACCTTCCCCGGTGGAGGTGTGCATGGGGTGTGTTTGGAACATTTTGTCACCAGCCGAGTCCAAAATTCAGCGATTCCCCATCTCAGCCCAGAAAGCAGGTAGAACCGGTTTTATGGTGCCTTTCAGCTGCCTACCGGGGTAGTGTAAAAACTACCAACAGAACTCGTTTCTGGCACCTTCCCCGGTGGAGGTGTGCATGGGGTGTGTTTGGAACATTTTGTCAGCAGCCGAGTCCAAAATTCAGCGATTCCCCATCTCAGCCCAGAAAGCAGGTAGAACAAGTTTTGTGGTGCCTTTCAGCTGCCTACCGGGGTAGTGTAAAAACTACCAACAGAACTCGTTTCTGGCACCTTCCCCGGTGGAGTTGTGCATGGGGTGTGTTTGGAACATTTTGTCACCAGCCGAGTCCAAAATTCAGCGATTCCCCATCTCAGCCCAGAAAGCAGGTAGAACAAGTTTTGTGGTGCCTTTCAGCTGCCTACCGGGGTAGTGTAAAAACTACCAACAGAACTCGTTTCTGGCACCTTCCCCGGTGGAGGTGTGCATGGGGTGTGTTTGGAACATTTTGTCAGCAGCCGAGTCCAAAATTCAGCGATTCCCCATCTCAGCCCAGAAAGCAGGTAGAACAAGTTTTGTGGTGCCTTTCAGCTGCCTACCGGGGTAGTGTAAAAACTACCAACAGAACTCCTTTCTGGCACCTTCCCCGGTGGAGTTGTGCATGGGGTGTGTTTGGAACATTTTGTCACCAGCCGAGTCCAAAATTCAGCGATTCCCCATCTCAGCCCAGAAAGCAGGTAGAACAAGTTTTGTGGTGCCTTTCAGCTGCCTACCGGGGTAGTGTAAAAACTACCAACAGAACTCGTTTCTGGCACCTTCCCCGGTGGAGTTGTGCATGGGGTGTGTTTGGAACATTTTGTTACCAGCCGAGTCCAAAATTCAGCCGTTCCCCATCTCAGCCCAGAAAGCAGGTAGAACAAGTTTTGTGGTGCCTTTCAGCTGCCTACCGGGGTAGTGTAAAAACTACCAACGGAACTCGTTTCTGGCACCTTCCCCGGTGGAGTTGTGCATGGGGTGTGTTTGGAACATTTTGTCACCAGCCGAGTCCAAAATTCAGCGATTCCCCATCTCAGCCCAGAAAGCAGGTAGAACAAGTTTTGTGGTGCCTTTCAGCTGCCTACCGGGGTAGTGTAAAAACTACCAACAGAACTCGTTTCTGGCACCTTCCCCGGTGGAGGTGTGCATGGGGTGTGTTTGGAACATTTTGTCAGCAGCCGAGTCCAAAATTCAGCGATTCCCCATCTCAGCCCAGAAAGCAGGTAGAACAAGTTTTGTGGTGCCTTTCAGCTGCCTACCGGGGTAGTGTAAAAACTACCAACAGAACTCGTTTCTGGCACCTTCCCCGGTGGAGTTGTGCATGGGGTGTGTTTGGAACATTTTGTCACCAGCCGAGTCCAAAATTCAGCGATTCCCCATCTCAGCCCAGAAAGCAGGTAGAACAAGTTTTGTGGTGCCTTTCAGCTGCCTACCGGGGTAGTGTAAAAACTACCAACAGAACTCGTTTCTGGCACCTTCCCCGGTGGAGTTGTGCATGGGGTGTGTTTGGAACATTTTGTCACCAGCCGAGTCCAAAATTCAGCGATTCCCCATCTCAGCCCAGAAAGCAGGTAGAACAAGTTTTGTGGTGCCTTTCAGCTGCCTACCGGGGTAGTGTAAAAACTACCAACAGAACTCGTTTCTGGCACCTTCCCCGGTGGAGTTGTGCATGGGGTGTGTTTGGAACATTTTGTCACCAGCCGAGTCCAAAATTCAGCGATTCCCCATCTCAGCCCAGAAAGCAGGTAGAACAAGTTTTGTGGTGCCTTTCAGCTGCCTACCGGGGTAGTGTAAAAACTACCAACGGAACTCGATTCTGGCACCTTCCCCGGTGGAGTTGTGCATGGGGTGTGTTTGGAACATTTTGTCAGCAGCCGAGTCCAAAATTCAGCGATTCCCCATCTCAGCCCAGAAAGCAGGTAGAACAAGTTTTGTGGTGCCTTTCAGCTGCCTACCGGGGTAGTGTAAAAACTACCAACAGAACTCGTTTCTGGCACCTTCCCCGGTGGAGGTGTGCATGGGGTGTGTTTGGAACATTTTGTCAGCAGCCGAGTCCAAAATTCAGCGATTCCCCATCTCAGCCCAGAAAGCAGGTAGAACAAGTTTTGTGGTGCCTTTCAGCTGCCTACCGGGGTAGTGTAAAAACTACCAACAGAACTCGTTTCTGGCACCTTCCCCGGTGGAGTTGTGCATGGGGTGTGTTTGGAACATTTTGTCACCAGCCGAGTCCAAAATTCAGCGATTCCCCATCTCAGCCCAGAAAGCAGGTAGAACAAGTTTTGTGGTGCCTTTCAGGTGCCTACCGGGGTAGTGTAAAAACTACCAACAGAACTCGTTTCTGGCACCTTCCCCGGTGGAGTTGTGCATGGGGTGTGTTTGGAACATTTTGTCACCAGCCGAGTCCAAAATTCAGCGATTCCCCATCTCAGCCCAGAAAGCAGGTAGAACAAGTTTTGTGGTGCCTTTCAGCTGCCTACCGGGGTAGTGTAAAAACTACCAACAGAACTCGTTTCTGGCACCTTCCCCGGTGGAGTTGTGCATGGGGTGTGTTTGGAACATTTTGTCACCAGCCGAGTCCAAAATTCAGCGATTCCCCATCTCAGCCCAGAAAGCAGGTAGAACCGGTTTTATGGTGCCTTTCAGCTGCCTACCGGGGTAGTGTAAAAACTACCAACAGAACTCGTTTCTGGCACCTTCCCCGGTGGAGTTGTGCATGGGGTGTGTTTGGAACATTTTGTCACCAGCCGAGTCCAAAATTCAGCGATTCCCCATCTCAGCCCAGAAAGCAGGTAGAACAAGTTTTGTGGTGCCTTTCAGCTGCCTACTGGGGTAGTGTAAAAAGTACCAACAGAACTCGTTTCTGGCACCTTCCCCGGTGGAGTTGTGCATGGGGTGTGTTTGGAACATTTTGTCACCAGCCGAGTCCAAAATTCAGCGATTCCCCATCTCAGCCCAGAAAGCAGGTAGAACAAGTTTTGTGGTGCCTTTCAGCTGCCTACCGGGGTAGTGTAAAAACTACCAACAGAACTCGTTTCTGGCACCTTCCCCGGTGGAGTTGTGCATGGGGTGTGTTTGGAACATTTTGTCACCAGCCGAGTCCAAAATTCAGCGATTCCCCATCTCAGCCCAGAAAGCAGGTAGAACAAGTTTTGTGGTGCCTTTCAGCTGCCTACCGGGGTAGTGTAAAAACTACCAACAGAACTCGTTTCTGGCACCTTCCCCGGTGGAGTTGTGCATGGGGTGTGTTTGGAACATTTTGTTACCAGCCGAGTCCAAAATTCAGCCGTTCCCCATCTCAGCCCAGAAAGCAGGTAGAACAAGTTTTGTGGTGCCTTTCAGCTGCCTACCGGGGTAGTGTAAAAACTACCAACGGAACTCGTTTCTGGCACCTTCCCCGGTGGAGTTGTGCATGGGGTGTGTTTGGAACATTTTGTCACCAGCCGAGTCCAAAATTCAGCGATTCCCCATCTCAGCCCAGAAAGCAGGTAGAACAAGTTTTGTGGTGCCTTTCTCTTGCCTACCGGGGTAGTGTAAAAACTACCAACAGAACTCGTTTCTGGCACCTTCCCCGGTGGAGTTGTGCATGGGGTGTGTTTGGAACATTTTGTCAGCAGCCGAGTCCAAAATTCAGCGATTCCCCATCTCAGCCCAGAAAGCAGGTAGAACAAGTTTTGTGGTGCCTTTCAGCTGCCTACCGGAGTAGTGTAAAAACTACCAACAGAACTCGTTTCTGGCACCTTCCCCGGTGGAGTTGTGCATGGGGTGTGTTTGGAACATTTTGTCACCAGCCGAGTCCAAAATTCAGCGATTCCCCATCTCAGCCCAGAAAGCAGGTAGAACAAGTTTTGTGGTGCCTTTCAGCTGCCTACCGGGGTAGTGTAAAAACTACCAACGGAACTCGATTCTGGCACCTTCCCCGGTGGAGTTGTGCATGGGGTGTGTTTGGAACATTTTGTCACCAGCCGAGTCCAAAATTCAGCGATTCCCCATCTCAGCCCAGAAAGCAGGTAGAACAAGTTTTGTGGTGCCTTTCAGCTGCCTACCGGGGTAGTGTAAAAACTACCAACAGAACTCGTTTCTGGCACCTTCCCCGGTGGAGGTGTGCATGGGGTGTGTTTGGAACATTTTGTCAGCAGCCGAGTCCAAAATTCAGCGATTCCCCATCTCAGCCCAGAAAGCAGGTAGAACAAGTTTTGTGGTGCCTTTCAGCTGCCTACCGGGGTAGTGTAAAAACTACCAACAGAACTCGTTTCTGGCACCTTCCCCGGTGGAGGTGTGCATGGGGTGTGTTTGGAACATTTTGTCAGCAGCCGAGTCCAAAATTCAGCGATTCCCCATCTCAGCCCAGAAAGCAGGTAGAACAAGTTTTGTGGTGCCTTTCAGCTGCCTACCGGGGTAGTGTAAAAACTACCAACAGAACTCGTTTCTGGCACCTTCCCCGGTGGAGGTGTGCATGGGGTGTGTTTGGAACATTTTGTCAGCAGCCGAGTCCAAAATTCAGCGATTCCCCATCTCAGCCCAGAAAGCAGGTAGAACCGGTTTTATGGTGCCTTTCAGCTGCCTACCGGGGTAGTGTAAAAACTACCAACAGAACTCGTTTCTGGCACCTTCCCCGGTGGAGGTGTGCATGGGGTGTGTTTGGAACATTTTGTCAGCAGCCGAGTCCAAAATTCAGCGATTCCCCATCTCAGCCCAGAAAGCAGGTAGAACAAGTTTTGTGGTGCCTTTCAGCTGCCTACCGGGGTAGTGTAAAAACTACCAACAGAACTCGTTTCTGGCACCTTCCCCGGTGGAGTTGTGCATGGGGTGTGTTTGGAACATTTTGTCACCAGCCGAGTCCAAAATTCAGCGATTCCCCATCTCAGCCCAGAAAGCAGGTAGAACAAGTTTTGTGGTGCCTTTCAGCTGCCTACCGGGGTAGTGTAAAAACTACCAACAGAACTCGTTTCTGGCACCTTCCCCGGTGGAGTTGTGCATGGGGTGTGTTTGGAACATTTTGTTACCAGCCGAGTCCAAAATTCAGCCGTTCCCCATCTCAGCCCAGAAAGCAGGTAGAACAAGTTTTGTGGTGCCTTTCAGCTGCCTACCGGGGTAGTGTAAAAACTACCAACGGAACTCGTTTCTGGCACCTTCCCCGGTGGAGTTGTGCATGGGGTGTGTTTGGAACATTTTGTCACCAGCCGAGTCCAAAATTCAGCGATTCCCCATCTCAGCCCAGAAAGCAGGTAGAACAAGTTTTGTGGTGCCTTTCAGCTGCCTACCGGGGTAGTGTAAAAACTACCAACAGAACTCGTTTCTGGCACCTTCCCCGGTGGAGGTGTGCATGGGGTGTGTTTGGAACATTTTGTCAGCAGCCGAGTCCAAAATTCAGCGATTCCCCATCTCAGCCCAGAAAGCAGGTAGAACAAGTTTTGTGGTGCCTTTCAGCTGCCTACCGGGGGAGTGTAAAAACTACCAACAGAACTCGTTTCTGGCACCTTCCCCGGTGGAGTTGTGCATGGGGTGTGTTTGGAACATTTTGTCACCAGCCGAGTCCAAAATTCAGCGATTCCCCATCTCAGCCCAGAAAGCAGGTAGAACAAGTTTTGTGGTGCCTTTCAGCTGCCTACCGGGGTAGTGTAAAAACTACCAACAGAACTCGTTTCTGGCACCTTCCCCGGTGGAGTTGTGCATGGGGTGTGTTTGGAACATTTTGTCACCAGCCGAGTCCAAAATTCAGCGATTCCCCATCTCAGCCCAGAAAGCAGGTAGAACAAGTTTTGTGGTGCCTTTCAGCTGCCTACCGGGGTAGTGTAAAAACTACCAACAGAACTCGTTTCTGGCACCTTCCCCGGTGGAGTTGTGCATGGGGTGTGTTTGGAACATTTTGTCACCAGCCGAGTCCAAAATTCAGCGATTCCCCATCTCAGCCCAGAAAGCAGGTAGAACAAGTTTTGTGGTGCCTTTCAGCTGCCTACCGGGGTAGTGTAAAAACTACCAACAGAACTCGTTTCTGGCACCTTCCCCGGTGGAGTTGTGCATGGGGTGTGTTTGGAACATTTTGTCACCAGCCGAGTCCAAAATTCAGCGATTCCCCATCTCAGCCCAGAAAGCAGGTAGAACAAGTTTTGTGGTGCCTTTCAGCTGCCTACCGGGGTAGTGTAAAAACTACCAACAGAACTCGTTTCTGGCACCTTCCCCGGTAGAGTTGTGCATGGGGTGTGTTTGGAACATTTTGTCAGCAGCCGAGTCCAAAATTCAGCGATTCCCCATCTCAGCCCAGAAAGCAGGTAGAACAAGTTTTGTGGTGCCTTTCAGCTGCCTACCGGGGTAGTGTAAAAACTACCAACAGAACTCGTTTCTGGCACCTTCCCCGGTGGAGTTGTGCATGGGGTGTGTTTGGAACATTTTGTCACCAGCCGAGTCCAAAATTCAGCGGTTCCCCATCTCAGCCCAGAAAGCAGGTAGAACCGGTTTTATGGTGCCTTTCAGCTGCCTACCGGGGTAGTGTAAAAACTACCAACAGAACTCGTTTCTGGCACCTTCCCCGGTGGAGTTGTGCATGGGGTGTGTTTGGAACATTTTGTCACCAGCCGAGTCCAAAATTCAGCGATTCCCCATCTCAGCCCAGAAAGCAGGTAGAACAAGTTTTGTGGTGCCTTTCAGCTGCCTACCGGGGTAGTGTAAAAACTACCAACAGAACTCGTTTCTGGCACCTTCCCCGGTGGAGTT
Source organism: Falco biarmicus (assembly GCF_023638135.1). Lineage (NCBI taxonomy): Eukaryota > Metazoa > Chordata > Aves > Falconiformes > Falconidae > Falco > Falco biarmicus. The sequence continues at coordinate 33,902 of NW_026611700.1, forward strand.
GTGCATGGGGTGTGTTTGGAACATTTTGTCAGCAGCCGAGTCCAAAATTCAGCGATTCCCCATCTCAGCCCAGAAAGCAGGTAGAACAAGTTTTGTGGTGCCTTTCAGCTGCCTACCGGGGTAGTGTAAAAACTACCAACAGAACTCGTTTCTGGCACCTTCCCCGGTGGAGTTGTGCATGGGGTGTGTTTGGAACATTTTGTCACCAGCCGAGTCCAAAATTCAGCGATTCCCCATCTCAGCCCAGAAAGCAGGTAGAACAAGTTTTGTGGTGCCTTTCAGCTGCCTACCGGGGTAGTGTAAAAACTACCAACAGAACTCGTTTCTGGCACCTTCCCCGGTGGAGGTGTGCATGGGGTGTGTTTGGAACATTTTGTCACCAGCCGAGTCCAAAATTCAGCGATTCCCCATCTCAGCCCAGAAAGCAGGTAGAACAAGTTTTGTGGTGCCTTTCAGGTGCCTACCGGGGTAGTGTAAAAACTACCAACAGAACTCGTTTCTGGCACCTTCCCCGGTGGAGTTGTGCATGGGGTGTGTTTGGAACATTTTGTCACCAGCCGAGTCCAAAATTCAGCGATTCCCCATCTCAGCCCAGAAAGCAGGTAGAACAAGTTTTGTGGTGCCTTTCAGCTGCCTACCGGGGTAGTGTAAAAACTACCAACAGAACTCGTTTCTGGCACCTTCCCCGGTGGAGTTGTGCATGGGGTGTGTTTGGAACATTTTGTCAGCAGCCGAGTCCAAAATTCAGCGATTCCCCATCTCAGCCCAGAAAGCAGGTAGAACAAGTTTTGTGGTGCCTTTCAGCTGCCTACCGGGGTAGTGTAAAAACTACCAACAGAACTCGTTTCTGGCACCTTCCCCGGTGGAGTTGTGCATGGGGTGTGTTTGGAACATTTTGTCACCAGCCGAGTCCAAAATTCAGCGATTCCCCATCTCAGCCCAGAAAGCAGGTAGAACAAGTTTTGTGGTGCCTTTCAGCTGCCTACCGGGGTAGTGTAAAAACTACCAACAGAACTCGTTTCTGGCACCTTCCCCGGTGGAGGTGTGCATGGGGTGTGTTTGGAACATTTTGTCACCAGCCGAGTCCAAAATTCAGCGATTCCCCATCTCAGCCCAGAAAGCAGGTAGAACAAGTTTTGTGGTGCCTTTCAGCTGCCTACCGGGGTAGTGTAAAAACTACCAACAGAACTCGTTTCTGGCACCTTCCCCGGTGGAGTTGTGCATGGGGTGTGTTTGGAACATTTTGTCACCAGCCGAGTCCAAAATTCAGCGATTCCCCATCTCAGCCCAGAAAGCAGGTAGAACCGGTTTTATGGTGCCTTTCAGCTGCCTACCGGGGTAGTGTAAAAACTACCAACAGAACTCGTTTCTGGCACCTTCCCCGGTGGAGGTGTGCATGGGGTGTGTTTGGAACATTTTGTCACCAGCCGAGTCCAAAATTCAGCGATTCCCCATCTCAGCCCAGAAAGCAGGTAGAACAAGTTTTGTGGTGCCTTTCAGCTGCCTACCGGGGTAGTGTAAAAACTACCAACAGAACTCGTTTCTGGCACCTTCCCCGGTGGAGTTGTGCATGGGGTGTGTTTGGAACATTTTGTCACCAGCCGACTCCAAAATTCAGCGATTCCCCATCTCAGCCCAGAAAGAAGGTAGAACAAGTTTTGTGGTGCCTTTCAGCTGCCTACCGGGGTAGTGTAAAAACTACCAACAGAACTCGTTTCTGGCACCTTCCCCGGTGGAGTTGTGCATGGGGTGTGTTTGGAACATTTTGTTACCAGCCGAGTCCAAAATTCAGCCGTTCCCCATCTCAGCCCAGAAAGCAGGTAGAACAAGTTTTGTGGTGCCTTTCAGCTGCCTACCGGGGTAGTGTAAAAACTACCAACGGAACTCGTTTCTGGCACCTTCCCCGGTGGAGTTGTGCATGGGGTGTGTTTGGAACATTTTGTCACCAGCCGAGTCCAAAATTCAGCGATTCCCCATCTCAGCCCAGAAAGCAGGTAGAACAAGTTTTGTGGTGCCTTTCAGGTGCCTACCGGGGTAGTGTAAAAACTACCAACAGAACTCCTTTCTGGCACCTTCCCCGGTGGAGTTGTGCATGGGGTGTGTTTGGAACATTTTGTCACCAGCCGAGTCCAAAATTCAGCGATTCCCCATCTCAGCCCAGAAAGCAGGTAGAACAAGTTTTGTGGTGCCTTTCAGCTGCCTACCGGGGTAGTGTAAAAACTACCAACAGAACTCGTTTCTGGCACCTTCCCCGGTGGAGGTGTGCATGGGGTGTGTTTGGAACATTTTGTCAGCAGCCGAGTCCAAAATTCAGCGATTCCCCATCTCAGCCCAGAAAGCAGGTAGAACAAGTTTTGTGGTGCCTTTCAGCTGCCTACCGGGGTAGTGTAAAAACTACCAACAGAACTCCTTTCTGGCACCTTCCCCGGTGGAGTTGTGCATGGGGTGTGTTTGGAACATTTTGTCAGCAGCCGAGTCCAAAATTCAGCGATTCCCCATCTCAGCCCAGAAAGCAGGTAGAACAAGTTTTGTGGTGCCTTTCAGCTCCCTACCGGGGTAGTGTAAAAACTACCAACAGAACTCGTTTCTGGCACCTTCCCCGGTGGAGTTGTGCATGGGGTGTGTTTGGAACATTTTGTTACCAGCCGAGTCCAAAATTCAGCCGTTCCCCATCTCAGCCCAGAAAGCAGGTAGAACAAGTTTTGTGGTGCCTTTCAGCTGCCTACCGGGGTAGTGTAAAAACTACCAACGGAACTCGTTTCTGGCACCTTCCCCGGTGGAGTTGTGCATGGGGTGTGTTTGGAACATTTTGTCACCAGCCGAGTCCAAAATTCAGCGATTCCCCATCTCAGCCCAGAAAGCAGGTAGAACAAGTTTTGTGGTGCCTTTCAGCTGCCTACCGGGGTAGTGTAAAAACTACCAACAGAACTCGTTTCTGGCACCTTCCCCGGTGGAGGTGTGCATGGGGTGTGTTTGGAACATTTTGTCAGCAGCCGAGTCCAAAATTCAGCGATTCCCCATCTCAGCCCAGAAAGCAGGTAGAACAAGTTTTGTGGTGCCTTTCAGCTGCCTACCGGGGTAGTGTAAAAACTACCAACAGAACTCGTTTCTGGCACCTTCCCCGGTGGAGTTGTGCATGGGGTGTGTTTGGAACATTTTGTCAGCAGCCGAGTCCAAAATTCAGCGATTCCCCATCTCAGCCCAGAAAGCAGGTAGAACAAGTTTTGTGGTGCCTTTCAGGTGCCTACCGGGGTAGTGTAAAAACTACCAACAGAACTCGTTTCTGGCACCTTCCCCGGTGGAGTTGTGCATGGGGTGTGTTTGGAACATTTTGTCACCAGCCGAGTCCAAAATTCAGCGATTCCCCATCTCAGCCCAGAAAGCAGGTAGAACAAGTTTTGTGGTGCCTTTCAGCTGCCTACCGGGGTAGTGTAAAAACTACCAACAGAACTCGTTTCTGGCACCTTCCCCGGTGGAGTTGTGCATGGGGTGTGTTTGGAACATTTTGTCACCAGCCGAGTCCAAAATTCAGCGATTCCCCATCTCAGCCCAGAAAGCAGGTAGAACAAGTTTTGTGGTGCCTTTCAGCTGCCTACCGGGGTAGTGTAAAAACTACCAACGGAACTCGTTTCTGGCACCTTCCCCGGTGGAGTTGTGCATGGGGTGTGTTTGGAACATTTTGTCACCAGCCGAGTCCAAAATTCAGCGATTCCCCATCTCAGCCCAGAAAGCAGGTAGAACAAGTTTTGTGGTGCCTTTCAGCTGCCTACCGGGGTAGTGTAAAAACTACCAACAGAACTCGTTTCTGGCACCTTCCCCGGTGGAGTTGTGCATGGGGTGTGTTTGGAACATTTTGTCACCAGCCGAGTCCAAAATTCAGCGATTCCCCATCTCAGCCCAGAAAGCAGGTAGAACCGGTTTTATGGTGCCTTTCAGCTGCCTACCGGGGTAGTGTAAAAACTACCAACAGAACTCGTTTCTGGCACCTTCCCCGGTGGAGGTGTGCATGGGGTGTGTTTGGAACATTTTGTCACCAGCCGAGTCCAAAATTCAGCGATTCCCCATCTCAGCCCAGAAAGCAGGTAGAACAAGTTTTGTGGTGCCTTTCAGCTGCCTACCGGGGTAGTGTAAAAACTACCAACAGAACTCGTTTCTGGCACCTTCCCCGGTGGAGTTGTGCATGGGGTGTGTTTGGAACATTTTGTCACCAGCCGAGTCCAAAATTCAGCGATTCCCCATCTCAGCCCAGAAAGCAGGTAGAACAAGTTTTGTGGTGCCTTTCAGCTGCCTACCGGGGTAGTGTAAAAACTACCAACAGAACTCGTTTCTGGCACCTTCCCCGGTGGAGTTGTGCATGGGGTGTGTTTGGAACATTTTGTCACCAGCCGAGTCCAAAATTCAGCGATTCCCCATCTCAGCCCAGAAAGCAGGTAGAACAAGTTTTGTGGTGCCTTTCAGCTGCCTACCGGGGTAGTGTAAAAACTACCAACAGAACTCGTTTCTGGCACCTTCCCCGGTGGAGGTGTGCATGGGGTGTGTTTGGAACATTTTGTCACCAGCCGAGTCCAAAATTCAGCGATTCCCCATCTCAGCCCAGAAAGCAGGTAGAACAAGTTTTGTGGTGCCTTTCAGCTGCCTACCGGGGTAGTGTAAAAACTACCAACAGAACTCGTTTCTGGCACCTTCCCCGGTGGAGTTGTGCATGGGGTGTGTTTGGAACATTTTGTCACCAGCCGAGTCCAAAATTCAGCGATTCCCCATCTCAGCCCAGAAAGCAGGTAGAACAAGTTTTGTGGTGCCTTTCAGCTGCCTACCGGGGTAGTGTAAAAACTACCAACAGAACTCGTTTCTGGCACCTTCCCCGGTGGAGTTGTGCATGGGGTGTGTTTGGAACATTTTGTCACCAGCCGAGTCCAAAATTCAGCGATTCCCCATCTCAGCCCAGAAAGCAGGTAGAACAAGTTTTGTGGTGCCTTTCAGCTGCCTACCGGGGTAGTGTAAAAACTACCAACAGAACTCGTTTCTGGCACCTTCCCCGGTGGAGTTGTGCATGGGGTGTGTTTGGAACATTTTGTCACCAGCCGAGTCCAAAATTCAGCGATTCCCCATCTCAGCCCAGAAAGCAGGTAGAACCGGTTTTATGGTGCCTTTCAGCTGCCTACCGGGGTAGTGTAAAAACTACCAACAGAACTCGTTTCTGGCACCTTCCCCGGTGGAGGTGTGCATGGGGTGTGTTTGGAACATTTTGTCACCAGCCGAGTCCAAAATTCAGCGATTCCCCATCTCAGCCCAGAAAGCAGGTAGAACAAGTTTTGTGGTGCCTTTCAGCTGCCTACCGGGGTAGTGTAAAAACTACCAACAGAACTCGTTTCTGGCACCTTCCCCGGTGGAGTTGTGCATGGGGTGTGTTTGGAACATTTTGTCACCAGCCGAGTCCAAAATTCAGCGATTCCCCATCTCAGCCCAGAAAGCAGGTAGAACAAGTTTTGTGGTGCCTTTCAGCTGCCTACCGGGGTAGTGTAAAAACTACCAACAGAACTCGTTTCTGGCACCTTCCCCGGTGGAGTTGTGCATGGGGTGTGTTTGGAACATTTTGTCACCAGCCGAGTCCAAAATTCAGCGATTCCCCATCTCAGCCCAGAAAGCAGGTAGAACAAGTTTTGTGGTGCCTTTCAGCTGCCTACCGGGGTAGTGTAAAAACTACCAACAGAACTCGTTTCTGGCACCTTCCCCGGTGGAGGTGTGCATGGGGTGTGTTTGGAACATTTTGTTACCAGCCGAGTCCAAAATTCAGCCGTTCCCCATCTCAGCCCAGAAAGCAGGTAGAACAAGTTTTGTGGTGCCTTTCAGCTGCCTACCGGGGTAGTGTAAAAACTACCAACGGAACTCGTTTCTGGCACCTTCCCCGGTGGAGTTGTGCATGGGGTGTGTTTGGAACATTTTGTCACCAGCCGAGTCCAAAATTCAGCGATTCCCCATCTCAGCCCAGAAAGCAGGTAGAACAAGTTTTGTGGTGCCTTTCAGGTGCCTACCGGGGTAGTGTAAAAACTACCAACAGAACTCCTTTCTGGCACCTTCCCCGGTGGAGTTGTGCATGGGGTGTGTTTGGAACATTTTGTCACCAGCCGAGTCCAAAATTCAGCGATTCCCCATCTCAGCCCAGAAAGCAGGTAGAACAAGTTTTGTGGTGCCTTTCAGCTGCCTACCGGGGTAGTGTAAAAACTACCAACAGAACTCGTTTCTGGCACCTTCCCCGGTGGAGGTGTGCATGGGGTGTGTTTGGAACATTTTGTCAGCAGCCGAGTCCAAAATTCAGCGATTCCCCATCTCAGCCCAGAAAGCAGGTAGAACAAGTTTTGTGGTGCCTTTCAGCTGCCTACCGGGGTAGTGTAAAAACTACCAACAGAACTCCTTTCTGGCACCTTCCCCGGTGGAGTTGTGCATGGGGTGTGTTTGGAACATTTTGTCACCAGCCGAGTCCAAAATTCAGCGATTCCCCATCTCAGCCCAGAAAGCAGGTAGAACAAGTTTTGTGGTGCCTTTCAGCTGCCTACCGGGGTAGTGTAAAAACTACCAACAGAACTCGTTTCTGGCACCTTCCCCGGTGGAGTTGTGCATGGGGTGTGTTTGGAACATTTTGTTACCAGCCGAGTCCAAAATTCAGCCGTTCCCCATCTCAGCCCAGAAAGCAGGTAGAACAAGTTTTGTGGTGCCTTTCAGCTGCCTACCGGGGTAGTGTAAAAACTACCAACGGAACTCGTTTCTGGCACCTTCCCCGGTGGAGTTGTGCATGGGGTGTGTTTGGAACATTTTGTCACCAGCCGAGTCCAAAATTCAGCGATTCCCCATCTCAGCCCAGAAAGCAGGTAGAACAAGTTTTGTGGTGCCTTTCAGCTGCCTACCGGGGTAGTGTAAAAACTACCAACAGAACTCGTTTCTGGCACCTTCCCCGGTGGAGGTGTGCATGGGGTGTGTTTGGAACATTTTGTCAGCAGCCGAGTCCAAAATTCAGCGATTCCCCATCTCAGCCCAGAAAGCAGGTAGAACAAGTTTTGTGGTGCCTTTCAGCTGCCTACCGGGGTAGTGTAAAAACTACCAACAGAACTCGTTTCTGGCACCTTCCCCGGTGGAGTTGTGCATGGGGTGTGTTTGGAACATTTTGTCACCAGCCGAGTCCAAAATTCAGCGATTCCCCATCTCAGCCCAGAAAGCAGGTAGAACAAGTTTTGTGGTGCCTTTCAGCTGCCTACCGGGGTAGTGTAAAAACTACCAACAGAACTCGTTTCTGGCACCTTCCCCGGTGGAGTTGTGCATGGGGTGTGTTTGGAACATTTTGTCAACAGCCGAGTCCAAAATTCAGCGATTCCCCATCTCAGCCCAGAAAGCAGGTAGAACCGGTTTTATGGTGCCTTTCAGCTGCCTACCGGGGTAGTGTAAAAACTACCAACAGAACTCGTTTCTGGCACCTTCCCCGGTGGAGGTGTGCATGGGGTGTGTTTGGAACATTTTGTCACCAGCCGAGTCCAAAATTCAGCGATTCCCCATCTCAGCCCAGAAAGCAGGTAGAACAAGTTTTGTGGTGCCTTTCAGCTGCCTACCGGGGTAGTGTAAAAACTACCAACAGAACTCGTTTCTGGCACCTTCCCCGGTGGAGTTGTGCATGGGGTGTGTTTGGAACATTTTGTCACCAGCCGAGTCCAAAATTCAGCGATTCCCCATCTCAGCCCAGAAAGCAGGTAGAACAAGTTTTGTGGTGCCTTTCAGCTGCCTACCGGGGTAGTGTAAAAACTACCAACAGAACTCGTTTCTGGCACCTTCCCCGGTGGAGTTGTGCATGGGGTGTGTTTGGAACATTTTGTCACCAGCCGAGTCCAAAATTCAGCGATTCCCCATCTCAGCCCAGAAAGCAGGTAGAACAAGTTTTGTGGTGCCTTTCAGCTGCCTACCGGGGTAGTGTAAAAACTACCAACAGAACTCGTTTCTGGCACCTTCCCCGGTGGAGGTGTGCATGGGGTGTGTTTGGAACATTTTGTTACCAGCCGAGTCCAAAATTCAGCCGTTCCCCATCTCAGCCCAGAAAGCAGGTAGAACAAGTTTTGTGGTGCCTTTCAGCTGCCTACCGGGGTAGTGTAAAAACTACCAACGGAACTCGTTTCTGGCACCTTCCCCGGTGGAGTTGTGCATGGGGTGTGTTTGGAACATTTTGTCACCAGCCGAGTCCAAAATTCAGCGATTCCCCATCTCAGCCCAGAAAGCAGGTAGAACAAGTTTTGTGGTGCCTTTCAGGTGCCTACCGGGGTAGTGTAAAAACTACCAACAGAACTCCTTTCTGGCACCTTCCCCGGTGGAGTTGTGCATGGGGTGTGTTTGGAACATTTTGTCACCAGCCGAGTCCAAAATTCAGCGATTCCCCATCTCAGCCCAGAAAGCAGGTAGAACAAGTTTTGTGGTGCCTTTCAGCTGCCTACCGGGGTAGTGTAAAAACTACCAACAGAACTCGTTTCTGGCACCTTCCCCGGTGGAGGTGTGCATGGGGTGTGTTTGGAACATTTTGTCAGCAGCCGAGTCCAAAATTCAGCGATTCCCCATCTCAGCCCAGAAAGCAGGTAGAACAAGTTTTGTGGTGCCTTTCAGCTGCCTACCGGGGTAGTGTAAAAACTACCAACAGAACTCCTTTCTGGCACCTTCCCCGGTGGAGTTGTGCATGGGGTGTGTTTGGAACATTTTGTCACCAGCCGAGTCCAAAATTCAGCGATTCCCCATCAGCCCAGAAAGCAGGTAGAACAAGTTTTGTGGTGCCTTTCAGCTGCCTACCGGGGTAGTGTAAAAACTACCAACAGAACTCGTTTCTGGCACCTTCCCCGGTGGAGTTGTGCATGGGGTGTGTTTGGAACATTTTGTCACCAGCCGAGTCCAAAATTCAGCGATTCCCCATCTCATCCCAGAAAGCAGGTACAACAAGTTTTGTGGTGCCTTTCTCTTGCCTACCGGGGTAGTGTAAAGACTACCAACAGAACTCGTTTCTGGCACCTTCCCCGGTGGAGTTGTGCATGGGGTGTGTTTGGAACATTTTGTCACCAGCCGAGTCCAAAATTCAGGGATTCCCCATCTCAGCCCAGGAAGCAGGTAGAACAAGTTTTGTGGTGCCTTTCTCTTGCCTACCGGGGTAGTGTAAAAACTACCAACGGAACTCGATTCTGGCACCTTCCCCGGTGGAGTTGTGCATGGGGTGTGTTTGGAACATTTTGTTACCAGCCGAGTCCAAAATTCAGCCGTTCCCCATCTCAGCCCAGAAAGCAGGTAGAACAAGTTTTGTGGTGCCTTTCTCTTGCCTACCGGGGTAGTGTAAAAACTACCAACGGAACTCGTTTCTGGCACCTTCCCCGGTGGAGTTGTGCATGGGGTGTGTTTGGAACATTTTGTCACCAGCCGAGTCCAAAATTCAGCGATTCCCCATCTCAGCCCAGAAAGCAGGTAGAACAAGTTTTGTGGTGCCTTTCAGCTGCCTACCGGGGTAGTGTAAAAACTACCAACGGAACTCGTTTCTGGCACCTTCCCCGGTGGAGTTGTGCATGGGGTGTGTTTGGAACATTTTGTCACCAGCCGAGTCCAAAATTCAGCGATTCCCCATCTCAGCCCAGAAAGCAGGTAGAACAAGTTTTGTGGTGCCTTTCAGCTGCCTACCGGGGGTACTGTAAAAACTACCAAGAGAACTCGTTTCTGGCACCTTCCCCGGTGGAGTTGTGCATGGGGTGTGTTTGGAACATTTTGTCACCAGCCGAGTCCAAAATTCAGCGATTCCCCATCTCAGCCCAGAAAGCAGGTAGAACAAGTTTTGTGGTGCCTTTCAGCTGCCTACCGGGGTAGTGTAAAAACTACCAACAGAACTCGTTTCTGGCACCTTCCCCGGTGGAGTTGTGCATGGGGTGTGTTTGGAACATTTTGTCACCAGCCGAGTCCAAAATTCAGCGATTCCCCATCTCAGCCCAGAAAGCAGGTAGAACAAGTTTTGTGGTGCCTTTCAGCTGCCTACCGGGGTAGTGTAAAAACTACCAACAGAACTCGTTTCTGGCACCTTCCCCGGTGGAGTTGTGCATGGGGTGTGTTTGGAACATTTTGTCACCAGCCGAGTCCAAAATTCAGCGATTCCCCATCTCAGCCCAGAAAGCAGGTAGAACAAGTTTTGTGGTGCCTTTCAGCTGCCTACCGGGGTAGTGTAAAAACTACCAACAGAACTCGTTTCTGGCACCTTCCCCGGTGGAGTTGTGCATGGGGTGTGTTTGGAACATTTTGTCACCAGCCGAGTCCAAAATTCAGCGATTCCCCATCTCAGCCCAGAAAGCAGGTAGAACAAGTTTTGTGGTGCCTTTCTCTTGCCTACCGGGGTAGTGTAAAAACTACCAACAGAACTCGTTTCTGGCACCTTCCCCGGTGGAGTTGTGCATGGGGTGTGTTTGGAACATTTTGTCACCAGCCGAGTCCAAAATTCAGCGATTCCCCATCTCAGCCCAGAAAGCAGGTAGAACAAGTTTTGTGGTGCCTTTCAGCTGCCTATCGGGGTACTGTAAAAACTACCAAGAGAACTCGTTTCTGGCACCTTCCCCGGTGGAGTTGTGCATGGGGTGTGTTTGGAACATTTTGTTACCAGCCGAGTCCAAAATTCAGCCGTTCCCCATCTCAGCCCAGAAAGCAGGTAGAACAAGTTTTGTGGTGCCTTTCTCTTGCCTACCGGGGGTAGTGTAAAAACTACCAACAGAACGCGTTTCTGGCACCTTCCCCGGTGGAGTTGTGCATGGGGTGTGTTTGGAACATTTTGTCACCAGCCGAGTCCAAAATTCAGCGATTCCCCATCTCAGCCCAGAAAGCAGGTAGAACAAGTTTTGTGGTGCCTTTCTCTTGCCTACCGGGGTAGTGTAAAAACTACCAACAGAACTCGTTTCTGGCACCTTCCCCGGTGGAGTTGTGCATGGGGTGTGTTTGGAACATTTTGTCACCAGCCGAGTCCAAAATTCAGCGATTCCCCATCTCAGCCCAGAAAGCAGGTAGAACAAGTTTTGTGGTGCCTTTCAGCTGCCTACCGGGGTAGTGTAAAAACTACCAAGAGAACTCGTTTCTGGCACCTTCCCCGGTGGAGTTGTGCATGGGGTGTGTTTGGAACATTTTGTCACCAGCCGAGTCCAAAATTCAGCGATTCCCCATCTCAGCCCAGAAAGCAGGTAGAACAAGTTTTGTGGTGCCTTTCTCTTGCCTACCGGGGTAGTGTAAAAACTACCAACAGAACTCGTTTCTGGCACCTTCCCCGGTGGAGTTGTGCATGGGGTGTGTTTGGAACATTTTGTCACCAGCCGAGTCCAAAATTCAGCGATTCCCCATCTCAGCCCAGAAAGCAGGTAGAACAAGTTTTGTGGTGCCTTTCTCTTGCCTACCGGGGTAGTGTAAAAACTACCAACAGAACTCGTTTCTGGCACCTTCCCCGGTGGAGTTGTGCATGGGGTGTGTTTGGAACATTTTGTCACCAGCCGAGTCCAAAATTCAGCGATTCCCCATCTCAGCCCAGAAAGCAGGTAGAACAAGTTTTGTGGTGCCTTTCAGCTGCCTACCGGGGTAGTGTAAAAACTACCAACAGAACTCGTTTCTGGCACCTTCCCCGGTGGAGTTGTGCATGGGGTGTGTTTGGAACATTTTGTCACCAGCCGAGTCCAAAATTCAGCGATTCCCCATCTCAGCCCAGAAAGCAGGTAGAACAAGTTTTGTGGTGCCTTTCTCTTGCCTACCGGGGGTAGTGTAAAAACTACCAACAGAACTCGTTTCTGGCACCTTCCCCGGTGGAGTTGTGCATGGGGTGTGTTTGGAACATTTTGTCACCAGCCGAGTCCAAAATTCAGCGATTCCCCATCTCAGCCCAGAAAGCAGGTAGAACAAGTTTTGTGGTGCCTTTCAGCTGCCTACCGGGGGTAGTGTAAAAACTACCAACAGAACTCGTTTCTGGCACCTTCCCCGGTGGAGTTGTGCATGGGGTGTGTTTGGAACATTTTGTCAGCAGCCGAGTCCAAAATTCAGCGATTCCCCATCTCAGCCCAGAAAGCAGGTAGAACAAGTTTTGTGGTGCCTTTCTCTTGCCTACCGGGGTACTGTAAAAACTACCAAGAGAACTCGTTTCTGGCACCTTCCCCGGTGGAGTTGTGCATGGGGTGTGTTTGGAACATTTTGTCAGCAGCCGGGTCCAAAATTCAGCGATTCCCCATCTCAGCCCAGAAAGCAGGTAGAACAAGTTTTGTGGTGCCTTTCAGCTGCCTACCGGGGTAGTGTAAAAACTACCAACAGAACTCGTTTCTGGCACCTTCCCCGGTGGAGTTGTGCATGGGGTGTGTTTGGAATATTTTGTCACCAGCCGAGTCCAAAATTCAGCCGTTCCCCATCTCAGCCCAGAAAGCAGGTAGAACAAGTTTTGTGGTGCCTTTCAGCTGCCTACCGGGGTAGTGTAAAAACTACCAACAGAACTCGTTTCTGGCACCTTCCCCGGTGGAGTTGTGCATGGGGTGTGTTTGGAACATTTTGTCACCAGCCGAGTCCAAAATTCAGCGATTCTCCATCTCAGCCCAGAAAGCAGGTAGAACAAGTTTTGTGGTGCCTTTCTCTTGCCTACCGGGGTAGTGTAAAAACTACCAACAGAACTCGTTTCTGGCACCTTCCCCGGTGGAGTTGTGCATGGGGTGTGTTTGGAACATTTTGTCACCAGCCGAGTCCAAAATTCAGCCGTTCCCCATCTCAGCCCAGAAAGCAGGTAGAACAAGTTTTGTGGTGCCTTTCTCTTGCCTACCGGGGTAGTGTAAAAACTACCAACAGAACTCGTTTCTGGCACCTTCCCCGGTGGAGTTGTGCATGGGGTGTGTTTGGAACATTTTGTCAGCAGCCGAGTCCAAAATTCAGCGATTCCCCATCTCAGCCCAGAAAGCAGGTAGAACAAGTTTTGTGGTGCCTTTCTCTTGCCTACCGGGGTAGTGTAAAAACTACCAACAGAACTCGTTTCTGGCACCTTCCCCGGTGGAGTTGTGCATGGGGTGTGTTTGGAACATTTTGTCACCAGCCGAGTCCAAAATTCAGCGATTCTCCATCTCAGCCCAGAAAGCAGGTAGAACAAGTTTTGTGGTACCTTTCTCTTGCCTACCGGGGTAGTGTAAAAACTACCAACAGAACTCGTTTCTGGCACCTTCCCCGGTGGAGGTGTGCATGGGGTGTGTTTGGAACATTTTGTCACCAGCCGAGTCCAAAATTCAGCGATTCCCCATCTCAGCCCAGAAAGCAGGTAGAACAAGTTTTGTGGTGCCTTTCAGCTGCCTACCGGGGGTAGTGTAAAAACTACCAACAGAACTCGTTTCTGGCACCTTCCCCGGTGGAGTTGTGCATGGGGTGTGTTTGGAACATTTTGTTACCAGCCGAGTCCAAAATTCAGCGATTCCCCATCTCAGCCCAGAAAGCAGGTAGAACAAGTTTTGTGGTGCCTTTCAGCTGCCTACCGGGGTAGTGTAAAAACTACCAACAGAACTCGTTTCTGGCACCTTCCCCGGTGGAGTTGTGCATGGGGTGTGTTTGGAACATTTTGTCACCAGCCGAGTCCAAAATTCAGCGATTCCCCATCTCAGCCCAGAAAGCAGGTAGAACAAGTTTTGTGGTGCCTTTCTCTTGCCTACCGGGGTAGTGTAAAAACTACCAACAGAACTCGTTTCTGGCACCTTCCCCGGTGGAGTTGTGCATGGGGTGTGTTTGGAACATTTTGTCACCAGCCGAGTCCAAAATTCAGCGATTCCCCATCTCAGCCCAGAAAGCAGGTAGAACAAGTTTTGTGGTGCCTTTCAGCTGCCTACCGGGGTAGTGTAAAAACTACCAACAGAACTCGTTTCTGGCACCTTCCCCGGTGGAGTTGTGCATGGGGTGTGTTTGGAACATTTTGTCACCAGCCGAGTCCAAAATTCAGCGATTCCCCATCTCAGCCCAGAAAGCAGGTAGAACAAGTTTTGTGGTGCCTTTCTCTTGCCTACCGGGGTAGTGTAAAAACTACCAACAGAACTCGTTTCTGGCACCTTCCCCGGTGGAGTTGTGCATGGGGTGTGTTTGGAACATTTTGTCACCAGCCGAGTCCAAAATTCAGCGATTCCCCATCTCAGCCCAGAAAGCAGGTAGAACAAGTTTTGTGGTGCCTTTCAGCTGCCTACCGGGGTAGTGTAAAAACTACCAACAGAACTCGTTTCTGGCACCTTCCCCGGTGGAGTTGTGCATGGGGTGTGTTTGGAACATTTTGTCAGCAGCCGAGTCCAAAATTCAGCGATTCCCCATCTCAGCCCAGAAAGCAGGTAGAACAAGTTTTGTGGTGCCTTTCTCTTGCCTACCGGGGTACTGTAAAAACTACCAAGAGAACTCGTTTCTGGCACCTTCCCCGGTGGAGTTGTGCATGGGGTGTGTTTGGAACATTTTGTCAGCAGCCGGGTCCAAAATTCAGCGATTCCCCATCTCAGCCCAGAAAGCAGGTAGAACAAGTTTTGTGGTGCCTTTCAGCTGCCTACCGGGGTAGTGTAAAAACTACCAACAGAACTCGTTTCTGGCACCTTCCCCGGTGGAGTTGTGCATGGGGTGTGTTTGGAATATTTTGTCACCAGCCGAGTCCAAAATTCAGCCGTTCCCCATCTCAGCCCAGAAAGCAGGTAGAACAAGTTTTGTGGTGCCTTTCAGCTGCCTACCGGGGGTAGTGTAAAAACTACCAACAGAACTCGTTTCTGGCACCTTCCCCGGTGGAGTTGTGCATGGGGTGTGTTTGGAACATTTTGTCACCAGCCGAGTCCAAAATTCAGCGATTCTCCATCTCAGCCCAGAAAGCAGGTAGAACAAGTTTTGTGGTGCCTTTCTCTTGCCTACCGGGGTAGTGTAAAAACTACCAACAGAACTCGTTTCTGGCACCTTCCCCGGTGGAGTTGTGCATGGGGTGTGTTTGGAACATTTTGTCACCAGCCGAGTCCAAAATTCAGCCGTTCCCCATCTCAGCCCAGAAAGCAGGTAGAACAAGTTTTGTGGTGCCTTTCTCTTGCCTACCGGGGTAGTGTAAAAACTACCAACAGAACTCGTTTCTGGCACCTTCCCCGGTGGAGTTGTGCATGGGGTGTGTTTGGAACATTTTGTCAGCAGCCGAGTCCAAAATTCAGCGATTCCCCATCTCAGCCCAGAAAGCAGGTAGAACAAGTTTTGTGGTGCCTTTCTCTTGCCTACCGGGGTAGTGTAAAAACTACCAACAGAACTCGTTTCTGGCACCTTCCCCGGTGGAGTTGTGCATGGGGTGTGTTTGGAACATTTTGTCACCAGCCGAGTCCAAAATTCAGCGATTCTCCATCTCAGCCCAGAAAGCAGGTAGAACAAGTTTTGTGGTACCTTTCTCTTGCCTACCGGGGTAGTGTAAAAACTACCAACAGAACTCGTTTCTGGCACCTTCCCCGGTGGAGGTGTGCATGGGGTGTGTTTGGAACATTTTGTCACCAGCCGAGTCCAAAATTCAGCGATTCCCCATCTCAGCCCAGAAAGCAGGTAGAACAAGTTTTGTGGTGCCTTTCAGCTGCCTACCGGGGTAGTGTAAAAACTACCAACAGAACTCGTTTCTGGCACCTTCCCCGGTGGAGTTGTGCATGGGGTGTGTTTGGAACATTTTGTTACCAGCCGAGTCCAAAATTCAGCCGTTCCCCATCTCAGCCCAGAAAGCAGGTAGAACAAGTTTTGTGGTGCCTTTCTCTTGCCTACCGGGGTAGTGTAAAAACTACCAACAGAACTCGTTTCTGGCACCTTCCCCGGTGGAGTTGTGCATGGGGTGTGTTTGGAACATTTTGTCACCAGCCGAGTCCAAAATTCAGCGATTCCCCATCTCAGCCCAGAAAGCAGGTAGAACAAGTTTTGTGGTGCCTTTCAGCTGCCTACCGGGGTAGTGTAAAAACTACCAACAGAACTCGTTTCTGGCACCTTCCCCGGTGGAGTTGTGCATGGGGTGTGTTTGGAACATTTTGTCACCAGCCGAGTCCAAAATTCAGGGATTCCCCATCTCAGCCCAGAAAGCAGGTAGAACAAGTTTTGTGGTGCCTTTCAGCTGCCTACCGGGGTAGTGTAAAAACTACCAACAGAACTCGTTTCTGGCACCTTCCCCGGTGGAGTTGTGCATGGGGTGTGTTTGGAACATTTTGTCAGCAGCCGAGTCCAAAATTCAGCGATTCCCCATCTCAGCCCAGAAAGCAGGTAGAACAAGTTTTGTGGTGCCTTTCTCTTGCCTACCGGGGTAGTGTAAAAACTACCAACAGAACTCGTTTCTGGCACCTTCCCCGGTGGAGTTGTGCATGGGGTGTGTTTGGAACATTTTGTCACCAGCCGAGTCCAAAATTCAGCGATTCCCCATCTCAGCCCAGAAAGCAGGTAGAACAAGTTTTGTGGTGCCTTTCAGCTGCCTACCGGGGTAGTGTAAAAACTACCAACAGAACTCGTTTCTGGCACCTTCCCCGGTGGAGTTGTGCATGGGGTGTGTTTGGAACATTTTGTCACCAGCCGAGTCCAAAATTCAGCGATTCCCCATCTCAGCCCAGAAAGCAGGTAGAACAAGTTTTGTGGTGCCTTTCTCTTGCCTACCGGGGTAGTGTAAAAACTACCAACAGAACTCGTTTCTGGCACCTTCCCCGGTGGAGTTGTGCATGGGGTGTGTTTGGAACATTTTGTCACCAGCCGAGTCCAAAATTCAGCGATTCCCCATCTCAGCCCAGAAAGCAGGTAGAACAAGTTTTGTGGTGCCTTTCAGCTGCCTACCGGGGTAGTGTAAAAACTACCAACAGAACTCGTTTCTGGCACCTTCCCCGGTGGAGTTGTGCATGGGGTGTGTTTGGAACATTTTGTCACCAGCCGAGTCCAAAATTCAGCGATTCCCCATCTCAGCCCAGAAAGCAGGTACAACAAGTTTTGTGGTGCCTTTCAGCTGCCTACCGGGGTACTGTAAAAACTACCAAGAGAACTCGTTTCTGGCACCTTCCCCGGTGGAGTTGTGCATGGGGTGTGTTTGGAACATTTTGTCACCAGCCGAGTCCAAAATTCAGCGATTCCCCCATCTCAGCCCAGAAAGCAGGTAGAACAAGTTTTGTGGTGCCTTTCAGCTGCCTACCGGGGTAGTGTAAAAACTACCAAGAGAACTCGTTTCTGGCACCTTCCCCGGTGGAGTTGTGCATGGGGTGTGTTTGGAACATTTTGTCACCAGCCGAGTCCAAAATTCAGCGATTCCCCATCTCAGCCCAGAAAGCAGGTAGAACAAGTTTTGTGGTGCCTTTCAGCTGCCTACCGGGGTAGTGTAAAAACTACCAACAGAACTCGTTTCTGGCACCTTCCCCGGTGGAGTTGTGCATGGGGTGTGTTTGGAATATTTTGTCACCAGCCGAGTCCAAAATTCAGCCGTTCCCCATCTCAGCCCAGAAAGCAGGTAGAACAAGTTTTGTGGTGCCTTTCAGCTGCCTACCGGGGTAGTGTAAAAACTACCAACAGAACTCGTTTCTGGCACCTTCCCCGGTGGAGTTGTGCATGGGGTGTGTTTGGAACATTTTGTCACCAGCCGAGTCCAAAATTCAGCGATTCTCCATCTCAGCCCAGAAAGCAGGTAGAACAAGTTTTGTGGTGCCTTTCTCTTGCCTACCGGGGTAGTGTAAAAACTACCAACAGAACTCGTTTCTGGCACCTTCCCCGGTGGAGTTGTGCATGGGGTGTGTTTGGAACATTTTGTCACCAGCCGAGTCCAAAATTCAGGGATTCCCCATCTCAGCCCAGAAAGCAGGTAGAACAAGTTTTGTGGTGCCTTTCAGCTGCCTACCGGGGTAGTGTAAAAACTACCAACAGAACTCGTTTCTGGCACCTTCCCCGGTGGAGTTGTGCATGGGGTGTGTTTGGAACATTTTGTCACCAGCCGAGTCCAAAATTCAGCGATTCTCCATCTCAGCCCAGAAAGCAGGTAGAACAAGTTTTGTGGTGCCTTTCAGCTGCCTACCGGGGTAGTGTAAAAACTACCAACAGAACTCGTTTCTGGCACCTTCCCCGGTGGAGTTGTGCATGGGGTGTCTTTGGAACATTTTGTCAGCAGCCGAGTCCAAAATTCAGCGATTCCCCATCTCAGCCCAGAAAGCAGGTAGAACAAGTTTTGTGGTGCCTTTCTCTTGCCTACCGGGGTAGTGTAAAAACTACCAACAGAACTCGTTTCTGGCACCTTCCCCGGTGGAGTTGTGCATGGGGTGTGTTTGGAACATTTTGTCACCAGCCGAGTCCAAAATTCAGCCGTTCCCCATCTCAGCCCAGAAAGCAGGTAGAACAAGTTTTGTGGTGCCTTTCAGCTGCCTACCGGGGTAGTGTAAAAACTACCAACAGAACTCGTTTCTGGCACCTTCCCCGGTGGAGGTGTGCATGGGGTGTGTTTGGAACATTTTGTCACCAGCCGAGTCCAAAATTCAGCGATTCCCCATCTCAGCCCAGAAAGCAGGTAGAACAAGTTTTGTGGTGCCTTTCAGCTGCCTACCGGGGTAGTGTAAAAACTACCAACAGAACTCGTTTCTGGCACCTTCCCCGGTGGAGTTGTGCATGGGGTGTGTTTGGAACATTTTGTTACCAGCCGAGTCCAAAATTCAGCCGTTCCCCATCTCAGCCCAGAAAGCAGGTAGAACAAGTTTTGTGGTGCCTTTCTCTTGCCTACCGGGGTAGTGTAAAAACTACCAACAGAACTCGTTTCTGGCACCTTCCCCGGTGGAGTTGTGCATGGGGTGTGTTTGGAATATTTTGTCACCAGCCGAGTCCAAAATTCAGCCGTTCCCCATCTCAGCCCAGAAAGCAGGTAGAACAAGTTTTGTGGTGCCTTTCAGCTGCCTACCGGGGTAGTGTAAAAACTACCAACAGAACTCGTTTCTGGCACCTTCCCCGGTGGAGTTGTGCATGGGGTGTGTTTGGAACATTTTGTTACCAGCCGAGTCCAAAATTCAGCCGTTCCCCATCTCAGCCCAGAAAGCAGGTAGAACAAGTTTTGTGGTGCCTTTCTCTTGCCTACCGGGGTAGTGTAAAAACTACCAACAGAACTCGTTTCTGGCACCTTCCCCGGTGGAGTTGTGCATGGGGTGTGTTTGGAACATTTTGTCACCAGCCGAGTCCAAAATTCAGCCGTTCCCCATCTCAGCCCAGAAAGCAGGTACAACAAGTTTTGTGGTGCCTTTCTCTTGCCTACCGGGGTAGTGTAAAAACTACCAACAGAACTCGTTTCTGGCACCTTCCCCGGTGGAGTTGTGCATGGGGTGTGTTTGGAACATTTTGTCAGCAGCCGAGTCCAAAATTCAGCCGTTCCCCATCTCAGCCCAGAAAGCAGGTAGAACAAGTTTTGTGGTGCCTTTCAGCTGCCTACCGGGGTAGTGTAAAAACTACCAACAGAACTCGTTTCTGGCACCTTCCCCGGTGGAGTTGTGCATGGGGTGTGTTTGGAACATTTTGTCACCAGCCGAGTCCAAAATTCAGCCGTTCCCCATCTCAGCCCAGAAAGCAGGTAGAACAAGTTTTGTGGTGCCTTTCAGCTGCCTACCGGGGTAGTGTAAAAACTACCAACAGAACTCGTTTCTGGCACCTTCCCCGGTGGAGTTGTGCATGGGGTGTGTTTGGAACATTTTGTCACCAGCCGAGTCCAAAATTCAGCGATTCCCCATCTCAGCCCAGAAAGCAGGTAGAACAAGTTTTGTGGTGCCTTTCAGCTGCCTACCGGGGTAGTGTAAAAACTACCAACAGAACTCGTTTCTGGCACCTTCCCCGGTGGAGTTGTGCATGGGGTGTGTTTGGAACATTTTGTCACCAGCCGAGTCCAAAATTCAGCGATTCCCCATCTCAGCCCAGAAAGCAGGTACAACAAGTTTTGTGGTGCCTTTCTCTTGCCTACCGGGGTAGTGTAAAAACTACCAACGGAACTCGATTCTGGCACCTTCCCCGGTGGAGGTGTGCGTGGGGTGTGTTTGGAACATTTTGTCACCAGCCGAGTCCAAAATTCAGCCGTTCCCCATCTCAGCCCAGAAAGCAGGTAGAACAAGTTTTGTGGTGCCTTTCAGCTGCCTACCGGGGTAGTGTAAAAACTACCAACAGAACTCGTTTCTGGCACCTTCCCCGGTGGAGTTGTGCATGGGGTGTGTTTGGAACATTTTGTCACCAGCCGAGTCCAAAATTCAGCGATTCTCCATCTCAGCCCAGAAAGCAGGTAGAACAAGTTTTGTGGTGCCTTTCTCTTGCCTACCGGGGTAGTGTAAAAACTACCAACAGAACTCGTTTCTGGCACCTTCCCCGGTGGAGTTGTGCATGGGGTGTGTTTGGAACATTTTGTCACCAGCCGAGTCCAAAATTCAGCCGTTCCCCATCTCAGCCCAGAAAGCAGGTAGAACAAGTTTTGTGGTGCCTTTCAGCTGCCTACCGGGGTAGTGTAAAAACTACCAACAGAACTCGTTTCTGGCACCTTCCCCGGTGGAGTTGTGCATGGGGTGTGTTTGGAACATTTTGTCACCAGCCGAGTCCAAAATTCAGCGATTCTCCATCTCAGCCCAGAAAGCAGGTAGAACAAGTTTTGTGGTGCCTTTCAGCTGCCTACCGGGGTAGTGTAAAAACTACCAAGAGAACTCGTTTCTGGCACCTTCCCCGGTGGAGTTGTGCATGGGGTGTGTTTGGAACATTTTGTCACCAGCCGAGTCCAAAATTCAGCCGTTCCCCATCTCAGCCCAGAAAGCAGGTAGAACAAGTTTTGTGGTGCCTTTCAGCTGCCTACCGGGGTAGTGTAAAAACTACCAACAGAACTCGTTTCTGGCACCTTCCCCGGTGGAGTTGTGCATGGGGTGTGTTTGGAACATTTTGTCACCAGCCGAGTCCAAAATTCAGCGATTCCCCATCTCAGCCCAGAAAGCAGGTAGAACAAGTTTTGTGGTGCCTTTCTCTTGCCTACCGGGGTAGTGTAAAAACTACCAACAGAACTCGTTTCTGGCACCTTCCCCGGTGGAGTTGTGCATGGGGTGTGTTTGGAACATTTTGTCACCAGCCGAGTCCAAAATTCAGCGATTCCCCATCTCAGCCCAGAAAGCAGGTACAACAAGTTTTGTGGTGCCTTTCTCTTGCCTACCGGGGTAGTGTAAAAACTACCAACGGAACTCGATTCTGGCACCTTCCCCGGTGGAGGTGTGCGTGGGGTGTGTTTGGAACATTTTGTCACCAGCCGAGTCCAAAATTCAGGGATTCCCCATCTCAGCCCAGAAAGCAGGTAGAACAAGTTTTGTGGTGCCTTTCAGCTGCCTACCGGGGTAGTGTAAAAACTACCAACAGAACTCGTTTCTGGCACCTTCCCCGGTGGAGTTGTGCATGGGGTGTGTTTGGAACATTTTGTCACCAGCCGAGTCCAAAAGTCAGCGATTCTCCATCTCAGCCCAGAAAGCAGGTAGAACAAGTTTTGTGGTGCCTTTCTCTTGCCTACCGGGGTAGTGTAAAAACTACCAACAGAACTCGTTTCTGGCACCTTCCCCGGTGGAGTTGTGCATGGGGTGTGTTTGGAACATTTTGTCACCAGCCGAGTCCAAAATTCAGCCGTTCCCCATCTCAGCCCAGAAAGCAGGTAGAACAAGTTTTGTGGTGCCTTTCAGCTGCCTACCGGGGTAGTGTAAAAACTACCAACAGAACTCGTTTCTGGCACCTTCCCCGGTGGAGTTGTGCATGGGGTGTGTTTGGAACATTTTGTCACCAGCCGAGTCCAAAATTCAGCGATTCTCCATCTCAGCCCAGAAAGCAGGTAGAACAAGTTTTGTGGTGCCTTTCAGCTGCCTACCGGGGTAGTGTAAAAACTACCAAGAGAACTCGTTTCTGGCACCTTCCCCGGTGGAGTTGTGCATGGGGTGTGTTTGGAACATTTTGTCACCAGCCGAGTCCAAAATTCAGGGATTCCCCATCTCAGCCCAGAAAGCAGGTAGAACAAGTTTTGTGGTGCCTTTCAGCTGCCTACCGGGGTAGTGTAAAAACTACCAACAGAACTCGTTTCTGGCACCTTCCCCGGTGGAGTTGTGCATGGGGTGTGTTTGGAACATTTTGTCACCAGCCGAGTCCAAAATTCAGCGATTCTCCATCTCAGCCCAGAAAGCAGGTAGAACAAGTTTTGTGGTGCCTTTCAGCTGCCTACCGGGGTAGTGTAAAAACTACCAACAGAACTCGTTTCTGGCACCTTCCCCGGTGGAGTTGTGCATGGGGTGTCTTTGGAACATTTTGTCAGCAGCCGAGTCCAAAATTCAGCGATTCCCCATCTCAGCCCAGAAAGCAGGTAGAACAAGTTTTGTGGTGCCTTTCTCTTGCCTACCGGGGTAGTGTAAAAACTACCAACAGAACTCGTTTCTGGCACCTTCCCCGGTGGAGTTGTGCATGGGGTGTGTTTGGAACATTTTGTCACCAGCCGAGTCCAAAATTCAGCCGTTCCCCATCTCAGCCCAGAAAGCAGGTAGAACAAGTTTTGTGGTGCCTTTCAGCTGCCTACCGGGGTAGTGTAAAAACTACCAACAGAACTCGTTTCTGGCACCTTCCCCGGTGGAGGTGTGCATGGGGTGTGTTTGGAACATTTTGTCACCAGCCGAGTCCAAAATTCAGCGATTCCCCATCTCAGCCCAGAAAGCAGGTAGAACAAGTTTTGTGGTGCCTTTCAGCTGCCTACCGGGGTAGTGTAAAAACTACCAACAGAACTCGTTTCTGGCACCTTCCCCGGTGGAGTTGTGCATGGGGTGTGTTTGGAACATTTTGTTACCAGCCGAGTCCAAAATTCAGCCGTTCCCCATCTCAGCCCAGAAAGCAGGTAGAACAAGTTTTGTGGTGCCTTTCTCTTGCCTACCGGGGTAGTGTAAAAACTACCAACAGAACTCGTTTCTGGCACCTTCCCCGGTGGAGTTGTGCATGGGGTGTGTTTGGAATATTTTGTCACCAGCCGAGTCCAAAATTCAGCCGTTCCCCATCTCAGCCCAGAAAGCAGGTAGAACAAGTTTTGTGGTGCCTTTCAGCTGCCTACCGGGGTAGTGTAAAAACTACCAACAGAACTCGTTTCTGGCACCTTCCCCGGTGGAGTTGTGCATGGGGTGTGTTTGGAACATTTTGTCACCAGCCGAGTCCAAAATTCAGCGATTCTCCATCTCAGCCCAGAAAGCAGGTAGAACAAGTTTTGTGGTGCCTTTCTCTTGCCTACCGGGGTAGTGTAAAAACTACCAACAGAACTCGTTTCTGGCACCTTCCCCGGTGGAGTTGTGCATGGGGTGTGTTTGGAACATTTTGTCACCAGCCGAGTCCAAAATTCAGCCGTTCCCCATCTCAGCCCAGAAAGCAGGTAGAACAAGTTTTGTGGTGCCTTTCTCTTGCCTACCGGGGTAGTGTAAAAACTACCAACAGAACTCGTTTCTGGCACCTTCCCCGGTGGAGTTGTGCATGGGGTGTGTTTGGAACATTTTGTCAGCAGCCGAGTCCAAAATTCAGCCGTTCCCCATCTCAGCCCAGAAAGCAGGTAGAACAAGTTTTGTGGTGCCTTTCAGCTGCCTACCGGGGTAGTGTAAAAACTACCAACAGAACTCGTTTCTGGCACCTTCCCCGGTGGAGTTGTGCATGGGGTGTGTTTGGAACATTTTGTCACCAGCCGAGTCCAAAATTCAGCCGTTCCCCATCTCAGCCCAGAAAGCAGGTAGAACAAGTTTTGTGGTGCCTTTCAGCTGCCTACCGGGGTAGTGTAAAAACTACCAACAGAACTCGTTTCTGGCACCTTCCCCGGTGGAGTTGTGCATGGGGTGTGTTTGGAACATTTTGTCACCAGCCGAGTCCAAAATTCAGCGATTCCCCATCTCAGCCCAGAAAGCAGGTAGAACAAGTTTTGTGGTGCCTTTCAGCTGCCTACCGGGGTAGTGTAAAAACTACCAACAGAACTCGTTTCTGGCACCTTCCCCGGTGGAGTTGTGCATGGGGTGTGTTTGGAACATTTTGTCACCAGCCGAGTCCAAAATTCAGCGATTCCCCATCTCAGCCCAGAAAGCAGGTACAACAAGTTTTGTGGTGCCTTTCTCTTGCCTACCGGGGTAGTGTAAAAACTACCAACGGAACTCGATTCTGGCACCTTCCCCGGCGGAGGTGTGCGTGGGGTGTGTTTGGAACATTTTGTCACCAGCCGAGTCCAAAATTCAGCCGTTCCCCATCTCAGCCCAGAAAGCAGGTAGAACAAGTTTTGTGGTGCCTTTCAGCTGCCTACCGGGGTAGTGTAAAAACTACCAACAGAACTCGTTTCTGGCACCTTCCCCGGTGGAGTTGTGCATGGGGTGTGTTTGGAACATTTTGTCACCAGCCGAGTCCAAAATTCAGCGATTCTCCATCTCAGCCCAGAAAGCAGGTAGAACAAGTTTTGTGGTGCCTTTCTCTTGCCTACCGGGGTAGTGTAAAAACTACCAACAGAACTCGTTTCTGGCACCTTCCCCGGTGGAGTTGTGCATGGGGTGTGTTTGGAACATTTTGTCACCAGCCGAGTCCAAAATTCAGCCGTTCCCCATCTCAGCCCAGAAAGCAGGTAGAACAAGTTTTGTGGTGCCTTTCAGCTGCCTACCGGGGTAGTGTAAAAACTACCAACAGAACTCGTTTCTGGCACCTTCCCCGGTGGAGTTGTGCATGGGGTGTGTTTGGAACATTTTGTCACCAGCCGAGTCCAAAATTCAGCGATTCTCCATCTCAGCCCAGAAAGCAGGTAGAACAAGTTTTGTGGTGCCTTTCAGCTGCCTACCGGGGTAGTGTAAAAACTACCAAGAGAACTCGTTTCTGGCACCTTCCCCGGTGGAGTTGTGCATGGGGTGTGTTTGGAACATTTTGTCACCAGCCGAGTCCAAAATTCAGCCGTTCCCCATCTCAGCCCAGAAAGCAGGTAGAACAAGTTTTGTGGTGCCTTTCAGCTGCCTACCGGGGTAGTGTAAAAACTACCAACAGAACTCGTTTCTGGCACCTTCCCCGGTGGAGTTGTGCATGGGGTGTGTTTGGAACATTTTGTCACCAGCCGAGTCCAAAATTCAGCGATTCCCCATCTCAGCCCAGAAAGCAGGTAGAACAAGTTTTGTGGTGCCTTTCTCTTGCCTACCGGGGTAGTGTAAAAACTACCAACAGAACTCGTTTCTGGCACCTTCCCCGGTGGAGTTGTGCATGGGGTGTGTTTGGAACATTTTGTCACCAGCCGAGTCCAAAATTCAGCGATTCCCCATCTCAGCCCAGAAAGCAGGTACAACAAGTTTTGTGGTGCCTTTCTCTTGCCTACCGGGGTAGTGTAAAAACTACCAACGGAACTCGATTCTGGCACCTTCCCCGGTGGAGGTGTGCGTGGGGTGTGTTTGGAACATTTTGTCACCAGCCGAGTCCAAAATTCAGGGATTCCCCATCTCAGCCCAGAAAGCAGGTAGAACAAGTTTTGTGGTGCCTTTCAGCTGCCTACCGGGGTAGTGTAAAAACTACCAACAGAACTCGTTTCTGGCACCTTCCCCGGTGGAGTTGTGCATGGGGTGTGTTTGGAACATTTTGTCACCAGCCGAGTCCAAAAGTCAGCGATTCTCCATCTCAGCCCAGAAAGCAGGTAGAACAAGTTTTGTGGTGCCTTTCTCTTGCCTACCGGGGTAGTGTAAAAACTACCAACAGAACTCGTTTCTGGCACCTTCCCCGGTGGAGTTGTGCATGGGGTGTGTTTGGAACATTTTGTCACCAGCCGAGTCCAAAATTCAGCCGTTCCCCATCTCAGCCCAGAAAGCAGGTAGAACAAGTTTTGTGGTGCCTTTCAGCTGCCTACCGGGGTAGTGTAAAAACTACCAACAGAACTCGTTTCTGGCACCTTCCCCGGTGGAGTTGTGCATGGGGTGTGTTTGGAACATTTTGTCACCAGCCGAGTCCAAAATTCAGCGATTCTCCATCTCAGCCCAGAAAGCAGGTAGAACAAGTTTTGTGGTGCCTTTCAGCTGCCTACCGGGGTAGTGTAAAAACTACCAAGAGAACTCGTTTCTGGCACCTTCCCCGGTGGAGTTGTGCATGGGGTGTGTTTGGAACATTTTGTCACCAGCCGAGTCCAAAATTCAGGGATTCCCCATCTCAGCCCAGAAAGCAGGTAGAACAAGTTTTGTGGTGCCTTTCAGCTGCCTACCGGGGTAGTGTAAAAACTACCAACAGAACTCGTTTCTGGCACCTTCCCCGGTGGAGTTGTGCATGGGGTGTGTTTGGAACATTTTGTCACCAGCCGAGTCCAAAATTCAGCGATTCTCCATCTCAGCCCAGAAAGCAGGTAGAACAAGTTTTGTGGTGCCTTTCAGCTGCCTACCGGGGTAGTGTAAAAACTACCAACAGAACTCGTTTCTGGCACCTTCCCCGGTGGAGTTGTGCATGGGGTGTCTTTGGAACATTTTGTCAGCAGCCGAGTCCAAAATTCAGCGATTCCCCATCTCAGCCCAGAAAGCAGGTAGAACAAGTTTTGTGGTGCCTTTCTCTTGCCTACCGGGGTAGTGTAAAAACTACCAACAGAACTCGTTTCTGGCACCTTCCCCGGTGGAGTTGTGCATGGGGTGTGTTTGGAACATTTTGTCACCAGCCGAGTCCAAAATTCAGCCGTTCCCCATCTCAGCCCAGAAAGCAGGTAGAACAAGTTTTGTGGTGCCTTTCAGCTGCCTACCGGGGTAGTGTAAAAACTACCAACAGAACTCGTTTCTGGCACCTTCCCCGGTGGAGGTGTGCATGGGGTGTGTTTGGAACATTTTGTCACCAGCCGAGTCCAAAATTCAGCGATTCCCCATCTCAGCCCAGAAAGCAGGTAGAACAAGTTTTGTGGTGCCTTTCAGCTGCCTACCGGGGGTAGTGTAAAAACTACCAACAGAACTCGTTTCTGGCACCTTCCCCGGTGGAGTTGTGCATGGGGTGTGTTTGGAACATTTTGTTACCAGCCGAGTCCAAAATTCAGCCGTTCCCCATCTCAGCCCAGAAAGCAGGTAGAACAAGTTTTGTGGTGCCTTTCTCTTGCCTACCGGGGTAGTGTAAAAACTACCAACAGAACTCGTTTCTGGCACCTTCCCCGGTGGAGTTGTGCATGGGGTGTGTTTGGAACATTTTGTCACCAGCCGAGTCCAAAATTCAGCCGTTCCCCATCTCAGCCCAGAAAGCAGGTACAACAAGTTTTGTGGTGCCTTTCTCTTGCCTACCGGGGTAGTGTAAAAACTACCAACAGAACTCGTTTCTGGCACCTTCCCCGGTGGAGTTGTGCATGGGGTGTGTTTGGAACATTTTGTCACCAGCCGAGTCCAAAATTCAGCCGTTCCCCATCTCAGCCCAGAAAGCAGGTAGAACAAGTTTTGTGGTGCCTTTCAGCTGCCTACCGGGGTAGTGTAAAAACTACCAACAGAACTCGTTTCTGGCACCTTCCCCGGTGGAGTTGTGCATGGGGTGTGTTTGGAACATTTTGTCACCAGCCGAGTCCAAAATTCAGCGATTCCCCATCTCAGCCCAGAAAGCAGGTAGAACAAGTTTTGTGGTGCCTTTCTCTTGCCTACCGGGGTAGTGTAAAAACTACCAACAGAACTCGTTTCTGGCACCTTCCCCGGTGGAGTTGTGCATGGGGTGTGTTTGGAACATTTTGTCACCAGCCGAGTCCAAAATTCAGCGATTCCCCATCTCAGCCCAGAAAGCAGGTACAACAAGTTTTGTGGTGCCTTTCTCTTGCCTACCGGGGTAGTGTAAAAACTACCAACGGAACTCGATTCTGGCACCTTCCCCGGTGGAGGTGTGCGTGGGGTGTGTTTGGAACATTTTGTCACCAGCCGAGTCCAAAATTCAGCCGTTCCCCATCTCAGCCCAGAAAGCAGGTAGAACAAGTTTTGTGGTGCCTTTCAGCTGCCTACCGGGGTAGTGTAAAAACTACCAACGGAACTCGTTTCTGGCACCTTCCCCGGTGGAGTTGTGCATGGGGTGTGTTTGGAACATTTTGTCACCAGCCGAGTCCAAAATTCAGCGCTTCCCCATCTCAGCCCAGAAAGCAGGTAGAACAAGTTTTGTGGTGCCTTTCAGCTGCCTACCGGGGTAGTGTAAAAACTACCAAGAGAACTCGTTTCTGGCACCTTCCCCGGTGGAGTTGTGCATGGGGTGTGTTTGGAACATTTTGTTACCAGCCGAGTCCAAAATTCAGCCGTTCCCCATCTCAGCCCAGAAAGCAGGTAGAACAAGTTTTGTGGTGCCTTTCTCTTGCCTACTGGGGTAGTGTAAAAACTACCAACGGAACTCGTTTCTGGCACCTTCCCCGGTGGAGTTGTGCATGGGGTGTGTTTGGAACATTTTGTCACCAGCCGAGTCCAAAATTCAGGGATTCCCCATCTCAGCCCAGAAAGCAGGTAGAACAAGTTTTGTGGTGCCTTTCAGCTGCCTACCGGGGTAGTGTAAAAACTACCAACAGAACTCGTTTCTGGCACCTTCCCCGGTGGAGTTGTGCATGGGGTGTGTTTGGAACATTTTGTCACCAGCCGAGTCCAAAATTCAGCGATTCTCCATCTCAGCCCAGAAAGCAGGTAGAACAAGTTTTGTGGTGCCTTTCAGCTGCCTACCGGGGTAGTGTAAAAACTACCAACAGAACTCGTTTCTGGCACCTTCCCCGGTGGAGTTGTGCATGGGGTGTGTTTGGAACATTTTGTCACCAGCCGAGTCCAAAATTCAGCGATTCCCCATCTCAGCCCAGAAAGCAGGTAGAACAAGTTTTGTGGTGCCTTTCTCTTGCCTACCGGGGTAGTGTAAAAACTACCAACAGAACTCGTTTCTGGCACCTTCCCCGGTGGAGTTGTGCATGGGGTGTGTTTGGAACATTTTGTCACCAGCCGAGTCCAAAATTCAGCCGTTCCCCATCTCAGCCCAGAAAGCAGGTAGAACAAGTTTTGTGGTGCCTTTCTCTTGCCTACCGGGGTACTGTAAAAACTACCAAGAGAACTCGTTTCTGGCACCTTCCCCGGTGGAGTTGTGCATGGGGTGTGTTTGGAACATTTTGTCACCAGCCGAGTCCAAAATTCAGCGATTCCCCATCTCAGCCCAGAAAGCAGGTAGAACAAGTTTTGTGGTGCCTTTCAGCTGCCTACCGGGGTACTGTAAAAACTACCAAGAGAACTCGTTTCTGGCACCTTCCCCGGTGGAGTTGTGCATGGGGTGTGTTTGGAACATTTTGTCACCAGCCGAGTCCAAAATTCAGCGATTCCCCATCTCAGCCCAGAAAGCAGGTAGAACAAGTTTTGTGGTGCCTTTCAGCTGCCTACCGGGGTAGTGTAAAAACTACCAACAGAACTCGTTTCTGGCACCTTCCCCGGTGGAGTTGTGCATGGGGTGTGTTTGGAACATTTTGTCACCAGCCGAGTCCAAAATTCAGCGATTCCCCATCTCAGCCCAGAAAGCAGGTAGAACAAGTTTTGTGGTGCCTTTCAGCTGCCTACCGGGGTAGTGTAAAAACTACCAACAGAACTCGTTTCTGGCACCTTCCCCGGTGGAGTTGTGCATGGGGTGTGTTTGGAACATTTTGTCACCAGCCGAGTCCAAAATTCAGCGATTCCCCATCTCAGCCCAGAAAGCAGGTAGAACAAGTTTTGTGGTGCCTTTCAGCTGCCTACCGGGGTAGTGTAAAAACTACCAACGGAACTCGTTTCTGGCACCTTCCCCGGTGGAGTTGTGCATGGGGTGTGTTTGGAACATTTTGTCACCAGCCGAGTCCAAAATTCAGCGATTCCCCATCTCAGCCCAGAAAGCAGGTAGAACAAGTTTTGTGGTGCCTTTCTCTTGCCTACCGGGGTAGTGTAAAAACTACCAACAGAACTCGTTTCTGGCACCTTCCCCGGTGGAGCTGTGCATGGGGTGTGTTTGGAACATTTTGTCACCAGCCGAGTCCAAAATTCAGCCGTTCCCCATCTCAGCCCAGAAAGCAGGTAGAACAAGTTTTGTGGTGCCTTTCAGCTGCCTACCGGGGTAGTGTAAAAACTACCAACAGAACTCGTTTCTGGCACCTTCCCCGGTGGAGTTGTGCATGGGGTGTGTTTGGAACATTTTGTCAGCAGCCGAGTCCAAAATTCAGCGATTCCCCATCTCAGCCCAGAAAGCAGGTAGAACAAGTTTTGTGGTGCCTTTCTCTTGCCTACCGGGGTAGTGTAAAAACTACCAACAGAACTCGTTTCTGGCACCTTCCCCGGTGGAGTTGTGCATGGGGTGTGTTTGGAACATTTTGTCACCAGCCGAGTCCAAAATTCAGCGATTCCCCATCTCAGCCCAGAAAGCAGGTAGAACAAGTTTTGTGGTGCCTTTCTCTTGCCTACCGGGGTACTGTAAAAACTACCAAGAGAACTCGTTTCTGGCACCTTCCCCGGTGGAGTTGTGCATGGGGTGTGTTTGGAACATTTTGTCACCAGCCGAGTCCAAAATTCAGCGATTCCCCATCTCAGCCCAGAAAGCAGGTACAACAAGTTTTGTGGTGCCTTTCTCTTGCCTACCGGGGTAGTGTAAAAACTACCAACAGAACTCGTTTCTGGCACCTTCCCCGGTGGAGTTGTGCATGGGGTGTGTTTGGAACATTTTGTCACCAGCCGAGTCCAAAATTCAGCGATTCCCCATCTCAGCCCAGAAAGCAGGTAGAACAAGTTTTGTGGTGCCTTTCAGCTGCCTACCGGGGTACTGTAAAAACTACCAAGAGAACTCGTTTCTGGCACCTTCCCCGGTGGAGTTGTGCATGGGGTGTGTTTGGAACATTTTGTCACCAGCCGAGTCCAAAATTCAGCGATTCCCCATCTCAGCCCAGAAAGCAGGTAGAACAAGTTTTGTGGTGCCTTTCAGCTGCCTACCGGGGTACTGTAAAAACTACCAAGAGAACTCGTTTCTGGCACCTTCCCCGGTGGAGTTGTGCATGGGGTGTGTTTGGAACATTTTGTCACCAGCCGAGTCCAAAAGTCAGCGATTCCCCATCTCAGCCCAGAAAGCAGGTAGAACAAGTTTTGTGGTGCCTTTCTCTTGCCTACCGGGGTAGTGTAAAAACTACCAACAGAACTCGTTTCTGGCACCTTCCCCGGTGGAGTTGTGCATGGGGTGTGTTTGGAACATTTTGTCACCAGCCGAGTCCAAAATTCAGGGATTCCCCATCTCAGCCCAGAAAGCAGGTAGAACAAGTTTTGTGGTGCCTTTCAGCTGCCTACCGGGGTAGTGTAAAAACTACCAACAGAACTCGTTTCTGGCACCTTCCCCGGTGGAGTTGTGCATGGGGTGTGTTTGGAACATTTTGTCACCAGCCGAGTCCAAAATTCAGCCGTTCCCCATCTCAGCCCAGAAAGCAGGTAGAACAAGTTTTGTGGTGCCTTTCAGCTGCCTACCGGGGTAGTGTAAAAACTACCAACAGAACTCGTTTCTGGCACCTTCCCCGGTGGAGTTGTGCATGGGGTGTGTTTGGAACATTTTGTCACCAGCCGAGTCCAAAATTCAGCGATTCCCCATCTCAGCCCAGAAAGCAGGTAGAACAAGTTTTGTGGTGCCTTTCTCTTGCCTACCGGGGTAGTGTAAAAACTACCAACAGAACTCGTTTCTGGCACCTTCCCCGGTGGAGTTGTGCATGGGGTGTGTTTGGAACATTTTGTCACCAGCCGAGTCCAAAATTCAGCGATTCCCCATCTCAGCCCAGAAAGCAGGTAGAACAAGTTTTGTGGTGCCTTTCAGCTGCCTACCGGGGTACTGTAAGAACTACCAACAGAACTCGTTTCTGGCACCTTCCCCGGTGGAGTTGTGCATGGGGTGTGTTTGGAACATTTTGTCACCAGCCGAGTCCAAAATTCAGCGATTCCCCATCTCAGCCCAGAAAGCAGGTACAACAAGTTTTGTGGTGCCTTTCTCTTGCCTACCGGGGTAGTGTAAAAACTACCAACAGAACTCGTTTCTGGCACCTTCCCCGGTGGAGTTGTGCATGGGGTGTGTTTGGAACATTTTGTCACCAGCCGAGTCCAAAAGTCAGCGATTCCCCATCTCAGCCCAGAAAGCAGGTAGAACAAGTTTTGTGGTGCCTTTCTCTTGCCTACCGGGGTACTGTAAAAACTACCAACAGAACTCGTTTCTGGCACCTTCCCCGGTGGAGTTGTGCATGGGGTGTGTTTGGAACATTTTGTCACCAGCCGAGTCCAAAATTCAGCCGTTCCCCATCTCAGCCCAGAAAGCAGGTAGAACAAGTTTTGTGGTGCCTTTCAGCTGCCTACCGGGGTAGTGTAAAAACTACCAAGAGAACTCGTTTCTGGCACCTTCCCCGGTGGAGTTGTGCATGGGGTGTGTTTGGAACATTTTGTCAGCAGCCGAGTCCAAAATTCAGCGATTCCCCATCTCAGCCCAGAAAGCAGGTAGAACAAGTTTTGTGGTGCCTTTCAGCTGCCTACCGGGGTAGTGTAAAAACTACCAACAGAACTCGTTTCTGGCACCTTCCCCGGTGGAGTTGTGCATGGGGTGTGTTTGGAACATTTTGTCACCAGCCGAGTCCAAAATTCAGCGATTCTCCATCTCAGCCCAGAAAGCAGGTAGAACAAGTTTTGTGGTGCCTTTCTCTTGCCTACCGGGGTAGTGTAAAAACTACCAACAGAACTCGTTTCTGGCACCTTCCCCGGTGGAGTTGTGCATGGGGTGTGTTTGGAACATTTTGTCACCAGCCGAGTCCAAAATTCAGCGATTCCCCATCTCAGCCCAGAAAGCAGGTAGAACAAGTTTTGTGGTGCCTTTCTCTTGCCTACCGGGGTAGTGTAAAAACTACCAACAGAACTCGTTTCTGGCACCTTCCCCGGTGGAGTTGTGCATGGGGTGTGTTTGGAACATTTTGTCACCAGCCGAGTCCAAAATTCAGCGATTCCCCATCTCAGCCCAGAAAGCAGGTAGAACAAGTTTTGTGGTGCCTTTCTCTTGCCTACCGGGGTACTGTAAAAACTACCAAGAGAACTCGTTTCTGGCACCTTCCCCGGTGGAGTTGTGCATGGGGTGTGTTTGGAACATTTTGTCACCAGCCGAGTCCAAAATTCAGCCGTTCCCCATCTCAGCCCAGAAAGCAGGTAGAACAAGTTTTGTGGTGCCTTTCAGCTGCCTACCGGGGTAGTGTAAAAACTACCAAGAGAACTCGTTTCTGGCACCTTCCCCGGTGGAGTTGTGCATGGGGTGTGTTTGGAACATTTTGTCACCAGCCGAGTCCAAAATTCAGCGATTCCCCATCTCAGCCCAGAAAGCAGGTAGAACAAGTTTTGTGGTGCCTTTCAGCTGCCTACCGGGGTAGTGTAAAAACTACCAAGAGAACTCGTTTCTGGCACCTTCCCCGGTGGAGTTGTGCATGGGGTGTGTTTGGAACATTTTGTCACCAGCCGAGTCCAAAATTCAGCCGTTCCCCATCTCAGCCCAGAAAGCAGGTAGAACAAGTTTTGTGGTGCCTTTCAGCTGCCTACCGGGGTAGTGTAAAAACTACCAACAGAACTCGTTTCTGGCACCTTCCCCGGTGGAGTTGTGCATGGGGTGTGTTTGGAACATTTTGTCACCAGCCGAGTCCAAAATTCAGCCGTTCCCCATCTCAGCCCAGAAAGCAGGTAGAACAAGTTTTGTGGTGCCTTTCAGCTGCCTACCGGGGTAGTGTAAAAACTACCAACAGAACTCGTTTCTGGCACCTTCCCCGGTGGAGTTGTGCATGGGGTGTGTTTGGAACATTTTGTCACCAGCCGAGTCCAAAATTCAGCCGTTCCCCATCTCAGCCCAGAAAGCAGGTAGAACAAGTTTTGTGGTGCCTTTCTCTTGCCTACCGGGGTAGTGTAAAAACTACCAACAGAACTCGTTTCTGGCACCTTCCCCGGTGGAGTTGTGCATGGGGTGTGTTTGGAACATTTTGTCACCAGCCGAGTCCAAAATTCAGCGATTCCCCATCTCAGCCCAGAAAGCAGGTACAACAAGTTTTGTGGTGCCTTTCTCTTGCCTACCGGGGTAGTGTAAAAACTACCAACAGAACTCGTTTCTGGCACCTTCCCCGGTGGAGTTGTGCATGGGGTGTGTTTGGAACATTTTGTCACCAGCCGAGTCCAAAATTCAGCGATTCTCCATCTCAGCCCAGAAAGCAGGTAGAACAAGTTTTGTGGTGCCTTTCTCTTGCCTACCGGGGTAGTGTAAAAACTACCAACAGAACTCGTTTCTGGCACCTTCCCCGGTGGAGGTGTGCATGGGGTGTGTTTGGAACATTTTGTCACCAGCCGAGTCCAAAAGTCAGCGATTCCCCATCTCAGCCCAGAAAGCAGGTAGAACAAGTTTTGTGGTGCCTTTCAGCTGCCTACCGGGGTAGTGTAAAAACTACCAACGGAACTCGTTTCTGGCACCTTCCCCGGTGGAGTTGTGCATGGGGTGTGTTTGGAACATTTTGTCACCAGCCGAGTCCAAAATTCAGCGATTCCCCATCTCAGCCCAGAAAGCAGGTAGAACAAGTTTTGTGGTGCCTTTCAGCTGCCTACCGGGGTAGTGTAAAAACTACCAACAGAACTCGTTTCTGGCACCTTCCCCGGTGGAGTTGTGCATGGGGTGTGTTTGGAACATTTTGTCACCAGCCGAGTCCAAAATTCAGCGATTCCCCATCTCAGCCCAGAAAGCAGGTACAACAAGTTTTGTGGTGCCTTTCTCTTGCCTACCGGGGTACTGTAAAAACTACCAACAGAACTCGTTTCTGGCACCTTCCCCGGTGGAGTTGTGCATGGGGTGTGTTTGGAACATTTTGTCACCAGCCAAGTCCAAAATTCAGCGATTCTCCATCTCAGCC
Source organism: Falco biarmicus (assembly GCF_023638135.1). Taxonomy (NCBI): domain Eukaryota; kingdom Metazoa; phylum Chordata; class Aves; order Falconiformes; family Falconidae; genus Falco; species Falco biarmicus. Next base: position 68,778 of record NW_026611700.1, read on the forward strand.
CAGAAAGCAGGTAGAACAAGTTTTGTGGTGCCTTTCAGCTGCCTACCGGGGTAGTGTAAAAACTAGCAACAGAACTCGTTTCTGGCACCTTCCCCGGTGGAGTTGTGCATGGGGTGTGTTTGGAACATTTTGTCACCAGCCGAGTCCAAAATTCAGCGATTCCCCATCTCAGCCCAGAAAGCAGGTACAACAAGTTTTGTGGTGCCTTTCAGCTGCCTACCGGGGTACTGTAAAAACTACCAAGAGAACTCGTTTCTGGCACCTTCCCCGGTGGAGTTGTGCATGGGGTGTGTTTGGAACATTTTGTCACCAGCCGAGTCCAAAAGTCAGCGATTCCCCATCTCAGCCCAGAAAGCAGGTAGAACAAGTTTTGTGGTGCCTTTCAGCTGCCTACCGGGGTAGTGTAAAAACTACCAAGAGAACTCGTTTCTGGCACCTTCCCCGGTGGAGTTGTGCATGGGGTGTGTTTGGAACATTTTGTCACCAGCCGAGTCCAAAATTCAGCGATTCTCCATCTCAGCCCAGAAAGCAGGGTAGAACAAGTTTTGTGGTGCCTTTCAGCTGCCTACCGGGGTAGTGTAAAAACTACCAACGGAACTCGTTTCTGGCACCTTCCCCGGTGGAGTTGTGCATGGGGTGTGTTTGGAACATTTTGTCACCAGCCGAGTCCAAAATTCAGCGATTCCCCATCTCAGCCCAGAAAGCAGGTACAACAAGTTTTGTGGTGCCTTTCTCTTGCCTACCGGGGTAGTGTAAAAACTACCAACAGAACTCGTTTCTGGCACCTTCCCCGGTGGAGTTGTGCATGGGGTGTGTTTGGAACATTTTGTCAGCAGCCGAGTCCAAAATTCAGCGATTCCCCATCTCAGCCCAGAAAGCAGGTAGAACAAGTTTTGTGGTGCCTTTCAGCTGCCTACCGGGGTAGTGTAAAAACTACCAACAGAACTCGTTTCTGGCACCTTCCCCGGTGGAGTTGTGCATGGGGTGTGTTTGGAACATTTTGTCACCAGCCGAGTCCAAAACTCAGCCGTTCCCCATCTCAGCCCAGAAAGCAGGTAGAACAAGTTTTGTGGTGCCTTTCTTTGCCTATCGGGGTAGTGTAAAAACTACCAACGGAACTCGTTTCTGGCACCTTCCCCGGTGGAGTTGTGCATGGGGTGTGTTTGGAACATTTTGTCACCAGCCGAGTCCAAAATTCAGCGATTCCCCATCTCAGCCCAGAAAGCAGGTAGAACAAGTTTTGTGGTGCCTTTCAGCTGCCTACCGGGGTAGTGTAAAAACTACCAACGGAACTCGTTTCTGGCACCTTCCCCGGTGGAGTTGTGCATGGGGTGTGTTTGGAACATTTTGTCACCAGCCGAGTCCAAAATTCAGCGATTCCCCATCTCAGCCCAGAAAGCAGGTAGAACAAGTTTTGTGGTGCCTTTCAGCTGCCTACCGGGGTAGTGTAAAAACTACCAACAGAACTCGTTTCTGGCACCTTCCCCGGTGGAGTTGTGCATGGGGTGTGTTTGGAACATTTTGTCACCAGCCGAGTCCAAAATTCAACGATTCCCCATCTCAGCCCAGAAAGCAGGTACAACAAGTTTTGTGGTGCCTTTCAGCTGCCTACCGGGGTAGTGTAAAAACTACCAACGGAACTCGTTTCTGGCACCTTCCCCGGTGGAGTTGTGCATGGGGTGTGTTTGGAACATTTTGTCAGCAGCCGAGTCCAAAATTCAGCGATTCCCCATCTCAGCCCAGAAAGCAGGTAGAACAAGTTTTGTGGTGCCTTTCAGCTGCCTACCGGGGTAGTGTAAAAACTACCAACAGAACTCGTTTCTGGCACCTTCCCCGGTGGAGTTGTGCATGGGGTGTGTTTGGAACATTTTGTCACCAGCCGAGTCCAAAATTCAGCGATTCCCCATCTCAGCCCAGAAAGCAGGTAGCAAAAGTTTTGTGGTGCCTTTCAGCTGCCTACCGGGGTAGTGTAAAAACTACCAACAGAACTCCTTTCTGGCACCTTCCCCGGTGGAGTTGTGCATGGGGTGTGTTTGGAACATTTTGTCACCAGCCGAGTCCAAAATTCAGCGATTCCCCATCTCAGCCCAGAAAGCAGGTACAACAAGTTTTGTGGTGCCTTTCTCTTGCCTACCGGGGTAGTGTAAAAAGTACCAACAGAACTCGTTTCTGGCACCTTCCCCGGTGGAGTTGTGCATGGGGTGTGTTTGGAACATTTTGTCACCAGCCGAGTCCAAAATTCAGCGATTCCCCATCTCAGCCCAGAAAGCAGGTAGAACAAGTTTTGTGGTGCCTTTCAGCTGCCTACCGGGGTAGTGTAAAAACTACCAACAGAACTCGTTTCTGGCACCTTCCCCGGTGGAGTTGTGCATGGGGTGTGTTTGGAACATTTTGTCACCAGCCGAGTCCAAAATTCAGCCGTTCCCCATCTCAGCCTAGAAAGCAGGTAGAACAAGTTTTGTGGTGCCTTTCTCTTGCCTATCGGGGTAGTGTAAAAACTACCAACGGAACTCGTTTCTGGCACTTTCCCCGGTGGAGTTGTGCATGGGGTGTGTTTGGAACATTTTGTCACCAGCCGAGTCCAAAATTCAGCGATTCCCCATCTCAGCCCAGAAAGCAGGTAGAACAAGTTTTGTGGTGCCTTTCAGCTGCCTACCGGGGTAGTGTAAAAACTACCAATGGAACTCGTTTCTGGCACCTTCCCCGGTGGAGTTGTGCATGGGGTGTGTTTGGAACATTTTGTCACCAGCCGAGTCCAAAATTCAGCGATTCCCCATCTCAGCCCAGAAAGCAGGTACAACAAGTTTTGTGGTGCCTTTCAGCTGCCTACCGGGGTAGTGTAAAAACTACCAACAGAACTCGTTTCTGGCACCTTCCCCGGTGGAGTTGTGCATGGGGTGTGTTTGGAACATTTTGTCACCAGCCGAGTCCAAAATTCAGCGATTCCCCATCTCAGCCCAGAAAGCAGGTACAACAAGTTTTGTGGTGCCTTTCAGCTGCCTACCGGGGTAGTGTAAAAACTACCAACAGAACTCGTTTCTGGCACCTTCCCCGGTGGAGTTGTGCATGGGGTGTGTTTGGAACATTTTGTCACCAGCCGAGTCCAAAATTCAGCGATTCCCCATCTCAGCCCAGAAAGCAGGTAGCAAAAGTTTTGTGGTGCCTTTCAGCTGCCTACCGGGGTAGTGTAAAAACTACCAACAGAACTCGTTTCTGGCACCTTCCCCGGTGGAGTTGTGCATGGGGTGTGTTTGGAACATTTTGTCACCAGCCGAGTCCAAAATTCAGCCGTTCCCCATCTCAGCCCAGAAAGCAGGTAGAACAAGTTTTGTGGTGCCTTTCAGCTGCCTACCGGGGTAGTGTAAAAACTACCAACAGAACTCGTTTCTGGCACCTTCCCCGGTGGAGTTGTGCATGGGGTGTGTTTGGAACATTTTGTCACCAGCCGAGTCCAAAATTCAGCGATTCCCCATCTCAGCCCAGAAAGCAGGTAGAACAAGTTTTGTGGTGCCTTTCAGCTGCCTACCGGGGTAGTGTAAAAACTACCAACAGAACTCGTTTCTGGCACCTTCCCCGGTGGAGTTGTGCATGGGGTGTGTTTGGAACATTTTGTCAGCAGCCGAGTCCAAAATTCAGCGATTCCCCATCTCAGCCCAGAAAGCAGGTAGAACAAGTTTTGTGGTGCCTTTCAGCTGCCTACCGGGGTAGTGTAAAAACTACCAAGAGAACTCGTTTCTGGCACCTTCCCCGGTGGAGTTGTGCATGGGGTGTGTTTGGAACATTTTGTCACCAGCCGAGTCCAAAATTCAGCGATTCCCCATCTCAGCCCAGAAAGCAGGTAGAACAAGTTTTGTGGTGCCTTTCAGCTGCCTACCGGGGTAGTGTAAAAACTACCAACAGAACTCGTTTCTGGCACCTTCCCCGGTGGAGTTGTGCATGGGGTGTGTTTGGAACATTTTGTCACCAGCCGAGTCCAAAATTCAGCTATTCCCCATCTCAGCCCAGAAAGCAGGTAGAACAAGTTTTGTGGTGCCTTTCAGCTGCCTACCGGGGTAGTGTAAAAACTACCAACAGAACTCGTTTCTGGCACCTTCCCCGGTGGAGTTGTGCATGGGGTGTGTTTGGAACATTTTGTCAGCAGCCGAGTCCAAAATTCAGCGATTCCCCATCTCAGCCCAGAAAGCAGGTAGAACAAGTTTTGTGGTGCCTTTCTCTTGCCTACCGGGGTAGTGTAAAAACTACCAACAGAACTCGTTTCTGGCACCTTCCCCGGTGGAGTTGTGCATGGGGTGTGTTTGGAACATTTTGTCACCAGCCGAGTCCAAAATTCAGCGATTCCCCATCTCAGCCCAGAAAGCAGGTAGAACAAGTTTTGTGGTGCCTTTCAGCTGCCTACCGGGGTAGTGTAAAAACTACCAACAGAACTCGTTTCTGGCACCTTCCCCGGTGGAGTTGTGCATGGGGTGTGTTTGGAACATTTTGTCACCAGCCGAGTCCAAAATTCAGCTATTCCCCATCTCAGCCCAGAAAGCAGGTACAACAAGTTTTGTGATGCCTTTCTCTTGCCTACCGGGGTAGTGTAAAAACTACCAACAGAACTCGTTTCTGGCACCTTCCCCGGTGGAGTTGTGCATGGGGTGTGTTTGGAACATTTTGTCACCAGCCGAGTCCAAAACTCAGCGATTCCCCATCTCAGCCCAGAAAGCAGGTAGAACAAGTTTTGTGGTGCCTTTCAGCTGCCTACCGGGGTAGTGTAAAAACTACCAACAGAACTCGTTTCTGGCACCTTCCCCGGTGGAGTTGTGCATGGGGTGTGTTTGGAACATTTTGTCAGCAGCCGAGTCCAAAATTCAGCGATTCCCCATCTCAGCCCAGAAAGCAGGTAGAACAAGTTTTGTGGTGCCTTTCAGCTGCCTACCGGGGTAGTGTAAAAACTACCAACAGAACTCGTTTCTGGCACCTTCCCCGGTGGAGTTGTGCATGGGGTGTGTTTGGAACATTTTGTCAGCAGCCGAGTCCAAAATTCAGCGATTCCCCATCTCAGCCCAGAAAGCAGGTAGAACAAGTTTTGTGGTGCCTTTCTCTTGCCTACCGGGGTAGTGTAAAAACTACCAACAGAACTCGTTTCTGGCACCTTCCCCGGTGGAGTTGTGCATGGGGTGTGTTTGGAACATTTTGTCACCAGCCGAGTCCAAAATTCAGCGATTCCCCATCTCAGCCCAGAAAGCAGGTACAACAAGTTTTGTGGTGCCTTTCAGCTGCCTACCGGGGTAGTGTAAAAACTACCAACAGAACTCGTTTCTGGCACCTTCCCCGGTGGAGTTGTGCATGGGGTGTGTTTGGAACATTTTGTCACCAGCCGAGTCCAAAATTCAGCGATTCCCCATCTCAGCCCAGAAAGCAGGTAGAACAAGTTTTGTGGTGCCTTTCAGCTGCCTACCGGGGTAGTGTAAAAACTACCAACAGAACTCGTTTCTGGCACCTTCCCCGGTGGAGTTGTGCATGGGGTGTGTTTGGAACATTTTGTCACCAGCCGAGTCCAAAATTCAGCCGTTCCCCATCTCAGCCCAGAAAGCAGGTAGAACAAGTTTTGTGGTGCCTTTCAGCTGCCTACCGGGGTAGTGTAAAAACTACCAACGGAACTCGTTTCTGGCACCTTCCCCGGTGGAGTTGTGCATGGGGTGTGTTTGGAACATTTTGTCACCAGCCGAGTCCAAAATTCAGCCGTTCCCCATCTCAGCCCAGAAAGCAGGTAGAACAAGTTTTGTGGTGCCTTTCAGCTGCCTACCGGGGTAGTGTAAAAACTACCAACAGAACTCGTTTCTGGCACCTTCCCCGGTGGAGTTGTGCATGGGGTGTGTTTGGAACATTTTGTCACCAGCCGAGTCCAAAATTCAGCGATTCCCCATCTCAGCCCAGAAAGCAGGTAGAACAAGTTTTGTGGTGCCTTTCAGCTGCCTACCGGGGTAGTGTAAAAACTACCAACAGAACTCGTTTCTGGCACCTTCCCCGGTGGAGTTGTGCATGGGGTGTGTTTGGAACATTTTGTCACCAGCCGAGTCCAAAATTCAGCGATTCCCCATCTCAGCCCAGAAAGCAGGTAGAACAAGTTTTGTGGTGCCTTTCTCTTGCCTACCGGGGTAGTGTAAAAACTACCAACAGAACTCGTTTCTGGCACCTTCCCCGGTGGAGGTGTGCATGGGGTGTGTTTGGAACATTTTGTCACCAGCCGAGTCCAAAATTCAGCCGTTCCCTATCTCAGCCTAGAAAGCAGGTAGAACAAGTTTTGTGGTGCCTTTCTCTTGCCTATCGGGGTAGTGTAAAAACTACCAACGGAACTCGTTTCTGGCACCTTCCCCGGTGGAGTTGTGCATGGGGTGTGTTTGGAACATTTTGTCACCAGCCGAGTCCAAAATTCAGCCGTTCCCCATCTCAGCCCAGAAAGCAGGTAGAACAAGTTTTGTGGTGCCTTTCAGCTGCCTACCGGGGTAGTGTAAAAACTACCAAGAGAACTCGTTTCTGGCACCTTCCCCGGTGGAGTTGTGCATGGGGTGTGTTTGGAACATTTTGTCACCAGCCGAGTCCAAAATTCAGCGATTCCCCATCTCAGCCCAGAAAGCAGGTAGAACAAGTTTTGTGGTGCCTTTCAGCTGCCTACCGGGGTAGTGTAAAAACTACCAACAGAACTCGTTTCTGGCACCTTCCCCGGTGGAGTTGTGCATGGGGTGTGTTTGGAACATTTTGTCACCAGCCGAGTCCAAAATTCAGCTATTCCCCATCTCAGCCCAGAAAGCAGGTAGAACAAGTTTTGTGGTGCCTTTCAGCTGCCTACCGGGGTAGTGTAAAAACTACCAACAGAACTCGTTTCTGGCACCTTCCCCGGTGGAGTTGTGCATGGGGTGTGTTTGGAACATTTTGTCACCAGCCGAGTCCAAAATTCAGCGATTCCCCATCTCAGCCCAGAAAGCAGGTAGAACAAGTTTTGTGGTGCCTTTCAGCTGCCTACCGGGGTACTGTAAAAACTACCAACAGAACTCGTTTCTGGCACCTTCCCCGGTGGAGTTGTGCATGGGGTGTGTTTGGAACATTTTGTCACCAGCCGAGTCCAAAATTCAGCGATTCCCCATCTCAGCCCAGAAAGCAGGTAGAACAAGTTTTGTGGTGCCTTTCTCTTGCCTACCGGGGTAGTGTAAAAACTACCAACAGAACTCATTTCTGGCACCTTCCCCGGTGGAGTTGTGCATGGGGTGTGTTTGGAACATTTTGTCACCAGCCGAGTCCAAAATTCAGCCGTTCCCCATCTCAGCCCAGAAAGCAGGTAGAACAAGTTTTGTGGTGCCTTTCAGCTGCCTACCGGGGTAGTGTAAAAACTACCAACGGAACTCGTTTCTGGCACCTTCCCCGGTGGAGTTGTGCATGGGGTGTGTTTGGAACATTTTGTCACCAGCCGAGTCCAAAATTCAGCCGTTCCCCATCTCAGCCCAGAAAGCAGGTAGAACAAGTTTTGTGGTGCCTTTCAGCTGCCTACCGGGGTAGTGTAAAAACTACCAACAGAACTCGTTTCTGGCACCTTCCCCGGTGGAGTTGTGCATGGGGTGTGTTTGGAACATTTTGTCACCAGCCGAGTCCAAAATTCAGCTATTCCCCATCTCAGCCCAGAAAGCAGGTACAACAAGTTTTGTGGTGCCTTTCTCTTGCCTACCGGGGTAGTGTAAAAACTACCAACAGAACTCGTTTCTGGCACCTTCCCCGGTGGAGTTGTGCATGGGGTGTGTTTGGAACATTTTGTCACCAGCCGAGTCCAAAATTCAGCGATTCCCCATCTCAGCCCAGAAAGCAGGTAGAACAAGTTTTGTGGTGCCTTTCAGCTGCCTACCGGGGTAGTGTAAAAACTACCAACAGAACTCGTTTCTGGCACCTTCCCCGGTGGAGTTGTGCATGGGGTGTGTTTGGAACATTTTGTCACCAGCCGAGTCCAAAATTCAGCGATTCCCCATCTCAGCCCAGAAAGCAGGTAGAACAAGTTTTGTGGTGCCTTTCTCTTGCCTACCGGGGTAGTGTAAAAACTACCAACAGAACTCGTTTCTGGCACCTTCCCCGGTGGAGTTGTGCATGGGGTGTGTTTGGAACATTTTGTCAGCAGCCGAGTCCAAAATTCAGCTATTCCCCATCTCAGCCCAGAAAGCAGGTACAAAAAGTTTTGTGGTGCCTTTCAGCTGCCTACCGGGGTAGTGTAAAAACTACCAACAGAACTCGTTTCTGGCACCTTCCCCGGTGGAGTTGTGCATGGGGTGTGTTTGGAACATTTTGTCAGCAGCCGAGTCCAAAATTCAGCGATTCCCCATCTCAGCCCAGAAAGCAGGTAGAACAAGTTTTGTGGTGCCTTTCAGCTGCCTACCGGGGTAGTGTAAAAACTACCAACAGAACTCGTTTCTGGCACCTTCCCCGGTGGAGTTGTGCATGGGGTGTGTTTGGAACATTTTGTCACCAGCCGAGTCCAAAATTCAGCGATTCCCCATCTCAGCCCAGAAAGCAGGTAGAACAAGTTTTGTGGTGCCTTTCAGCTGCCTACCGGGGTAGTGTAAAAACTACCAACAGAACTCGTTTCTGGCACCTTCCCCGGTGGAGTTGTGCATGGGGTGTGTTTGGAACATTTTGTCAGCAGCCGAGTCCAAAATTCAGCTATTCCCCATCTCAGCCCAGAAAGCAGGTACAAAAAGTTTTGTGGTGCCTTTCAGCTGCCTACCGGGGTAGTGTAAAAACTACCAACAGAACTCGTTTCTGGCACCTTCCCCGGTGGAGTTGTGCATGGGGTGTGTTTGGAACATTTTGTCACCAGCCGAGTCCAAAATTCAGCGATTCCCCATCTCAGCCCAGAAAGCAGGTAGCAAAAGTTTTGTGGTGCCTTTCAGCTGCCTACCGGGGTAGTGTAAAAACTACCAACAGAACTCGTTTCTGGCACCTTCCCCGGTGGAGTTGTGCATGGGGTGTGTTTGGAACATTTTGTCACCAGCCGAGTCCAAAATTCAGCGATTCCCCATCTCAGCCCAGAAAGCAGGTAGAACAAGTTTTGTGGTGCCTTTCAGCTGCCTACCGGGGTAGTGTAAAAACTACCAACAGAACTCGTTTCTGGCACCTTCCCCGGTGGAGTTGTGCATGGGGTGTGTTTGGAACATTTTGTCAGCAGCCGAGTCCAAAATTCAGCGATTCCCCATCTCAGCCCAGAAAGCAGGTAGAACAAGTTTTGTGGTGCCTTTCAGCTGCCTACCGGGGTAGTGTAAAAACTACCAACAGAACTCGTTTCTGGCACCTTCCCCGGTGGAGTTGTGCATGGGGTGTGTTTGGAACATTTTGTCACCAGCCGAGTCCAAAATTCAGCTATTCCCCATCTCAGCCCAGAAAGCAGGTACAAAAAGTTTTGTGGTGCCTTTCAGCTGCCTACCGGGGTAGTGTAAAAACTACCAACAGAACTCGTTTCTGGCACCTTCCCCGGTGGAGTTGTGCATGGGGTGTGTTTGGAACATTTTGTCAGCAGCCGAGTCCAAAATTCAGCGATTCCCCATCTCAGCCCAGAAAGCAGGTAGAACAAGTTTTGTGGTGCCTTTCAGCTGCCTACCGGGGTAGTGTAAAAACTACCAACAGAACTCGTTTCTGGCACCTTCCCCGGTGGAGTTGTGCATGGGGTGTGTTTGGAACATTTTGTCACCAGCCGAGTCCAAAATTCAGCGATTCCCCATCTCAGCCCAGAAAGCAGGTACAACAAGTTTTGTGGTGCCTTTCTCTTGCCTACCGGGGTAGTGTAAAAACTACCAACAGAACTCGTTTCTGGCACCTTCCCCGGTGGAGGTGTGCATGGGGTGTGTTTGGAACATTTTGTCACCAGCCGAGTCCAAAATTCAGCGATTCCCCATCTCAGCCCAGAAAGCAGGTAGAACAAGTTTTGTGGTGCCTTTCAGCTGCCTACCGGGGTAGTGTAAAAACTACCAACAGAACTCGTTTCTGGCACCTTCCCCGGTGGAGTTGTGCATGGGGTGTGTTTGGAACATTTTGTCAGCAGCCGAGTCCAAAATTCAGCGATTCCCCATCTCAGCCCAGAAAGCAGGTAGAACAAGTTTTGTGGTGCCTTTCTCTTGCCTACCGGGGTAGTGTAAAAACTACCAACAGAACTCGTTTCTGGCACCTTCCCCGGTGGAGTTGTGCATGGGGTGTGTTTGGAACATTTTGTTACCAGCCGAGTCCAAAATTCAGCGATTCCCCATCTCAGCCCAGAAAGCAGGTAGAACAAGTTTTGTGGTGCCTTTCTCTTGCCTACCGGGGTAGTGTAAAAACTACCAACAGAACTCGTTTCTGGCACCTTCCCCGGTGGAGTTGTGCATGGGGTGTGTTTGGAACATTTTGTCACCAGCCGAGTCCAAAATTCAGCGATTCCCCATCTCAGCCCAGAAAGCAGGTAGAACAAGTTTGTGGTGCCTTTCAGCTGCCTACCGGGGTAGTGTAAAAACTACCAACAGAACTCGTTTCTGGCACCTTCCCCGGTGGAGTTGTGCATGGGGTGTGTTTGGAACATTTTGTCACCAGCCGAGTCCAAAATTCAGCTATTCCCCATCTCAGCCCAGAAAGCAGGTAGAACAAGTTTTGTGGTGCCTTTCAGCTGCCTACCGGGGTACTGTAAAAACTACCAACAGAACTCGTTTCTGGCACCTTCCCCGGTGGAGTTGTGCATGGGGTGTGTTTGGAACATTTTGTCACCAGCCGAGTCCAAAATTCAGCGATTCCCCATCTCAGCCCAGAAAGCAGGTAGAACAAGTTTTGTGGTGCCTTTCAGGTGCCTACCGGGGTAGTGTAAAAACTACCAACAGAACTCGTTTCTGGCACCTTCCCCGGTGGAGTTGTGCATGGGGTGTGTTTGGAACATTTTGTCAGCAGCCGAGTCCAAAATTCAGCGATTCCCCATCTCAGCCCAGAAAGCAGGTAGAACAAGTTTTGTGGTGCCTTTCAGCTGCCTACCGGGGTAGTGTAAAAACTACCAACAGAACTCGTTTCTGGCACCTTCCCCGGTGGAGTTGTGCATGGGGTGTGTTTGGAACATTTTGTCACCAGCCGAGTCCAAAATTCAGCGATTCCCCATCTCAGCCCAGAAAGCAGGTAGAACAAGTTTTGTGGTGCCTTTCAGCTGCCTACCGGGGTAGTGTAAAAACTACCAAGAGAACTCGTTTCTGGCACCTTCCCCGGTGGAGTTGTGCATGGGGTGTGTTTGGAACATTTTGTCACCAGCCGAGTCCAAAATTCAGCGATTCCCCATCTCAGCCCAGAAAGCAGGTAGAACAAGTTTTGTGGTGCCTTTCAGCTGCCTACCGGGGTAGTGTAAAAACTACCAACAGAACTCGTTTCTGGCACCTTCCCCGGTGGAGTTGTGCATGGGGTGTGTTTGGAACATTTTGTCACCAGCCGAGTCCAAAATTCAGTGATTCCCCATCTCAGCCCAGAAAGCAGGTAGAACAAGTTTTGTGGTGCCTTTCAGCTGCCTACCGGGGTAGTGTAAAAACTACCAACAGAACTCGTTTCTGGCACCTTCCCCGGTGGAGTTGTGCATGGGGTGTGTTTGGAACATTTTGTCACCAGCCGAGTCCAAAATTCAGCGATTCCCCATCTCAGCCCAGAAAGCAGGTAGAACAAGTTTTGTGGTGCCTTTCAGCTGCCTACCGGGGTAGTGTAAAAACTACCAACAGAACTCGTTTCTGGCACCTTCCCCGGTGGAGTTGTGCATGGGGTGTGTTTGGAACATTTTGTCACCAGCCGAGTCCAAAATTCAGCGATTCCCCATCTCAGCCCAGAAAGCAGGTAGAACAAGTTTTGTGGTGCCTTTCTCTTGCCTACCGGGGGTAGTGTAAAAACTACCAACAGAACTCGTTTCTGGCACCTTCCCCGGTGGAGTTGTGCATGGGGTGTGTTTGGAACATTTTGTCAGCAGCCGAGTCCAAAATTCAGCGATTCCCCATCTCAGCCCAGAAAGCAGGTAGAACAAGTTTTGTGGTGCCTTTCAGCTGCCTACCGGGGTAGTGTAAAAACTACCAACAGAACTCGTTTCTGGCACCTTCCCCGGTGGAGTTGTGCATGGGGTGTGTTTGGAACATTTTGTCACCAGCCGAGTCGAAAATTCAGCGATTCCCCATCTCAGCCCAGAAAGCAGGTAGAACAAGTTTTGTGGTGCCTTTCAGCTGCCTACCGGGGTAGTGTAAAAACTACCAACAGAACTCGTTTCTGGCACCTTCCCCGGTGGAGTTGTGCATGGGCTGTGTTTGGAACATTTTGTCACCAGCCGAGTCCAAAATTCAGCTATTCCCCATCTCAGCCCAGAAAGCAGGTACAACAAGTTTTGTGGTGCCTTTCTCTTGCCTACCGGGGTAGTGTAAAAACTACCAACAGAACTCGTTTCTGGCACCTTCCCCGGTGGAGCTGTGCATGGGGTGTGTTTGGAACATTTTGTCACCAGCCGAGTCCAAAATTCAGCGATTCCCCATCTCAGCCCAGAAAGCAGGTAGAACAAGTTTTGTGGTGCCTTTCAGCTGCCTACCGGGGTAGTGTAAAAACTACCAACAGAACTCGTTTCTGGCACCTTCCCCGGTGGAGGTGTGCATGGGGTGTGTTTGGAACATTTTGTCAGCAGCCGAGTCCAAAATTCAGCGATTCTCCATCTCAGCCCAGAAAGCAGGTAGAACAAGTTTTGTGGTGCCTTTCAGCTGCCTACCGGGGTAGTGTAAAAACTACCAACAGAACTCGTTTCTGGCACCTTCCCCGGTGGAGTTGTGCATGGGGTGTGTTTGGAACATTTTGTCACCAGCCGAGTCCAAAATTCAGCGATTCCCCATCTCAGCCCAGAAAGCAGGTAGAACAAGTTTTGTGGTGCCTTTCAGCTGCCTACCGGGGTAGTGTAAAAACTACCAACAGAACTCGTTTCTGGCACCTTCCCCGGTGGAGTTGTGCATGGGGTGTGTTTGGAACATTTTGTCACCAGCCGAGTCCAAAATTCAGCGATTCCCCATCTCAGCCCAGAAAGCAGGTACAACAAGTTTTGTGGTGCCTTTCTCTTGCCTACCGGGGTAGTGTAAAAACTACTACAGAACTCGTTTCTGGCACCTTCCCCGGTGGAGTTGTGCATGGGGTGTGTTTGGAACATTTTGTCACCAGCCGAGTCCAAAATTCAGCGATTCCCCATCTCAGCCCAGAAAGCAGGTAGAACAAGTTTTGTGGTGCCTTTCTCTTGCCTACCGGGGTAGTGTAAAAACTACCAACAGAACTCGTTTCTGGCACCTTCCCCGGTGGAGTTGTGCATGGGGTGTGTTTGGAACATTTTGTCAGCAGCCGAGTCCAAAATTCAGCGATTCCCCATCTCAGCCCAGAAAGCAGGTAGAACAAGTTTTGTGGTGCCTTTCAGCTGCCTACCGGGGTAGTGTAAAAACTACCAACAGAACTCGTTTCTGGCACCTTCCCCGGTGGAGTTGTGCATGGGGTGTGTTTGGAACATTTTGTCACCAGCCGAGTCCAAAATTCAGCGATTCCCCATCTCAGCCCAGAAAGCAGGTAGAACAAGTTTTGTGGTGCCTTTCTCTTGCCTACCGGGGTAGTGTAAAAACTACCAACAGAACTCGTTTCTGGCACCTTCCCCGGTGGAGTTGTGCATGGGGTGTGTTTGGAACATTTTGTTACCAGCCGAGTCCAAAATTCAGCCGTTCCCCATCTCAGCCCAGAAAGCAGGTAGAACAAGTTTTGTGGTGCCTTTCAGCTGCCTACCGGGGTAGTGTAAAAACTACCAACAGAACTCGTTTCTGGCACCTTCCCCGGTGGAGTTGTGCATGGGGTGTGTTTGGAACATTTTGTCACCAGCCGAGTCCAAAATTCAGCGATTCTCCATCTCAGCCCAGAAAGCAGGTAGAACAACTTTTGTGGTGCCTTTCTCTTGCCTACCGGGGTAGTGTAAAAACTACCAACAGAACTCGTTTCTGGCACCTTCCCCGGTGGAGTTGTGCATGGGGTGTGTTTGGAACATTTTGTCACCAGCCGAGTCCAAAATTCAGCGATTCCCCATCTCAGCCCAGAAAGCAGGTAGAACAAGTTTTGTGGTGCCTTTCAGCTGCCTACCGGGGTAGTGTAAAAACTACCAACAGAACTCGTTTCTGGCACCTTCCCCGGTGGAGTTGTGCATGGGGTGTGTTTGGAACATTTTGTCAGCAGCCGAGTCCAAAATTCAGCTATTCCCCATCTCAGCCCAGAAAGCAGGTACAACAAGTTTTGTGGTGCCTTTCTCTTGCCTACCGGGGTGTGTAAAAACTACCAACAGAACTCCTTTCTGGCACCTTCCCCGGTGGAGTTGTGCATGGGGTGTGTTTGGAACATTTTGTCACCAGCCGAGTCCAAAATTCAGCGATTCCCCATCTCAGCCCAGAAAGCAGGTAGAACAAGTTTTGTGGTGCCTTTCAGCTGCCTACCGGGGTAGTGTAAAAACTACCAACAGAACTCGTTTCTGGCACCTTCCCCGGTGGAGTTGTGCATGGGGTGTGTTTGGAACATTTTGTCAGCAGCCGAGTCCAAAATTCAGCGATTCCCCATCTCAGCCCAGAAAGCAGGTAGAACAAGTTTTGTGGTGCCTTTCAGCTGCCTACCGGGGTAGTGTAAAAACTACCAACAGAACTCGTTTCTGGCACCTTCCCCGGTGGAGTTGTGCATGGGGTGTGTTTGGAACATTTTGTCACCAGCCGAGTCCAAAATTCAGCGATTCCCCATCTCAGCCCAGAAAGCAGGTAGAACAAGTTTTGTGGTGCCTTTCAGCTGCCTACCGGGGTAGTGTAAAAACTACCAACAGAACTCGTTTCTGGCACCTTCCCCGGTGGAGTTGTGCATGGGGTGTGTTTGGAACATTTTGTCACCAGCCGAGTCCAAAATTCAGCGATTCCCCATCTCAGCCCAGAAAGCAGGTACAACAAGTTTTGTGGTGCCTTTCAGCTGCCTACCGGGGTAGTGTAAAAACTACCAACAGAACTCGTTTCTGGCACCTTCCCCGGTGGAGTTGTGCATGGGGTGTGTTTGGAACATTTTGTCACCAGCCGAGTCCAAAATTCAGCGATTCCCCATCTCAGCCCAGAAAGCAGGTAGAACAAGTTTTGTGGTGCCTTTCAGCTGCCTACCGGGGTAGTGTAAAAACTACCAACAGAACTCGTTTCTGGCACCTTCCCCGGTGGAGTTGTGCATGGGGTGTGTTTGGAACATTTTGTCACCAGCCGAGTCCAAAATTCAGCGATTCCCCATCTCAGCCCAGAAAGCAGGTAGAACAAGTTTTGTGGTGCCTTTCAGCTGCCTACCGGGGTACTGTAAAAACTACCAACAGAACTCGTTTCTGGCACCTTCCCCGGTGGAGTTGTGCATGGGGTGTGTTTGGAACATTTTGTCACCAGCCGAGTCCAAAATTCAGCGATTCCCCATCTCAGCCCAGAAAGCAGGTAGAACAAGTTTTGTGGTGCCTTTCAGCTGCCTACCGGGGTAGTGTAAAAACTACCAACAGAACTCCTTTCTGGCACCTTCCCCGGTGGAGTTGTGCATGGGGTGTGTTTGGAACATTTTGTCACCAGCCGAGTCCAAAATTCAGCGATTCCCCATCTCAGCCCAGAAAGCAGGTAGAACAAGTTTTGTGGTGCCTTTCAGCTGCCTACCGGGGTAGTGTAAAAACTACCAACAGAACTCGTTTCTGGCACCTTCCCCGGTGGAGTTGTGCATGGGGTGTGTTTGGAACATTTTGTCACCAGCCGAGTCCAAAATTCAGCGATTCCCCATCTCAGCCCAGAAAGCAGGTACAACAAGTTTTGTGGTGCCTTTCAGCTGCCTACCGGGGTAGTGTAAAAAATACCAACAGAACTCGTTTCTGGCACCTTCCCCGGTGGAGTTGTGCATGGGGTGTGTTTGGAACATTTTGTCACCAGCCGAGTCCAAAATTCAGCGATTCCCCATCTCAGCCCAGAAAGCAGGTAGAACAAGTTTTGTGGTGCCTTTCAGCTGCCTACCGGGGTACTGTAAAAACTACCAACAGAACACGTTTCTGGCACCTTCCCCGGTGGAGTTGTGCATGGGGTGTGTTTGGAACATTTTGTCACCAGCCGAGTCCAAAATTCAGCGATTCCCCATCTCAGCCCAGAAAGCAGGTAGAACAAGTTTTGTGGTGCCTTTCAGCTGCCTACCGGGGTAGTGTAAAAACTACCAACAGAACTCCTTTCTGGCACCTTCCCCGGTGGAGTTGTGCATGGGGTGTGTTTGGAACATTTTGTCACCAGCCGAGTCCAAAAGTCAGCGATTCCCCATCTCAGCCCAGAAAGCAGGTAGAACAAGTTTTGTGGTGCCTTTCAGCTGCCTACCGGGGTAGTGTAAAAACTACCAACAGAACTCGTTTCTGGCACCTTCCCCGGTGGAGTTGTGCATGGGGTGTGTTTGGAACATTTTGTCACCAGCCGAGTCCAAAATTCAGCGATTCCCCATCTCAGCCCAGAAAGCAGGTAGAACAAGTTTTGTGGTGCCTTTCAGCTGCCTACCGGGGTAGTGTAAAAACTACCAACAGAACTCGTTTCTGGCACCTTCCCCGGTGGAGTTGTGCATGGGGTGTGTTTGGAACATTTTGTCACCAGCCGAGTCCAAAATTCAGCGATTCTCCATCTCAGCCCAGAAAGCAGGTAGAACAAGTTTTGTGGTGCCTTTCAGCTGCCTACCGGGGTAGTGTAAAAACTACCAACAGAACTCGTTTCTGGCACCTTCCCCGGTGGAGTTGTGCATGGGGTGTGTTTGGAACATTTTGTCACCAGCCGAGTCCAAAATTCAGCGATTCCCCATCTCAGCCCAGAAAGCAGGTAGAACAAGTTTTGTGGTGCCTTTCAGCTGCCTACCGGGGTAGTGTAAAAACTACCAACAGAACTCGTTTCTGGCACCTTCCCCGGTGGAGTTGTGCATGGGGTGTGTTTGGAACATTTTGTCACCAGCCGAGTCCAAAATTCAGCGATTCCCCATCTCAGCCCAGAAAGCAGGTACAACAAGTTTTGTGGTGCCTTTCTCTTGCCTACCGGGGTAGTGTAAAAACTACTACAGAACTCGTTTCTGGCACCTTCCCCGGTGGAGTTGTGCATGGGGTGTGTTTGGAACATTTTGTCACCAGCCGAGTCCAAAATTCAGCGATTCCCCATCTCAGCCCAGAAAGCAGGTAGAACAAGTTTTGTGGTGCCTTTCAGCTGCCTACCGGGGTAGTGTAAAAACTACCAACAGAACTCGTTTCTGGCACCTTCCCCGGTGGAGTTGTGCATGGGGTGTGTTTGGAACATTTTGTCACCAGCCGAGTCCAAAATTCAGCGATTCCCCATCTCAGCCCAGAAAGCAGGTAGAACAAGTTTTGTGGTGCCTTTCAGCTGCCTACCAGGGTAGTGTAAAAACTACCAACAGAACTCGTTTCTGGCACCTTCCCCGGTGGAGTTGTGCATGGGGTGTGTTTGGAACATTTTGTCACCAGCCGAGTCCAAAATTCAGCGATTCCCCATCTCAGCCCAGAAAGCAGGTAGAACAAGTTTTGTGGTGCCTTTCTCTTGCCTACCGGGGTAGTGTAAAAACTACCAACAGAACTCGTTTCTGGCACCTTCCCCGGTGGAGTTGTGCATGGGGTGTGTTTGGAACATTTTGTTACCAGCCGAGTCCAAAATTCAGCCGTTCCCCATCTCAGCCCAGAAAGCAGGTAGAACAAGTTTTGTGGTGCCTTTCAGCTGCCTACCGGGGTAGTGTAAAAACTACCAACAGAACTCGTTTCTGGCACCTTCCCCGGTGGAGTTGTGCATGGGGTGTGTTTGGAACATTTTGTCAGCAGCCGAGTCCAAAATTCAGCGATTCTCCATCTCAGCCCAGAAAGCAGGTAGAACAACTTTTGTGGTGCCTTTCTCTTGCCTACCGGGGTAGTGTAAAAACTACCAACAGAACTCGTTTCTGGCACCTTCCCCGGTGGAGTTGTGCATGGGGTGTGTTTGGAACATTTTGTCACCAGCCGAGTCCAAAATTCAGCGATTCCCCATCTCAGCCCAGAAAGCAGGTAGAACAAGTTTTGTGGTGCCTTTCAGCTGCCTACCGGGGTAGTGTAAAAACTACCAACAGAACTCGTTTCTGGCACCTTCCCCGGTGGAGTTGTGCATGGGGTGTGTTTGGAACATTTTGTCAGCAGCCGAGTCCAAAATTCAGCTATTCCCCATCTCAGCCCAGAAAGCAGGTAGAACAAGTTTTGTGGTGCCTTTCTCTTGCCTACCGGGGTAGTGTAAAAACTACCAACAGAACTCGTTTCTGGCACCTTCCCCGGTGGAGTTGTGCATGGGGTGTGTTTGGAACATTTTGTCACCAGCCGAGTCCAAAATTCAGCGATTCCCCATCTCAGCCCAGAAAGCAGGTAGAACAAGTTTTGTGGTGCCTTTCAGCTGCCTACCGGGGTAGTGTAAAAACTACCAACAGAACTCGTTTCTGGCACCTTCCCCGGTGGAGTTGTGCATGGGGTGTGTTTGGAACATTTTGTCACCAGCCGAGTCCAAAATTCAGCGATTCCCCATCTCAGCCCAGAAAGCAGGTAGAACAAGTTTTGTGGTGCCTTTCAGCTGCCTACCGGGGTAGTGTAAAAACTACCAACAGAACTCGTTTCTGGCACCTTCCCCGGTGGAGTTGTGCATGGGGTGTGTTTGGAACATTTTGTCACCAGCCGAGTCCAAAATTCAGCGATTCCCCATCTCAGCCCAGAAAGCAGGTAGAACAAGTTTTGTGGTGCCTTTCTCTTGCCTACCGGGGTAGTGTAAAAACTACCAACAGAACTCGTTTCTGGCACCTTCCCCGGTGGAGTTGTGCATGGGGTGTGTTTGGAACATTTTGTTACCAGCCGAGTCCAAAATTCAGCCGTTCCCCATCTCAGCCCAGAAAGCAGGTAGAACAAGTTTTGTGGTGCCTTTCAGCTGCCTACCGGGGTAGTGTAAAAACTACCAACAGAACTCGTTTCTGGCACCTTCCCCGGTGGAGTTGTGCATGGGGTGTGTTTGGAACATTTTGTTACCAGCCGAGTCCAAAATTCAGCGATTCTCCATCTCAGCCCAGAAAGCAGGTAGAACAACTTTTGTGGTGCCTTTCTCTTGCCTACCGGGGTAGTGTAAAAACTACCAACAGAACTCGTTTCTGGCACCTTCCCCGGTGGAGTTGTGCATGGGGTGTGTTTGGAACATTTTGTCACCAGCCGAGTCCAAAATTCAGCGATTCCCCATCTCAGCCCAGAAAGCAGGTAGAACAAGTTTTGTGGTGCCTTTCAGCTGCCTACCGGGGTAGTGTAAAAACTACCAACAGAACTCGTTTCTGGCACCTTCCCCGGTGGAGTTGTGCATGGGGTGTGTTTGGAACATTTTGTCACCAGCCGAGTCCAAAATTCAGCGATTCCCCATCTCAGCCCAGAAAGCAGGTAGAACAAGTTTTGTGGTGCCTTTCAGCTGCCTACCGGGGTAGTGTAAAAACTACCAACAGAACTCGTTTCTGGCACCTTCCCCGGTGGAGTTGTGCATGGGGTGTGTTTGGAACATTTTGTCACCAGCCGAGTCCAAAATTCAGCGATTCCCCATCTCAGCCCAGAAAGCAGGTAGAACAAGTTTTGTGGTGCCTTTCAGCTGCCTACCGGGGTAGTGTAAAAACTACCAACAGAACTCGTTTCTGGCACCTTCCCCGGTGGAGTTGTGCATGGGGTGTGTTTGGAACATTTTGTCACCAGCCGAGTCCAAAATTCAGCGATTCCCCATCTCAGCCCAGAAAGCAGGTAGAACAAGTTTTGTGGTGCCTTTCAGCTGCCTACCGGGGTAGTGTAAAAACTACCAACAGAACTCGTTTCTGGCACCTTCCCTGGTGGAGTTGTGCATGGGGTGTGTTTGGAACATTTTTTTACCAGCCGAGTCCAAAATTCAGCGATTCCCCATCTCAGCCCAGAAAGCAGGTAGAACAAGTTTTGTGGTGCCTTTCAGCTGCCTACCGGGGTAGTGTAAAAACTACCAACAGAACTCGTTTCTGGCACCTTCCCCGGTGGAGGTGTGCATGGGGTGTGTTTGGAACATTTTGTCACCAGCCGAGTCCAAAATTCAGCGATTCTCCATCTCAGCCCAGAAAGCAGGTAGAACAAGTTTTGTGGTGCCTTTCAGCTGCCTACCGGGGTACTGTAAAAACTACCAACAGAACTCGTTTCTGGCACCTTCCCCGGTGGAGTTGTGCATGGGGTGTGTTTGGAACATTTTGTCACCAGCCGAGTCCAAAATTCAGCGATTCCCCATCTCAGCCCAGAAAGCAGGTAGAACAAGTTTTGTGGTGCCTTTCAGCTGCCTACCGGGGTAGTGTAAAAACTACCAACAGAACTCGTTTCTGGCACCTTCCCCGGTGGAGTTGTACATGGGGTGTGTTTGGAACATTTTGTCACCAGCCGAGTCCAAAATTCAGCGATTCCCCATCTCAGCCCAGAAAGCAGGTAGAACAAGTTTTGTGGTGCCTTTCAGCTGCCTACCGGGGTAGTGTAAAAACTACCAACAGAACTCGTTTCTGGCACCTTCCCCGGTGGAGTTGTGCATGGGGTGTGTTTGGAACATTTTGTCACCAGCCGAGTCCAAAATTCAGCGATTCCCCATCTCAGCCCAGAAAGCAGGTAGAACAAGTTTTGTGGTGCCTTTCAGCTGCCTACCGGGGTAGTGTAAAAACTACCAACAGAACTCGTTTCTGGCACCTTCCCCGGTGGAGTTGTGCATGGGGTGTGTTTGGAACATTTTGTCACCAGCCGAGTCCAAAATTCAGCGATTCCCCATCTCAGCCCAGAAAGCAGGTAGAACAAGTTTTGTGGTGCCTTTCAGCTGCCTACCGGGGTAGTGTAAAAACTACCAACAGAACTCGTTTCTGGCACCTTCCCCGGTGGAGTTGTGCATGGGGTGTGTTTGGAACATTTTGTCACCAGCCGAGTCCAAAATTCAGCGATTCCCCATCTCAGCCCAGAAAGCAGGTAGAACAAGTTTTGTGGTGCCTTTCAGCTGCCTACCGGGGTAGTGTAAAAACTACCAACAGAACTCGTTTCTGGCACCTTCCCCGGTGGAGTTGTGCATGGGGTGTGTTTGGAACATTTTGTCACCAGCCGAGTCCAAAATTCAGCGATTCCCCATCTCTAGGCCAGAAAGCAGGTACAACAAGTTTTGTGGTGCCTTTCTCTTGCCTACCGGGGTAGTGTAAAAACTACCAACAGAACTCGTTTCTGGCACCTTCCCCGGTGGAGTTGTGCATGGGGTGTGTTTGGAACATTTTGTCACCAGCCGAGTCCAAAATTCAGCGATTCCCCATCTCAGCCCAGAAAGCAGGTAGAACAAGTTTTGTGGTGCCTTTCAGCTGCCTACCGGGGTAGTGTAAAAACTACCAACAGAACTCGTTTCTGGCACCTTCCCCGGTGGAGTTGTGCATGGGGTGTGTTTGGAACATTTTGTCACCAGCCGAGTCCAAAAGTCAGCGATTCCCCATCTCAGCCCAGAAAGCAGGTAGAACAAGTTTTGTGGTGCCTTTCAGCTGCCTACCGGGGTAGTGTAAAAACTACCAACAGAACTCGTTTCTGACACCTTCCCCGGTGGAGTTGTGCATGGGGTGTGTTTGGAACATTTTGTCACCAGCCGAGTCCAAAATTCAGCGATTCCCCATCTCAGCCCAGAAAGCAGGTAGAACAAGTTTTGTGGTGCCTTTCAGCTGCCTACCGGGGGTAGTGTAAAAACTACCAACAGAACTCGTTTCTGGCACCTTCCCCGGTGGAGTTGTGCATGGGGTGTGTTTGGAACATTTTGTCACCAGCCGAGTCCAAAATTCAGCGATTCCCCATCTCAGCCCAGAAAGCAGGTAGAACAAGTTTTGTGGTGCCTTTCTCTTGCCTACCGGGGTAGTGTAAAAACTACCAACAGAACTCGTTTCTGGCACCTTCCCCGGTGTAGTTGTGCATGGGGTGTGTTTGGAACATTTTGTCACCAGCCGAGTCCAAAATTCAGCGATTCCCCATCTCAGCCCAGAAAGCAGGTACAACAAGTTTTGTGGTGCCTTTCAGCTGCCTACCGGGGTAGTGTAAAAACTACCAACAGAACTCGTTTCTGGCACCTTCCCCGGTGGAGGTGTGCATGGGGTGTGTTTGGAACATTTTTTTACCAGCCGAGTCCAAAATTCAGCCATTCCCCATCTCAGCCCAGAAAGCAGGTAGAACAAGTTTTGTGGTGCCTTTCAGCTGCCTACCGGGGTAGTGTAAAAACTACCAACAGAACTCGTTTCTGGCACCTTCCCCGGTGGAGGTGTGCATGGGGTGTGTTTGGAACATTTTGTCACCAGCCGAGTCCAAAATTCAGCGATTCTCCATCTCAGCCCAGAAAGCAGGTAGAACAAGTTTTGTGGTGCCTTTCTCTTGCCTACCGGGGTACTGTAAAAACTACCAACAGAACTCGTTTCTGGCACCTTCCCCGGTGGAGTTGTGCATGGGGTGTGTTTGGAACATTTTGTCACCAGCCGAGTCCAAAATTCAGCGATTCCCCATCTCAGCCCAGAAAGCAGGTAGAACAAGTTTTGTGGTGCCTTTCAGCTGCCTACCGGGGTAGTGTAAAAACTACCAACAGAACTCGTTTCTGGCACCTTCCCCGGTGGAGTTGTACATGGGGTGTGTTTGGAACATTTTGTCACCAGCCGAGTCCAAAATTCAGCGATTCCCCATCTCAGCCCAGAAAGCAGGTAGAACAAGTTTTGTGGTGCCTTTCAGCTGCCTACCGGGGTAGTGTAAAAACTACCAACAGAACTCCTTTCTGGCACCTTCCCCGGTGGAGTTGTGCATGGGGTGTGTTTGGAACATTTTGTCACCAGCCGAGTCCAAAATTCAGCGATTCCCCATCTCAGCCCAGAAAGCAGGTACAACAAGTTTTGTGGTGCCTTTCAGCTGCCTACCGGGGTAGTGTAAAAACTACCAACAGAACTCGTTTCTGGCACCTTCCCCGGTGGAGTTGTGCATGGGGTGTGTTTGGAACATTTTGTCACCAGCCGAGTCCAAAATTCAGCGATTCCCCATCTCAGCCCAGAAAGCAGGTAGAACAAGTTTTGTGGTGCCTTTCAGCTGCCTACCGGGGTAGTGTAAAAACTACCAACAGAACTCGTTTCTGGCACCTTCCCCGGTGGAGTTGTGCATGGGGTGTGTTTGGAACATTTTGTCACCAGCCGAGTCCAAAATTCAGCGATTCCCCATCTCAGCCCAGAAAGCAGGTACAACAAGTTTTGTGGTGCCTTTCAGCTGCCTACCGGGGTAGTGTAAAAACTACCAACAGAACTCGTTTCTGGCACCTTCCCCGGTGGAGTTGTGCATGGGGTGTGTTTGGAACATTTTGTCACCAGCCGAGTCCAAAATTCAGCGATTCCCCATCTCAGCCCAGAAAGCAGGTAGAACAAGTTTTGTGGTGCCTTTCAGCTGCCTACCGGGGTAGTGTAAAAACTACCAACAGAACTCGTTTCTGGCACCTTCCCCGGTGGAGTTGTGCATGGGGTGTGTTTGGAACATTTTGTCACCAGCCGAGTCCAAAATTCAGCGATTCCCCATCTCAGCCCAGAAAGCAGGTAGAACAAGTTTTGTGGTGCCTTTCAGCTGCCTACCGGGGTAGTGTAAAAACTACCAACAGAACTCGTTTCTGGCACCTTCCCCGGTGGAGTTGTGCATGGGGTGTGTTTGGAACATTTTGTCACCAGCCGAGTCCAAAATTCAGCGATTCCCCATCTCAGCCCAGAAAGCAGGTAGAACAAGTTTTGTGGTGCCTTTCAGCTGCCTACCGGGGTAGTGTAAAAACTACCAACAGAACTCGTTTCTGGCACCTTCCCCGGTGGAGGTGTGCATGGGGTGTGTTTGGAACATTTTGTCACCAGCCGAGTCCAAAAGTCAGCGATTCCCCATCTCAGCCCAGAAAGCAGGTAGAACAAGTTTTGTGGTGCCTTTCAGCTGCCTACCGGGGTAGTGTAAAAACTACCAACAGAACTCGTTTCTGACACCTTCCCCGGTGGAGTTGTGCATGGGGTGTGTTTGGAACATTTTGTCACCAGCCGAGTCCAAAATTCAGCGATTCCCCATCTCAGCCCAGAAAGCAGGTTAGAACAAGTTTTGTGGTGCCTTTCAGCTGCCTACCGGGGTAGTGTAAAAACTACCAACAGAACTCCTTTCTGGCACCTTCCCCGGTGGAGTTGTGCATGGGGTGTGTTTGGAACATTTTGTCACCAGCCGAGTCCAAAATTCAGCGATTCCCCATCTCAGCCCAGAAAGCAGGTACAACAAGTTTTGTGGTGCATTTCTCTTGCCTACCGGGGTAGTGTAAAAACTACCAACAGAACTCGTTTCTGGCACCTTCCCCGGTGGAGTTGTGCATGGGGTGTGTTTGGAACATTTTGTCACCAGCCGAGTCCAAAATTCAGCGATTCCCCATCTCAGCCCAGAAAGCAGGTAGAACAAGTTTTGTGGTGCCTTTCTCTTGCCTACCGGGGTAGTGTAAAAACTACCAACAGAACTCGTTTCTGGCACCTTCCCCGGTGGAGTTGTGCATGGGGTGTGTTTGGAACATTTTGTCACCAGCCGAGTCCAAAATTCAGCGATTCCCCATCTCTAGGCCAGAAAGCAGGTAGAACAAGTTTTGTGGTGCCTTTCTCTTGCCTACCGGGGGTAGTGTAAAAACTACCAACAGAACTCGTTTCTGGCACCTTCCCCGGTGGAGTTGTGCATGGGGTGTGTTTGGAACATTTTGTCAGCAGCCGAGTCCAAAATTCAGCGATTCCCCATCTCAGCCCAGAAAGCAGGTAGAACAAGTTTTGTGGTGCCTTTCAGCTGCCTACCGGGGGTAGTGTAAAAACTACCAACAGAACTCGTTTCTGGCACCTTCCCCGGGTGGAGTTGTGCATGGGGTGTGTTTGGAACATTTTGTCACCAGCCGAGTCCAAAAGTCAGCGATTCCCCATCTCAGCCCAGAAAGCAGGTAGAACAAGTTTTGTGGTGCCTTTCAGCTGCCTACCGGGGTAGTGTAAAAACTACCAACAGAACTCCTTTCTGGCACCTTCCCCGGTGGAGGTGTGCATGGGGTGTGTGTTTGGGAACATTTTGTCACCAGCCGAGTCCAAAAGTCAGCGATTCCCCATCTCAGCCCAGAAAGCAGGTAGAACAAGTTTTGTGGTGCCTTTCAGCTGCCTACCGGGGTAGTGTAAAAACTACCAACAGAACTCGTTTCTGACACCTTCCCCGGTGGAGTTGTGCATGGGGTGTGTTTGGAACATTTTGTCACCAGCCGAGTCCAAAATTCAGCGATTCCCCATCTCAGCCCAGAAAGCAGGTAGAACAAGTTTTGTGGTGCCTTTCAGCTGCCTACCGGGGGTAGTGTAAAAACTACCAACAGAACTCGTTTCTGGCACCTTCCCCGGTGGAGTTGTGCATGGGGTGTGTTTGGAACATTTTGTCACCAGCCGAGTCCAAAATTCAGCGATTCCCCATCTCAGCCCAGAAAGCAGGTTAGAACAAGTTTTGTGGTGCCTTTCAGCTGCCTACCGGGGTAGTGTAAAAAACTACCAACAGAACTCGTTTCTGGCACCTTCCCCGGTGGAGTTGTGCATGGGGTGTGTTTGGAACATTTTGTCACCAGCCGAGTCCAAAATTCAGCGATTCCCCATCTCAGCCCAGAAAGCAGGTACAACAAGTTTTGTGGTGCCTTTCAGCTGCCTACCGGGGGTAGTGTAAAAACTACCAACAGAACTCGTTTCTGGCACCTTCCCCGGTGGAGTTGTGCATGGGGTGTGTTTGGAACATTTTGTCACCAGCCGAGTCCAAAATTCAGCGATTCCCCATCTCAGCCCAGAAAGCAGGTAGAACAAGTTTTGTGGTGCCTTTCAGCTGCCTACCGGGGGTAGTGTAAAAACTACCAACAGAACTCGTTTCTGGCACCTTCCCCGGTGGAGTTGTGCATGGGTGTGTGTTTGGAACATTTTGTCACCAGCCGAGTCCAAAATTCAGCGATTCCCCATCTCAGCCCAGAAAGCAGGTAGAACAAGTTTTGTGGTGCCTTTCAGCTGCCTACCGGGGTAGTGTAAAAACTACCAACAGAACTCGTTTCTGGCACCTTCCCCGGTGGAGTTGTGCATGGGGTGTGTTTGGAACATTTTGTCACCAGCCGAGTCCAAAATTCAGCGATTCCCCATCTCAGCCCAGAAAGCAGGTAGAACAAGTTTTGTGGTGCCTTTCAGCTGCCTACCGGGGTAGTGTAAAAACTACCAACAGAACTCGTTTCTGGCACCTTCCCCGGTGGAGTTGTGCATGGGGTGTGTTTGGAACATTTTGTCACCAGCCGAGTCCAAAAGTCAGCGATTCCCCATCTCAGCCCAGAAAGCAGGTAGAACAAGTTTTGTGGTGCCTTTCAGCTGCCTACCGGGGTAGTGTAAAAACTACCAACAGAACTCCTTTCTGGCACCTTCCCCGGTGGAGTTGTGCATGGGGTGTGTTTGGAACATTTTGTCACCAGCCGAGTCCAAAATTCAGCGATTCCCCATCTCAGCCCAGAAAGCAGGTAGAACAAGTTTTGTGGTGCCCTTTCAGCTGCCTACCGGGGTAGTGTAAAAACTACCAACAGAACTCGTTTCTGGCACCTTCCCCGGTGGAGTTGTGCATGGGGTGTGTTTGGAACATTTTGTCACCAGCCGAGTCCAAAATTCAGTGATTCCCCATCTCAGCCCAGAAAGCAGGTAGAACAAGTTTTGTGGTGCCTTTCAGCTGCCTACCGGGGTAGTGTAAAAACTACCAACAGAACTCGTTTCTGGCACCTTCCCCGGTGGAGTTGTGCATGGGGTGTGTTTGGAACATTTTGTCACCAGCCGAGTCCAAAATTCAGCGATTCCCCATCTCAGCCCAGAAAGCAGGTAGAACAAGTTTTGTGGTGCCTTTCAGCTGCCTACCGGGGGTAGTGTAAAAACTACCAACAGAACTCGTTTCTGGCACCTTCCCCGGTGGAGTTGTGCATGGGGTGTGTTTGGAACATTTTGTCACCAGCCGAGTCCAAAATTCAGCGATTCCCCATCTCAGCCCAGAAAGCAGGTACAACAAGTTTTGTGGTGCCTTTCAGCTGCCTACCGGGGGTACTGTAAAAACTACCAACAGAACTCGTTTCTGGCACCTTCCCCGGTGGAGTTGTGCATGGGGTGTGTTTGGAACATTTTGTCACCAGCCGAGTCCAAAATTCAGCGATTCCCCATCTCAGCCCAGAAAGCAGGTAGAACAAGTTTTGTGGTGCCTTTCAGCTGCCTACCGGGGTAGTGTAAAAACTACCAACAGAACTCGTTTCTGGCACCTTCCCCGGTGGAGTTGTGCATGGGGTGTGTTTGGAACATTTTGTCACCAGCCGAGTCCAAAATTCAGGGATTCCCCATCTCAGCCCAGAAAGCAGGTAGAACAAGTTTTGTGGTGCCTTTCAGCTGCCTACCGGGGGTAGTGTAAAAACTACCAACAGAACTCGTTTCTGACACCTTCCCCGGTGGAGTTGTGCATGGGGTGTGTTTGGAACATTTTGTCACCAGCCGAGTCCAAAATTCAGCGATTCCCCATCTCAGCCCAGAAAGCAGGTAGAACAAGTTTTGTGGTGCCTTTCAGCTGCCTACCGGGGTAGTGTAAAAACTACCAACAGAACTCGTTTCTGGCACCTTCCCCGGTGGAGTTGTGCATGGGGTGTGTTTGGAACATTTTGTCACCAGCCGAGTCCAAAATTCAGCGATTCCCCATCTCAGCCCAGAAAGCAGGTAGAACAAGTTTTGTGGTGCCTTTCAGCTGCCTACCGGGGTAGTGTAAAAACTACCAACAGAACTCGTTTCTGGCACCTTCCCCGGTGGAGGTGTGCATGGGGTGTGTTTGGAACATTTTGTCACCAGCCGAGTCCAAAAGTCAGCGATTCCCCATCTCAGCCCAGAAAGCAGGTAGAACAAGTTTTGTGGTGCCTTTCAGCTGCCTACCGGGGTAGTGTAAAAACTACCAACAGAACTCGTTTCTGACACCTTCCCCGGTGGAGTTGTGCATGGGGTGTGTTTGGAACATTTTGTCACCAGCCGAGTCCAAAATTCAGCGATTCCCCATCTCAGCCCAGAAAGCAGGTAGAACAAGTTTTGTGGTGCCTTTCAGCTGCCTACCGGGGTAGTGTAAAAACTACCAACAGAACTCCTTTCTGGCACCTTCCCCGGTGGAGTTGTGCATGGGGTGTGTTTGGAACATTTTGTCACCAGCCGAGTCCAAAATTCAGCGATTCCCCATCTCAGCCCAGAAAGCAGGTACAACAAGTTTTGTGGTGCATTTCTCTTGCCTACCGGGGTAGTGTAAAAACTACCAACAGAACTCGTTTCTGGCACCTTCCCCGGTGGAGTTGTGCATGGGGTGTGTTTGGAACATTTTGTCACCAGCCGAGTCCAAAATTCAGCGATTCCCCATCTCAGCCCAGAAAGCAGGTAGAACAAGTTTTGTGGTGCCTTTCAGCTGCCTACCGGGGTAGTTTAAAAACTACCAACAGAACTCGTTTCTGGCACCTTCCCCGGTGGAGTTGTGCATGGGGTGTGTTTTGGAACATTTTGTCACCAGCCGAGTCCAAAATTCAGCGATTCCCCATCTCTAGGCCAGAAAGCAGGTAGAACAAGTTTTGTGGTGCCTTTCTCTTGCCTACCGGGGTAGTGTAAAAACTACCAACAGAACTCGTTTCTGGCACCTTCCCCGGTGGAGTTGTGCATGGGGTGTGTTTGGAACATTTTGTCAGCAGCCGAGTCCAAAATTCAGCGATTCCCCATCTCAGCCCAGAAAGCAGGTAGAACAAGTTTTGTGGTGCCTTTCAGCTGCCTACCGGGGGTAGTGTAAAAACTACCAACAGAACTCGTTTCTGGCACCTTCCCCGGTGGAGTTGTGCATGGGGTGTGTTTGGAACATTTTGTCACCAGCCGAGTCCAAAAGTCAGCGATTCCCCATCTCAGCCCAGAAAGCAGGTAGAACAAGTTTTGTGGTGCCTTTCAGCTGCCTACCGGGGTAGTGTAAAAACTACCAACAGAACTCCTTTCTGGCACCTTCCCCGGTGGAGGTGTGCATGGGGTGTGTTTGGAACATTTTGTCACCAGCCGAGTCCAAAATTCAGCGATTCCCCATCTCAGCCCAGAAAGCAGGTACAACAAGTTTTGTGGTGCCTTTCTCTTGCCTACCGGGGGTAGTGTAAAAACTACCAACAGAACTCGTTTCTGGCACCTTCCCCGGTGGAGTTGTGCATGGGGTGTGTTTGGAACATTTTGTCACCAGCCGAGTCCAAAATTCAGCGATTCCCCATCTCAGCCCAGAAAGCAGGTAGAACAAGTTTTGTGGTGCCTTTCAGCTGCCTACCGGGGGTAGTGTAAAAACTACCAACAGAACTCGTTTCTGGCACCTTCCCCGGTGGAGTTGTGCATGGGGTGTGTTTGGAACATTTTGTCACCAGCCGAGTCCAAAATTCAGCGATTCCCCATCTCAGCCCAGAAAGCAGGTAGAACAAGTTTTGTGGTGCCTTTCAGCTGCCTACCGGGGTAGTGTAAAAACTACCAACAGAACTCGTTTCTGGCACCTTCCCCGGTGGAGTTGTGCATGGGGTGTGTTTGGAACATTTTGTCACCAGCCGAGTCCAAAATTCAGCGATTCCCCATCTCAGCCCAGAAAGCAGGTACAACAAGTTTTGTGGTGCCTTTCAGCTGCCTACCGGGGTAGTGTAAAAACTACCAACAGAACTCGTTTCTGGCACCTTCCCCGGTGGAGTTGTGCATGGGGTGTGTTTGGAACATTTTGTCACCAGCCGAGTCCAAAATTCAGCGATTCCCCCATCTCAGCCCAGAAAGCAGGTAGAACAAGTTTTGTGGTGCCTTTCAGCTGCCTACCGGGGTAGTGTAAAAACTACCAACAGAACTCGTTTCTGGCACCTTCCCCGGTGGAGTTGTGCATGGGGTGTGTTTGGAACATTTTGTCACCAGCCGAGTCCAAAATTCAGCGATTCCCCATCTCAGCCCAGAAAGCAGGTAGAACAAGTTTTGTGGTGCCTTTCAGCTGCCTACCGGGGTAGTGTAAAAACTACCAACAGAACTCGTTTCTGGCACCTTCCCCGGTGGAGTTGTGCATGGGGTGTGTTTGGAACATTTTGTCACCAGCCGAGTCCAAAATTCAGCGATTCCCCATCTCAGCCCAGAAAGCAGGTAGAACAAGTTTTGTGGTGCCTTTCAGCTGCCTACCGGGGGTAGTGTAAAAACTACCAACAGAACTCGTTTCTGGCACCTTCCCCGGTGGAGTTGTGCATGGGGTGTGTTTGGAACATTTTGTCACCAGCCGAGTCCAAAAGTCAGCGATTCCCCATCTCAGCCCAGAAAGCAGGTAGAACAAGTTTTGTGGTGCCTTTCAGCTGCCTACCGGGGTAGTGTAAAAACTACCAACAGAACTCCTTTCTGGCACCTTCCCCGGTGGAGTTGTGCATGGGGTGTGTTTGGAACATTTTGTCACCAGCCGAGTCCAAAATTCAGCGATTCCCCATCTCAGCCCAGCCAGAAAGCAGGTAGAACAAGTTTTGTGGTGCCTTTCAGCTGCCTACCGGGGTAGTGTAAAAACTACCAACAGAACTCGTTTCTGGCACCTTCCCCGGTGGAGTTGTGCATGGGGTGTGTTTGGAACATTTTGTCACCAGCCGAGGTCCAAAATTCAGTGATTCCCCATCTCAGCCCAGAAAGCAGGTAGAACAAGTTTTGTGGTGCCTTTCAGCTGCCTACCGGGGTAGTGTAAAAACTACCAACAGAACTCGTTTCTGGCACCTTCCCCGGTGGAGTTGTGCATGGGGTGGTGTTTGGAACATTTTGTCACCAGCCGAGTCCAAAATTCAGCGATTCCCCATCTCAGCCCAGAAAGCAGGTAGAACAAGTTTTGTGGTGCCTTTCAGCTGCCTACCGGGGTAGTGTAAAAACTACCAACAGAACTCGTTTCTGGCACCTTCCCCGGTGGAGTTGTGCATGGGGTGTGTTTGGAACATTTTGTCACCAGCCGAGTCCAAAATTCAGCGATTCCCCATCTCAGCCCAGAAAGCAGGTACAACAAGTTTTGTGGTGCCTTTCAGCTGCCTACCGGGGTACTGTAAAAACTACCAACAGAACTCGTTTCTGGCACCTTCCCCCGGTGGAGTTGTGCATGGGGTGTGTTTGGAACATTTTGTCACCAGCCGAGTCCAAAATTCAGCGATTCCCCATCTCAGCCCAGAAAGCAGGTAGAACAAGTTTTGTGGTGCCTTTCAGCTGCCTACCGGGGTAGTGTAAAAAACTACCAACAGAACTCGTTTCTGGCACCTTCCCCGGTGGAGTTGTGCATGGGGTGTGTTTGGAACATTTTGTCACCAGCCGAGTCCAAAATTCAGCGATTCCCCATCTCAGCCCAGAAAGCAGGTAGAACAAGTTTTGTGGTGCCTTTCTCTTGCCTACCGGGGTAGTGTAAAAACTACCAACAGAACTCGTTTCTGGCACCTTCCCCGGTGGAGTTGTGCATGGGGTGTGTTTGGAACATTTTGTCACCAGCCGAGTCCAAAATTCAGCGATTCCCCATCTCAGCCCAGAAAGCAGGTAGAACAAGTTTTGTGGTGCCTTTCAGCTGCCTACCGGGGTAGTGTAAAAACTACCACAGAACTCATTTCTGGCACCTTCCCCGGTGGAGTTGTGCATGGGGTGTGTTTGGAACATTTTGTCACCAGCCGAGTCCAAAACTCAGCTGGTCACAGACTCTACCCCAGAAAGCAGGTAGAACAAGTTTTGTGGTGCCTTTCTTGCCTACCGGGGTAGTGTAAAAACTACCAACAGAACTCGTTTCTGGCACCTTCCCCGGTGGAGTTGTGCATGGGGTGTGTTTGGAACATTTTGTCACCAGCCGAGTCCAAAATTCAGCGATTCCCCATCTCAGCCCAGAAAGCAGGTAGAACAAGTTTTTGTGGTGCCTTTCAGCTGCCTACCGGGGTAGTGTAAAAACTACCAACAGAACTCGTTTCTGGCACCTTCCCCGGTGGAGTTGTGCATGGGGTGTGTTTGGAACATTTTGTCACCAGCCGAGTCCAAAATTCAGCGATTCCCCATCTCAGCCCAGAAAGCAGGTAGAACAAGTTTTGTGGTGCCTTTCAGCTGCCTACCGGGGTAGTGTAAAAACTACCAACAGAACTCGTTTCTGGCACCTTCCCCCGGTGGAGTTGTGCATGGGGTGTGTTTGGAACATTTTGTCACCAGCCGAGTCCAAAATTCAGCGATTCCCCATCTCAGCCCAGAAAGCAGGTAGAACAAGTTTTGTGGTGCCTTTCAGCTGCCTACCGGGGTAGTGTAAAAACTACCAACAGAACTCGTTTCTGGCACCTTCCCCGGTGGAGGTGTGCATGGGGGTGTGTTTGGAACATTTTGTCACCAGCCGAGTCCAAAATTCAGCGATTCCCCCATCTCAGCCCAGAAAGCAGGTAGAAACAAGTTTTGTGGTGCCTTTCAGCTGCCTACCGGGGTAGTGTAAAATCTACCAACAGAACTCGTTTCTGGCACCTTCCCCGGTGGAGTTGTGCATGGGGTGTGTTTGGAACATTTTTGTCACCAGCCGAGTCCAAAATTCAGCGATTCCCCATCTCAGCCCAGAAAGCAGGTAGAACAAGTTTTGTGGTGCCTTTCTCTTGCCTACCGGGGTAGTGTAAAAACTACCAACAGAACACGTTTCTGGCACCTTCCCCGGTGGGAGTTGTGCATGGGGTGTGTTTGGAACATTTTGTCAGCAGCCGAGTCCAAAATTCAGCGATTCCCCATCTCAGCCCAGAAAGCAGGTAGAACAAGTTTTGTGGTGCCTTTCAGGTGCCTACCGGGGTAGTGTAAAAACTACCAACAGAACTCGTTTCTGGCACCTTCCCCGGTGGAGTTGTGCATGGGGGTGTGTTTGGAACATTTTGTCACCAGCCGAGTCCAAAATTCAGCGATTCCCCATCTCAGCCCAGAAAGCAGGTAGAACAAGTTTTGTGGTGCCTTTCAGCTGCCTACCGGGGTAGTGTAAAAACTACCAACAGAACTCGTTTCTGGCACCTTCCCCGGTGGAGTTGTGCATGGGGTGTGTTTGGAACATTTTGTCACCAGCCGAGTCCAAAATTCAGCGATTCCCCATCTCAGCCCAGAAAGCAGGTAGAACAAGTTTTGTGGTGCCTTTCAGCTGCCTACCGGGGTAGTGTAAAAACTACCAACAGAACTCGTTTCTGGCACCTTCCCCGGTGGAGTTGTGCATGGGGTGTGTTTGGAACATTTTGTCACCAGCCGAGTCCAAAATTCAGCGATTCCCCATCTCAGCCCAGAAAGCAGGTAGAACAAGTTTTGTGGTGCCTTTCAGCTGCCTACCGGGGTAGTGTAAAAACTACCAACAGAACTCGTTTCTGGCACCTTCCCCGGTGGAGTTGTGCATGGGGTGTGTTTGGAACATTTTGTCACCAGCCGAGTCCAAAATTCAGCGATTCCCCATCTCAGCCCAGAAAGCAGGTACAACAAGTTTTGTGGTGCCTTTCTCTTGCCTACCGGGGTAGTGTAAAAACTACCAACAGAACTCGTTTCTGGCACCTTCCCCGGTGGAGTTGTGCATGGGGTGTGTTTGGAACATTTTGTCACCAGCCGAGTCCAAAATTCAGCGATTCCCCATCTCAGCCCAGAAAGCAGGTAGAACAAGTTTTGTGGTGCCTTTCAGCTGCCTACCGGGGTAGTGTAAAAACTACCAACAGAACTCGTTTCTGGCACCTTCCCCGGTGGAGTTGTGCATGGGGTGTGTTTGGAACATTTTGTCACCAGCCGAGTCCAAAATTCAGCGATTCCCCATCTCAGCCCAGAAAGCAGGTACAACAAGTTTTGTGGTGCCTTTCTCTTGCCTACCGGGGTAGTGTAAAAACTACCAACAGAACTCGTTTCTGGCACCTTCCCCGGTGGAGTTGTGCATGGGGTGTGTTTGGAACATTTTGTCACCAGCCGAGTCCAAAATTCAGCGATTCCCCATCTCAGCCCAGAAAGCAGGTAGAACAAGTTTTGTGGTGCCTTTCAGCTGCCTACCGGGGTAGTGTAAAATCTACCAACAGAACTCGTTTCTGGCACCTTCCCCGGTGGAGTTGTGCATGGGGTGTGTTTGGAACATTTTGTCACCAGCCGAGTCCAAAATTCAGCGATTCCCCATCTCAGCCCAGAAAGCAGGTAGAACAAGTTTTGTGGTGCCTTTCTCTTGCCTACCGGGGTAGTGTAAAAACTACCAACAGAACTCGTTTCTGGCACCTTCCCCGGTGGAGTTGTGCATGGGGTGTGTTTGGAACATTTTGTCACCAGCCGAGTCCAAAATTCAGCGATTCCCCATCTCAGCCCAGAAAGCAGGTAGAACAAGTTTTGTGGTGCCTTTCAGCTGCCTACCGGGGTAGTGTAAAAACTACCAACAGAACTCGTTTCTGGCACCTTCCCCGGTGGAGTTGTGCATGGGGTGTGTTTGGAACATTTTGTCACCAGCCGAGTCCAAAATTCAGCCATTCCCCATCTCAGCCCAGAAAGCAGGTAGAACAAGTTTTGTGGTGCCTTTCAGCTGCCTACCGGGGTAGTGTAAAAACTACCAACAGAACTCGTTTCTGGCACCTTCCCCGGTGGAGTTGTGCATGGGGTGTGTTTGGAACATTTTGTCACCAGCCGAGTCCAAAATTCAGCGATTCCCCATCTCAGCCCAGAAAGCAGGTAGAACAAGTTTTGTGGTGCCTTTCAGCTGCCTACCGGGGTAGTGTAAAAACTACCAACAGAACTCGTTTCTGGCACCTTCCCCGGTGGAGTTGTGCATGGGGTGTGTTTGGAACATTTTGTCACCAGCCGAGTCCAAAATTCAGCGATTCCCCATCTCAGCCCAGAAAGCAGGTAGAACAAGTTTTGTGGTGCCTTTCTCTTGCCTACCGGGGTAGTGTAAAAACTACCAACAGAACTCGTTTCTGGCACCTTCCCCGGTGGAGTTGTGCATGGGGTGTGTTTGGAACATTTTGTCAGCAGCCGAGTCCAAAATTCAGCGATTCCCCATCTCAGCCCAGAAAGCAGGTAGAACAAGTTTTGTGGTGCCTTTCAGCTGCCTACCGGGGTACTGTAAAAACTACCAACAGAACTCGTTTCTGGCACCTTCCCCGGTGGAGTTGTGCATGGGGTGTGTTTGGAACATTTTGTCACCAGCCGAGTCCAAAATTCAGCGATTCCCCATCTCAGCCCAGAAAGCAGGTAGAACAAGTTTTCTGGTGCCTTTCAGCTGCCTACCGGGGTAGTGTAAAAACTACCAACAGAACTCGTTTCTGGCACCTTCCCCGGTGGAGTTGTGCATGGGCTGTGTTTGGAACATTTTGTCACCAGCCGAGTCCAAAATTCAGCGATTCCCCATCTCAGCCCAGAAAGCAGGTAGAACAAGTTTTGTGGTGCCTTTCAGCTGCCTACCGGGGTAGTGTAAAAACTACCAACAGAACTCGTTTCTGGCACCTTCCCCGGTGGAGTTGTGCATGGGGTGTGTTTGGAACATTTTGTCACCAGCCGAGTCCAAAATTCAGCGATTCCCCATCTCAGCCCAGAAAGCAGGTAGAACAAGTTTTGTGGTGCCTTTCAGCTGCCTACCGGGGTAGTGTAAAAACTACCAACAGAACTCGTTTCTGGCACCTTCCCCGGTGGAGGTGTGCATGGGGTGTGTTTGGAACATTTTGTCACCAGCCGAGTCCAAAATTCAGCGATTCCCCATCTCAGCCCAGAAAGCAGGTACAACAAGTTTTGTGGTGCCTTTCAGCTGCCTACCGGGGTAGTGTAAAAACTACCAACAGAACTCGTTTCTGGCACCTTCCCCGGTGGAGTTGTGCATGGGGTGTGTTTGGAACATTTTGTCACCAGCCGAGTCCAAAATTCAGCGATTCCCCATCTCAGCCCAGAAAGCAGGAAGAACAAGTTTTGTGGTGCCTTTCTCTTGCCTACCGGGGTAGTGTAAAAACTACCAACAGAACTCGTTTCTGGCACCTTCCCCGGTGGAGTTGTGCATGGGGTGTGTTTGGAACATTTTGTCACCAGCCGAGTCCAAAATTCAGCGATTCCCCATCTCAGCCCAGAAAGCAGGTAGAACAAGTTTTGTGGTGCCTTTCTCTTGCCTACCGGGGGTAGTGTAAAAACTACCAACAGAACTCGTTTCTGGCACCTTCCCCGGTGGAGTTGTGCATGGGGTGTGTTTGGAACATTTTGTCAGCAGCCGAGTCCAAAATTCAGCGATTCCCCATCTCAGCCCAGAAAGCAGGTAGAACAAGTTTTGTGGTGCCTTTCAGCTGCCTACCGGGGTACTGTAAAAACTACCAACAGAACTCGTTTCTGGCACCTTCCCCGGTGGAGTTGTGCATGGGGTGTGTTTGGAACATTTTGTCACCAGCCGAGTCCAAAATTCAGCGATTCCCCATCTCAGCCCAGAAAGCAGGTAGAACAAGTTTTCTGGTGCCTTTCAGCTGCCTACCGGGGTAGTGTAAAAACTACCAACAGAACTCGTTTCTGGCACCTTCCCCGGTGGAGTTGTGCATGGGCTGTGTTTGGAACATTTTGTCACCAGCCGAGTCCAAAATTCAGCGATTCCCCATCTCAGCCCAGAAAGCAGGTAGAACAAGTTTTGTGGTGCCTTTCAGCTGCCTACCGGGGTAGTGTAAAAACTACCAACAGAACTCGTTTCTGGCACCTTCCCCGGTGGAGTTGTGCATGGGGTGTGTTTGGAACATTTTGTCACCAGCCGAGTCCAAAATTCAGCGATTCCCCATCTCAGCCCAGAAAGCAGGTAGAACAAGTTTTGTGGTGCCTTTCAGGTGCCTACCGGGGTAGTGTAAAAACTACCAACAGAACTCGTTTCTGGCACCTTCCCCGGTGGAGGTGTGCATGGGGTGTGTTTGGAACATTTTGTCACCAGCCGAGTCCAAAATTCAGCGATTCCCCATCTCAGCCCAGAAAGCAGGTACAACAAGTTTTGTGGTGCCTTTCAGCTGCCTACCGGGGTAGTGTAAAAACTACCAACAGAACTCGTTTCTGGCACCTTCCCCGGTGGAGTTGTGCATGGGGTGTGTTTGGAACATTTTGTCACCAGCCGAGTCCAAAATTCAGCGATTCCCCATCTCAGCCCAGAAAGCAGGAAGAACAAGTTTTGTGGTGCCTTTCTCTTGCCTACCGGGGTAGTGTAAAAACTACCAACAGAACTCGTTTCTGGCACCTTCCCCGGTGGAGTTGTGCATGGGGTGTGTTTGGAACATTTTGTCAGCAGCCGAGTCCAAAATTCAGCGATTCCCCATCTCAGCCCAGAAAGCAGGTAGAACAAGTTTTGTGGTGCCTTTCAGCTGCCTACCGGGGTAGTGTAAAAACTACCAACAGAACTCGTTTCTGGCACCTTCCCCGGTGGAGTTGTGCATGGGGTGTGTTTGGAACATTTTGTCACCAGCCGAGTCCAAAATTCAGCGATTCCCCATCTCAGCCCAGAAAGCAGGTAGAACAAGTTTTGTGGTGCCTTTCTCTTGCCTACCGGGGTAGTGTAAAAACTACCAACAGAACTCGTTTCTGGCACCTTCCCCGGTGGAGTTGTGCATGGGGTGTGTTTGGAACATTTTGTCACCAGCCGAGTCCAAAATTCAGCGATTCCCCATCTCAGCCCAGAAAGCAGGTAGAACAAGTTTTGTGGTGCCTTTCAGCTGCCTACCGGGGTAGTGTAAAAACTACCAACAGAACTCCTTTCTGGCACCTTCCCCGGTGGAGTTGTGCATGGGGTGTGTTTGGAACATTTTGTCACCAGCCGAGTCCAAAATTCAGCGATTCCCCATCTCAGCCCAGAAAGCAGGTAGAACAAGTTTTGTGGTGCCTTTCAGCTGCCTACCGGGGTAGTGTAAAAACTACCAACAGAACTCGTTTCTGGCACCTTCCCCGGTGGAGTTGTGCATGGGGTGTGTTTGGAACATTTTGTCACCAGCCGAGTCCAAAATTCAGCGATTCCCCATCTCAGCCCAGAAAGCAGGAAGAACAAGTTTTGTGGTGCCTTTCTCTTGCCTACCGGGGTAGTGTAAAAACTACCAACAGAACTCGTTTCTGGCACCTTCCCCGGTGGAGTTGTGCATGGGGTGTGTTTGGAACATTTTGTCAGCAGCCGAGTCCAAAATTCAGCGATTCCCCATCTCAGCCCAGAAAGCAGGTAGAACAAGTTTTGTGGTGCCTTTCAGCTGCCTACCGGGGTAGTGTAAAAACTACCAACAGAACTCGTTTCTGGCACCTTCCCCGGTGGAGTTGTGCATGGGGTGTGTTTGGAACATTTTGTCACCAGCCGAGTCCAAAATTCAGCGATTCCCCATCTCAGCCCAGAAAGCAGGTAGAACAAGTTTTGTGGTGCCTTTCTCTTGCCTACCGGGGTAGTGTAAAAACTACCAACAGAACTCGTTTCTGGCACCTTCCCCGGTGGAGTTGTGCATGGGGTGTGTTTGGAACATTTTGTCACCAGCCGCGTCCAAAATTCAGCGATTCCCCATCTCAGCCCAGAAAGCAGGTAGAACAAGTTTTGTGGTGCCTTTCAGCTGCCTACCGGGGTAGTGTAAAAACTACCAACAGAACTCCTTTCTGGCACCTTCCCCGGTGGAGTTGTGCATGGGGTGTGTTTGGAACATTTTGTCACCAGCCGAGTCCAAAATTCAGCGATTCCCCATCTCAGCCCTGAAAGCAGGTAGAACAAGTTTTGTGGTGCCTTTCAGCTGCCTACCGGGGTAGTGTAAAAACTACCAACAGAACTCGTTTCTGGCACCTTCCCCGGTGGAGTTGTGCATGGGGTGTGTTTGGAACATTTTGTCACCAGCCGAGTCCAAAATTCAGCCGTTCCCCATCTCAGCCCAGAAAGCAGGTAGAACAAGTTTTGTGGTGCCTTTCAGCTGCCTACCGGGGTAGTGTAAAAACTACCAAGAGAACTCGTTTCTGGCAC
Source organism: Falco biarmicus (assembly GCF_023638135.1). Taxonomy (NCBI): domain Eukaryota; kingdom Metazoa; phylum Chordata; class Aves; order Falconiformes; family Falconidae; genus Falco; species Falco biarmicus. The sequence goes on from NW_026611700.1 coordinate 107,881, forward strand.
CTTCCCCGGTGGAGTTGTGCATGGGGTGTGTTTGGAACATTTTGTCACCAGCCGAGTCCAAAATTCAGCGATTCCCCATCTCAGCCCAGAAAGCAGGTAGAACAAGTTTTGTGGTGCCTTTCAGCTGCCTACCGGGGTAGTGTAAAAACTACCAACAGAACTCGTTTCTGGCACCTTCCCCGGTGGAGTTGTGCATGGGGTGTGTTTGGAACATTTTGTCAGCAGCCGAGTCCAAAATTCAGCCGTTCCCCATCTCAGCCCAGAAAGCAGGTAGAACAAGTTTTGTGGTGCCTTTCAGCTGCCTACCGGGGTAGTGTAAAAACTACCAACAGAACACGTTTCTGGCACCTTCCCCGGTGGAGTTGTGCATGGGGTGTGTTTGGAACATTTTGTCACCAGCCGAGTCCAAAATTCAGCGATTCCCCATCTCAGCCCAGAAAGCAGGTAGAACAAGTTTTGTGGTGCCTTTCTCTTGCCTACCGGGGTAGTGTAAAAACTACCAACAGAACTCGTTTCTGGCACCTTCCCCGGTGGAGTTGTGCATGGGGTGTGTTTGGAACATTTTGTCACCAGCCGAGTCCAAAATTCAGCCGTTCCCCATCTCAGCCCAGAAAGCAGGTAGAACAAGTTTTGTGGTGCCTTTCAGCTGCCTACCGGGGTAGTGTAAAAACTACCAACAGAACTCGTTTCTGGCACCTTCCCCGGTGGAGTTGTGCATGGGGTGTGTTTGGAACATTTTGTCACCAGCCGAGTCCAAAATTCAGCGATTCCCCATCTCAGCCCAGAAAGCAGGTAGAACAAGTTTTGTGGTGCCTTTCAGCTGCCTACCGGGGTAGTGTAAAAACTACCAACAGAACTCGTTTCTGGCACCTTCCCCGGTGGAGTTGTGCATGGGGTGTGTTTGGAACATTTTGTCACCAGCCGAGTCCAAAATTCAGCGATTCCCCATCTCAGCCCAGAAAGCAGGTAGAACAAGTTTTGTGGTGCCTTTCAGCTGCCTACCGGGGTAGTGTAAAAACTACCAACAGAACTCGTTTCTGGCACCTTCCCCGGTGGAGTTGTGCATGGGGTGTGTTTGGAACATTTTGTCAGCAGCCGAGTCCAAAATTCAGCTATTCCCCATCTCAGCCCAGAAAGCAGGTAGAACAAGTTTTGTGGTGCCTTTCAGCTGCCTACCGGGGTAGTGTAAAAACTACCAACAGAACTCGTTTCTGGCACCTTCCCCGGTGGAGTTGTGCATGGGGTGTGTTTGGAACATTTTGTCACCAGCCGAGTCCAAAATTCAGCGATTCCCCATCTCAGCCCAGAAAGCAGGTAGAACAAGTTTTGTGGTGCCTTTCAGCTGCCTACCGGGGTAGTGTAAAAACTACCAACAGAACACGTTTCTGGCACCTTCCCCGGTGGAGTTGTGCATGGGGTGTGTTTGGAACATTTTGTCAGCAGCCGAGTCCAAAATTCAGCGATTCCCCATCTCAGCCCAGAAAGCAGGTAGAACAAGTTTTGTGGTGCCTTTCAGCTGCCTACCGGGGTAGTGTAAAAACTACCAACAGAACTCGTTTCTGGCACCTTCCCCGGTGGAGTTGTGCATGGGGTGTGTTTGGAACATTTTGTCACCAGCCGAGTCCAAAATTCAGCGATTCCCCATCTCAGCCCAGAAAGCAGGTAGAACAAGTTTTGTGGTGCCTTTCAGCTGCCTACCGGGGTAGTGTAAAAACTACCAACAGAACTCGTTTCTGGCACCTTCCCCGGTGGAGTTGTGCATGGGGTGTGTTTGGAACATTTTGTCACCAGCCGAGTCCAAAATTCAGCCGTTCCCCATCTCAGCCCAGAAAGCAGGTAGAACAAGTTTTGTGGTGCCTTTCTCTTGCCTACCGGGGTAGTGTAAAAACTACCAACAGAACACGTTTCTGGCACCTTCCCCGGTGGAGTTGTGCATGGGGTGTGTTTGGAACATTTTGTCACCAGCCGAGTCCAAAATTCAGCGATTCCCCATCTCAGCCCAGAAAGCAGGTAGAACAAGTTTTGTGGTGCCTTTCAGCTGCCTACCGGGGTAGTGTAAAAACTACCAACAGAACTCGTTTCTGGCACCTTCCCCGGTGGAGTTGTGCATGGGGTGTGTTTGGAACATTTTGTCACCAGCCGAGTCCAAAATTCAGCCGTTCCCCATCTCAGCCCAGAAAGCAGGTAGAACAAGTTTTGTGGTGCCTTTCAGCTGCCTACCGGGGTAGTGTAAAAACTACCAACAGAACTCGTTTCTGGCACCTTCCCCGGTGGAGTTGTGCATGGGGTGTGTTTGGAACATTTTGTCACCAGCCGAGTCCAAAATTCAGCTATTCCCCATCTCAGCCCAGAAAGCAGGTAGAACAAGTTTTGTGGTGCCTTTCAGCTGCCTACCGGGGTAGTGTAAAAACTACCAACAGAACTCGTTTCTGGCACCTTCCCCGGTGGAGTTGTGCATGGGGTGTGTTTGGAACATTTTGTCACCAGCCGAGTCCAAAATTCAGCGATTCCCCATCTCAGCCCAGAAAGCAGGTAGAACAAGTTTTGTGGTGCCTTTCAGCTGCCTACCGGGGTAGTGTAAAAACTACCAACAGAACACGTTTCTGGCACCTTCCCCGGTGGAGTTGTGCATGGGGTGTGTTTGGAACATTTTGTCAGCAGCCGAGTCCAAAATTCAGCGATTCCCCATCTCAGCCCAGAAAGCAGGTAGAACAAGTTTTGTGGTGCCTTTCTCTTGCCTACCGGGGTAGTGTAAAAACTACCAACAGAACTCGTTTCTGGCACCTTCCCCGGTGGAGTTGTGCATGGGGTGTGTTTGGAACATTTTGTCACCAGCCGAGTCCAAAATTCAGCGATTCCCCATCTCAGCCCAGAAAGCAGGTAGAACAAGTTTTGTGGTGCCTTTCAGCTGCCTACCGGGGTAGTGTAAAAACTACCAACAGAACTCGTTTCTGGCACCTTCCCCGGTGGAGTTGTGCATGGGGTGTGTTTGGAACATTTTGTCACCAGCCGAGTCCAAAATTCAGCCGTTCCCCATCTCAGCCCAGAAAGCAGGTAGAACAAGTTTTGTGGTGCCTTTCTCTTGCCTACCGGGGTAGTGTAAAAACTACCAACAGAACACGTTTCTGGCACCTTCCCCGGTGGAGTTGTGCATGGGGTGTGTTTGGAACATTTTGTCACCAGCCGAGTCCAAAATTCAGCGATTCCCCATCTCAGCCCAGAAAGCAGGTAGAACAAGTTTTGTGGTGCCTTTCTCTTGCCTACCGGGGTAGTGTAAAAACTACCAACAGAACTCGTTTCTGGCACCTTCCCCGGTGGAGTTGTGCATGGGGTGTGTTTGGAACATTTTGTCACCAGCCGAGTCCAAAATTCAGCCGTTCCCCATCTCAGCCCAGAAAGCAGGTAGAACAAGTTTTGTGGTGCCTTTCAGCTGCCTACCGGGGTAGTGTAAAAACTACCAACAGAACTCGTTTCTGGCACCTTCCCCGGTGGAGTTGTGCATGGGGTGTGTTTGGAACATTTTGTCACCAGCCGAGTCCAAAACTCAGCTGTTCACAGACTCTAGCCCAGAAAGCAGGTAGAACAAGTTTTGTGGTGCCTTTCAGCTGCCTACCGGGGTAGTGTAAAAACTACCAACAGAACTCGTTTCTGGCACCTTCCCCGGTGGAGTTGTGCATGGGGTGTGTTTGGAACATTTTGTCACCAGCCGAGTCCAAAATTCAGCTATTCCCCATCTCAGCCCAGAAAGCAGGTAGAACAAGTTTTGTGGTGCCTTTCAGCTGCCTACCGGGGTAGTGTAAAAACTACCAACAGAACTCGTTTCTGGCACCTTCCCCGGTGGAGTTGTGCATGGGGTGTGTTTGGAACATTTTGTCACCAGCCGAGTCCAAAATTCAGCCGTTCCCCATCTCAGCCCAGAAAGCAGGTAGAACAAGTTTTGTGGTGCCTTTCAGCTGCCTACCGGGGTAGTGTAAAAACTACCAACAGAACTCGTTTCTGGCACCTTCCCCGGTGGAGTTGTGCATGGGCTGTGTTTGGAACATTTTGTCACCAGCCGAGTCCAAAATTCAGCGATTCCCCATCTCAGCCCAGAAAGCAGGTAGAACAAGTTTTGTGGTGCCTTTCAGCTGCCTACCGGGGTAGTGTAAAAACTACCAACAGAACTCGTTTCTGGCACCTTCCCCGGTGGAGTTGTGCATGGGGTGTGTTTGGAACATTTTGTCACCAGCCGAGTCCAAAATTCAGCGATTCCCCATCTCAGCCCAGAAAGCAGGTAGAACAAGTTTTGTGGTGCCTTTCAGCTGCCTACCGGGGTAGTGTAAAAACTACCAACAGAACTCCTTTCTGGCACCTTCCCCGGTGGAGTTGTGCATGGGGTGTGTTTGGAACATTTTGTTACCAGCCGAGTCCAAAATTCAGCCGTTCCCCATCTCAGCCCAGAAAGCAGGTAGAACAAGTTTTGTGGTGCCTTTCAGCTGCCTACCGGGGTAGTGTAAAAACTACCAACAGAACTCGTTTCTGGCACCTTCCCCGGTGGAGTTGTGCATGGGGTGTGTTTGGAACATTTTGTCACCAGCCGAGTCCAAAATTCAGCGATTCTCCATCTCAGCCCAGAAAGCAGGTAGAACAAGTTTTGTGGTGCCTTTCAGCTGCCTACCGGGGTAGTGTAAAAACTACCAACAGAACTCGTTTCTGGCACCTTCCCCGGTGGAGTTGTGCATGGGGTGTGTTTGGAACATTTTGTCACCAGCCGAGTCCAAAATTCAGCGATTCCCCATCTCAGCCCAGAAAGCAGGTAGAACAAGTTTTGTGGTGCCTTTCAGCTGCCTACCGGGGTAGTGTAAAAACTACCAACAGAACTCGTTTCTGGCACCTTCCCCGGTGGAGCTGTGCATGGGGTGTGTTTGGAACATTTTGTCAGCAGCCGAGTCCAAAATTCAGCGATTCCCCATCTCAGCCCAGAAAGCAGGTACAACAAGTTTTGTGGTGCCTTTCAGCTGCCTACCGGGGTAGTGTAAAAACTACCAACAGAACTCGTTTCTGGCACCTTCCCCGGTGGAGTTGTGCATGGGGTGTGTTTGGAACATTTTGTCAGCAGCCGAGTCCAAAATTCAGCGATTCCCCATCTCAGCCCAGAAAGCAGGTAGAACAAGTTTTGTGGTGCCTTTCAGCTGCCTACCGGGGTAGTGTAAAAACTACCAACAGAACTCGTTTCTGGCACCTTCCCCGGTGGAGTTGTGCATGGGGTGTGTTTGGAACATTTTGTCACCAGCCGAGTCCAAAATTCAGCGATTCCCCATCTCAGCCCAGAAAGCAGGTAGAACAAGTTTTGTGGTGCCTTTCAGCTGCCTACCGGGGTAGTGTAAAAACTACCAACAGAACTCGTTTCTGGCACCTTCCCCGGTGGAGTTGTGCATGGGGTGTGTTTGGAACATTTTGTCACCAGCCGAGTCCAAAATTCAGCGATTCCCCATCTCAGCCCAGAAAGCAGGTAGAACAAGTTTTGTGGTGCCTTTCAGCTGCCTACCGGGGTAGTGTAAAAACTACCAACAGAACTCGTTTCTGGCACCTTCCCCGGTGGAGTTGTGCATGGGGTGTGTTTGGAACATTTTGTCACCAGCCGAGTCCAAAATTCAGCGATTCCCCATCTCAGCCCAGAAAGCAGGTAGAACAAGTTTTGTGGTGCCTTTCAGCTGCCTACCGGGGTAGTGTAAAAACTACCAACAGAACTCCTTTCTGGCACCTTCCCCGGTGGAGTTGTGCATGGGGTGTGTTTGGAACATTTTGTCACCAGCCGAGTCCAAAATTCAGCGATTCCCCATCTCAGCCCAGAAAGCAGGTAGAACAAGTTTTGTGGTGCCTTTCAGCTGCCTACCGGGGTAGTGTAAAAACTACCAACAGAACTCGTTTCTGGCACCTTCCCCGGTGGAGTTGTGCATGGGGTGTGTTTGGAACATTTTGTCAGCAGCCGAGTCCAAAATTCAGCTATTCCCCATCTCAGCCCAGAAAGCAGGTAGAACAAGTTTTGTGGTGCCTTTCAGCTGCCTACCGGGGTAGTGTAAAAACTACCAACAGAACTCGTTTCTGGCACCTTCCCCGGTGGAGTTGTGCATGGGGTGTGTTTGGAACATTTTGTCACCAGCCGAGTCCAAAATTCAGCCGTTCCCCATCTCAGCCCAGAAAGCAGGTAGAACAAGTTTTGTGGTGCCTTTCAGCTGCCTACCGGGGTAGTGTAAAAACTACCAACAGAACTCGTTTCTGGCACCTTCCCCGGTGGAGTTGTGCATGGGGTGTGTTTGGAACATTTTGTCAGCAGCCGAGTCCAAAATTCAGCGATTCCCCATCTCAGCCCAGAAAGCAGGTAGAACAAGTTTTGTGGTGCCTTTCAGCTGCCTACCGGGGTAGTGTAAAAACTACCAACAGAACTCGTTTCTGGCACCTTCCCCGGTGGAGTTGTGCATGGGGTGTGTTTGGAACATTTTGTCACCAGCCGAGTCCAAAATTCAGCGATTCCCCATCTCAGCCCAGAAAGCAGGTAGAACAAGTTTTGTGGTGCCTTTCAGCTGCCTACCGGGGTAGTGTAAAAACTACCAACAGAACTCGTTTCTGGCACCTTCCCCGGTGGAGTTGTGCATGGGGTGTGTTTGGAACATTTTGTCACCAGCCGAGTCCAAAATTCAGCGATTCCCCATCTCAGCCCAGAAAGCAGGTAGAACAAGTTTTGTGGTGCCTTTCAGCTGCCTACCGGGGTAGTGTAAAAACTACCAACAGAACTCGTTTCTGGCACCTTCCCCGGTGGAGTTGTGCATGGGGTGTGTTTGGAACATTTTGTCACCAGCCGAGTCCAAAATTCAGCGATTCCCCATCTCAGCCCAGAAAGCAGGTAGAACAAGTTTTGTGGTGCCTTTCAGCTGCCTACCAGGGTAGTGTAAAAACTACCAACAGAACTCGTTTCTGGCACCTTCCCCGGTGGAGTTGTGCATGGGGTGTGTTTGGAACATTTTGTCACCAGCCGAGTCCAAAATTCAGCGATTCCCCATCTCAGCCCAGAAAGCAGGTAGAACAAGTTTTGTGGTGCCTTTCAGCTGCCTACCGGGGTAGTGTAAAAACTACCAACAGAACTCGTTTCTGGCACCTTCCCCGGTGGAGGTGTGCATGGGGTGTGTTTGGAACATTTTGTCAGCAGCCGAGTCCAAAATTCAGCGATTCCCCATCTCAGCCCAGAAAGCAGGTACAACAAGTTTTGTGGTGCCTTTCAGCTGCCTACCGGGGTAGTGTAAAAACTACCAACAGAACTCGTTTCTGGCACCTTCCCCGGTGGAGTTGTGCATGGGCTGTGTTTGGAACATTTTGTCACCAGCCGAGTCCAAAATTCAGCGATTCCCCATCTCAGCCCAGAAAGCAGGTAGAACAAGTTTTGTGGTGCCTTTCAGCTGCCTACCGGGGTAGTGTAAAAACTACCAACAGAACTCGTTTCTGGCACCTTCCCCGGTGGAGTTGTGCATGGGGTGTGTTTGGAACATTTTGTCACCAGCCGAGTCCAAAATTCAGCGATTCCCCATCTCAGCCCAGAAAGCAGGTAGAACAAGTTTTGTGGTGCCTTTCAGCTGCCTACCGGGGTAGTGTAAAAACTACCAACAGAACTCGTTTCTGGCACCTTCCCCGGTGGAGTTGTGCATGGGGTGTGTTTGGAACATTTTGTCACCAGCCGAGTCCAAAATTCAGCGATTCCCCATCTCAGCCCAGAAAGCAGGTAGAACAAGTTTTGTGGTGCCTTTCAGCTGCCTACCGGGGTAGTGTAAAAACTACCAACCGAACTCGTTTCTGGCACCTTCCCCGGTGGAGTTGTGCATGGGGTGTGTTTGGAACATTTTGTCACCAGCCGAGTCCAAAATTCAGCGATTCCCCATCTCAGCCCAGAAAGCAGGTAGAACAAGTTTTGTGGTGCCTTTCAGCTGCCTACCGGGGTAGTGTAAAAACTACCAACAGAACTCCTTTCTGGCACCTTCCCCGGTGGAGTTGTGCATGGGGTGTGTTTGGAACATTTTGTCACCAGCCGAGTCCAAAATTCAGCGATTCCCCATCTCAGCCCAGAAAGCAGGTAGAACAAGTTTTGTGGTGCCTTTCAGCTGCCTACCAGGGTAGTGTAAAAACTACCAACAGAACTCGTTTCTGGCACCTTCCCCGGTGGAGTTGTGCATGGGGTGTGTTTGGAACATTTTGTCACCAGCCGAGTCCAAAATTCAGCGATTCCCCATCTCAGCCCAGAAAGCAGGTAGAACAAGTTTTGTGGTGCCTTTCAGCTGCCTACCGGGGTAGTGTAAAAACTACCAACAGAACTCGTTTCTGGCACCTTCCCCGGTGGAGGTGTGCATGGGGTGTGTTTGGAACATTTTGTCAGCAGCCGAGTCCAAAATTCAGCGATTCCCCATCTCAGCCCAGAAAGCAGGTACAACAAGTTTTGTGGTGCCTTTCAGCTGCCTACCGGGGTAGTGTAAAAACTACCAACAGAACTCGTTTCTGGCACCTTCCCCGGTGGAGTTGTGCATGGGCTGTGTTTGGAACATTTTGTCACCAGCCGAGTCCAAAATTCAGCGATTCCCCATCTCAGCCCAGAAAGCAGGTAGAACAAGTTTTGTGGTGCCTTTCAGCTGCCTACCGGGGTAGTGTAAAAACTACCAACAGAACTCCTTTCTGGCACCTTCCCCGGTGGAGTTGTGCATGGGGTGTGTTTGGAACATTTTGTCACCAGCCGAGTCCAAAATTCAGCGATTCCCCATCTCAGCCCAGAAAGCAGGTAGAAGAAGTTTTGTGGTGCCTTTCAGCTGCCTACCGGGGTAGTGTAAAAACTACCAACAGAACTCGTTTCTGGCACCTTCCCCGGTGGAGTTGTGCATGGGGTGTGTTTGGAACATTTTGTCACCAGCCGAGTCCAAAATTCAGCGATTCCCCATCTCAGCCCAGAAAGCAGGTAGAACAAGTTTTGTGGTGCCTTTCAGCTGCCTACCGGGGTAGTGTAAAAACTACCAACAGAACTCGTTTCTGGCACCTTCCCCGGTGGAGTTGTGCATGGGGTGTGTTTGGAACATTTTGTCAGCAGCCGAGTCCAAAATTCAGCGATTCCCCATCTCAGCCCAGAAAGCAGGTAGAACAAGTTTTGTGGTGCCTTTCAGCTGCCTACCGGGGTAGTGTAAAAACTACCAACAGAACTCGTTTCTGGCACCTTCCCCGGTGGAGTTGTGCATGGGGTGTGTTTGGAACATTTTGTCACCAGCCGAGTCCAAAATTCAGCGATTCCCCATCTCAGCCCAGAAAGCAGGTAGAACAAGTTTTGTGGTGCCTTTCTCTTGCCTACCGGGGTAGTGTAAAAACTACCAACAGAACTCGTTTCTGGCACCTTCCCCGGTGGAGTTGTGCATGGGGTGTGTTTGGAACATTTTGTCACCAGCCGAGTCCAAAATTCAGCGATTCCCCATCTCAGCCCAGAAAGCAGGTAGAACAAGTTTTGTGGTGCCTTTCAGCTGCCTACCGGGGTAGTGTAAAAACTACCAACAGAACTCCTTTCTGGCACCTTCCCCGGTGGAGTTGTGCATGGGGTGTGTTTGGAACATTTTGTCACCAGCCGAGTCCAAAATTCAGCGATTCCCCATCTCAGCCCAGAAAGCAGGTAGAACAAGTTTTGTGGTGCCTTTCAGCTGCCTACCGGGGTAGTGTAAAAACTACCAACAGAACTCGTTTCTGGCACCTTCCCCGGTGGAGTTGTGCATGGGGTGTGTTTGGAACATTTTGTCACCAGCCGAGTCCAAAATTCAGCGATTCCCCATCTCAGCCCAGAAAGCAGGTAGAACAAGTTTTGTGGTGCCTTTCAGCTGCCTACCGGGGTAGTGTAAAAAATACCAACAGAACTCGTTTCTGGCACCTTCCCCGGTGGAGTTGTGCATGGGGTGTGTTTGGAACATTTTGTCACCAGCCGAGTCCAAAATTCAGCGATTCCCCATCTCAGCCCAGAAAGCAGGTAGAACAAGTTTTGTGGTGCCTTTCAGCTGCCTACCGGGGTAGTGTAAAAACTACCAACAGAACTCGTTTCTGGCACCTTCCCCGGTGGAGTTGTGCATGGGGTGTGTTTGGAACATTTTGTCACCAGCCGAGTCCAAAATTCAGCGATTCCCCATCTCAGCCCAGAAAGCAGGTAGAACAAGTTTTGTGGTGCCTTTCAGCTGCCTACCGGGGTAGTGTAAAAACTACCAACAGAACTCCTTTCTGGCACCTTCCCCGGTGGAGTTGTGCATGGGGTGTGTTTGGAACATTTTGTCACCAGCCGAGTCCAAAATTCAGCGATTCCCCATCTCAGCCCAGAAAGCAGGTAGAACAAGTTTTGTGGTGCCTTTCAGCTGCCTACCGGGGTAGTGTAAAAACTACCAACAGAACTCGTTTCTGGCACCTTCCCCGGTGGAGGTGTGCATGGGGTGTGTTTGGAACATTTTGTCAGCAGCCGAGTCCAAAATTCAGCGATTCCCCATCTCAGCCCAGAAAGCAGGTACAACAAGTTTTGTGGTGCCTTTCAGCTGCCTACCGGGGTAGTGTAAAAACTACCAACAGAACTCGTTTCTGGCACCTTCCCCGGTGGAGTTGTGCATGGGCTGTGTTTGGAACATTTTGTCACCAGCCGAGTCCAAAATTCAGCGATTCCCCATCTCAGCCCAGAAAGCAGGTAGAACAAGTTTTGTGGTGCCTTTCAGCTGCCTACCGGGGTAGTGTAAAAACTACCAACAGAACTCGTTTCTGGCACCTTCCCCGGTGGAGTTGTGCATGGGGTGTGTTTGGAACATTTTGTCACCAGCCGAGTCCAAAATTCAGCGATTCCCCATCTCAGCCCAGAAAGCAGGTAGAACAAGTTTTGTGGTGCCTTTCAGCTGCCTACCGGGGTAGTGTAAAAACTACCAACAGAACTCGTTTCTGGCACCTTCCCCGGTGGAGTTGTGCATGGGGTGTGTTTGGAACATTTTGTCAGCAGCCGAGTCCAAAATTCAGCGATTCCCCATCTCAGCCCAGAAAGCAGGTAGAACAAGTTTTGTGGTGCCTTTCAGCTGCCTACCGGGGTAGTGTAAAAACTACCAACAGAACTCGTTTCTGGCACCTTCCCCGGTGGACTTGTGCATGGGGTGTGTTTGGAACATTTTGTCAGCAGCCGAGTCCAAAATTCAGCGATTCCCCATCTCAGCCCAGAAAGCAGGTAGAACAAGTTTTGTGGTGCCTTTCAGCTGCCTACCGGGGTAGTGTAAAAACTACCAACAGAACTCGTTTCTGGCACCTTCCCCGGTGGAGTTGTGCATGGGGTGTGTTTGGAACATTTTGTCACCAGCCGAGTCCAAAATTCAGCGATTCCCCATCTCAGCCCAGAAAGCAGGTAGAACAAGTTTTGTGTTGCCTCTCTCTTGCCTACCGGGGTAGTGTAAAAACTACCAACAGAACTCGTTTCTGGCACCTTCCCCGGTGGAGTTGTGCATGGGGTGTGTTTGGAACATTTTGTCACCAGCCGAGTCCAAAATTCAGCGATTCCCCATCTCAGCCCAGAAAGCAGGTAGAACAAGTTTTGTGGTGCCTTTCAGCTGCCTACCGGGGTAGTGTAAAAACTACCAACAGAACTCCTTTCTGGCACCTTCCCCGGTGGAGTTGTGCATGGGGTGTGTTTGGAACATTTTGTCACCAGCCGAGTCCAAAATTCAGCGATTCCCCATCTCAGCCCAGAAAGCAGGTAGAACAAGTTTTGTGGTGCCTTTCAGCTGCCTACCGGGGTAGTGTAAAAACTACCAACAGAACTCGTTTCTGGCACCTTCCCCGGTGGAGTTGTGCATGGGGTGTGTTTGGAACATTTTGTCACCAGCCGAGTCCAAAATTCAGCGATTCCCCATCTCAGCCCAGAAAGCAGGTAGAACAAGTTTTGTGGTGCCTTTCAGCTGCCTACCGGGGTAGTGTAAAAAATACCAACAGAACTCGTTTCTGGCACCTTCCCCGGTGGAGTTGTGCATGGGGTGTGTTTGGAACATTTTGTCACCAGCCGAGTCCAAAATTCAGCGATTCCCCATCTCAGCCCAGAAAGCAGGTAGAACAAGTTTTGTGGTGCCTTTCAGCTGCCTACCGGGGTAGTGTAAAAACTACCAACAGAACTCGTTTCTGGCACCTTCCCCGGTGGAGTTGTGCATGGGGTGTGTTTGGAACATTTTGTCACCAGCCGAGTCCAAAATTCAGCGATTCCCCATCTCAGCCCAGAAAGCAGGTAGCAAAAGTTTTGTGGTGCCTTTCAGCTGCCTACCGGGGTAGTGTAAAAACTACCAACAGAACTCGTTTCTGGCACCTTCCCCGGTGGAGTTGTGCATGGGGTGTGTTTGGAACATTTTGTCACCAGCCGAGTCCAAAATTCAGCGATTCCCCATCTCAGCCCAGAAAGCAGGTAGAACAAGTTTTGTGGTGCCTTTCAGCTGCCTACCGGGGTAGTGTAAAAACTACCAACAGAACTCGTTCTGGCACCTTCCCCGGTGGAGTTGTGCATGGGGTGTGTTTGGAACATTTTGTCACCAGCCGAGTCCAAAAGTCAGCGATTCCCCATCTCAGCCCAGAAAGCAGGTAGAACAAGTTTTGTGGTGCCTTTCAGCTGCCTACCGGGGTAGTGTAAAAACTACCAACAGAACTCGTTTCTGGCACCTTCCCCGGTGGAGTTGTGCATGGGGTGTGTTTGGAACATTTTGTCACCAGCCGAGTCCAAAATTCAGCGATTCCCCATCTCAGCCCAGAAAGCAGGTAGAAAAAGTTTTGTGGTGCCTTTCAGCTGCCTACCGGGGTAGTGTAAAAACTACCAACAGAACTCGTTTCTGGCACCTTCCCCGGTGGAGTTGTGCATGGGGTGTGTTTGGAACATTTTGTCACCAGCCGAGTCCAAAAGTCAGCGATTCTCCATCTCAGCCCAGAAAGCAGGTAGAACAAGTTTTGTGGTGCCTTTCAGCTGCCTACCGGGGTAGTGTAAAAACTACCAACAGAACTCGTTTCTGGCACCTTCCCCGGTGGAGTTGTGCATGGGGTGTGTTTGGAACATTTTGTCACCAGCCGAGTCCAAAATTCAGCGATTCTCCATCTCAGCCCAGAAAGCAGGTAGAACAAGTTTTGTGGTGCCTTTCAGCTGCCTACCGGGGTAGTGTAAAAACTACCAACAGAACTCGTTTCTGGCACCTTCCCCGGTGGAGTTGTGCATGGGGTGTGTTTGGAACATTTTGTCACCAGCCGAGTCCAAAATTCAGCGATTCTCCATCTCAGCCCAGAAAGCAGGTAGAACAAGTTTTGTGGTGCCTTTCTCTTGCCTACCGGGGTAGTGTAAAAACTACCAACAGAACTCGTTTCTGGCACCTTCCCCGGTGGAGTTGTGCATGGGGTGTGTTTGGAACATTTTGTCACCAGCCGAGTCCAAAATTCAGCCGTTCCCCATCTCAGCCCAGAAAGCAGGTAGAACAAGTTTTGTGGTGCCTTTCAGCTGCCTACCGGGGTAGTGTAAAAACTACCAACAGAACTCGTTTCTGGCACCTTCCCCGGTGGAGTTGTGCATGGGTTGTGTTTGGAACATTTTGTCACCAGCCGAGTCCAAAATTCAGCCGTTCCCCATCTCAGCCCAGAACGCAGGTAGAACAAGTTTTGTGGTGCCTTTCAGCTGCCTACCGGGGTAGTGTAAAAAACTACCAACAGAACTCGTTTCTGGCACCTTCCCCGGTGGAGTTGTGCATGGGGTGTGTTTGGAACATTTTGTCACCAGCCGAGTCCAAAATTCAGCGATTCCCCATCTCAGCCCAGAAAGCAGGTAGAACAAGTTTTGTGGTGCCTTTCAGCTGCCTACCGGGGTAGTGTAAAAACTACCCACAGAACTCGTTTCTGGCACCTTCCCCGGTGGAGTTGTGCATGGGGTGTGTTTGGAACATTTTGTCACCAGCCGAGTCCAAAATTCAGCGATTCCCCATCTCAGCCCAGAAAGCAGGTAGAACAAGTTTTGTGGTGCCTTTCAGCTGCCTACCGGGGTAGTGTAAAAACTACCAACAGAACTCGTTTCTGGCACCTTCCCCGGTGGAGTTGTGCATGGGGTGTGTTTGGAACATTTTGTCACCAGCCGAGTCCAAAATTCAGCGATTCTCCATCTCAGCCCAGAAAGCAGGTAGAACAAGTTTTGTGGTGCCTTTCAGCTGCCTACCGGGGTAGTGTAAAAACTACCAAGAGAACTCGTTTCTGGCACCTTCCCCGGTGGAGTTGTGCATGGGGTGTGTTTGGAACATTTTGTCACCAGCCGAGTCCAAAATTCAGCGATTCCCCATCTCAGCCCAGAAAGCAGGTAGAACAAGTTTTGTGGTGCCTTTCAGCTGCCTACCGGGGTAGTGTAAAAACTACCAAGAGAACTCGTTTCTGGCACCTTCCCCGGTGGAGTTGTGCATGGGGTGTGTTTGGAACATTTTGTCACCAGCCGAGTCCAAAATTCAGCCGTTCCCCATCTCAGCCCAGAAAGCAGGTAGAACAAGTTTTGTGGTGCCTTTCAGCTGCCTACCGGGGTAGTGTAAAAACTACCAACAGAACTCGTTTCTGGCACCTTCCCCGGTGGAGTTGTGCATGGGGTGTGTTTGGAACATTTTGTCACCAGCCGAGTCCAAAATTCAGCGATTCCCCATCTCAGCCCAGAAAGCAGGTAGAACAAGTTTTGTGGTGCCTTTCAGCTGCCTACCGGGGTAGTGTAAAAACTACCAACAGAACACGTTTCTGGCACCTTCCCCGGTGGAGGTGTGCATGGGGTGTGTTTGGAACATTTTGTCACCAGCCGAGTCCAAAAGTCAGCGATTCTCCATCTCAGCCCAGAAAGCAGGTAGAACAAGTTTTGTGGTGCCTTTCAGCTGCCTACCGGGGTAGTGTAAAAACTACCAACAGAACTCGTTTCTGGCACCTTCCCCGGTGGAGGTGTGCATGGGGTGTGTTTGGAACATTTTGTCACCAGCCGAGTCCAAAATTCAGCGATTCCCCATCTCAGCCCAGAAAGCAGGTAGAACAAGTTTTGTGGTGCCTTTCAGCTGCCTACCGGGGTAGTGTAAAAACTACCAACAGAACTCGTTTCTGGCACCTTCCCCGGTGGAGTTGTGCATGGGGTGTGTTTGGAACATTTTGTCACCAGCCGAGTCCAAAATTCAGCGATTCCCCATCTCAGCCCAGAAAGCAGGTAGAAGAAGTTTTGTGGTGCCTTTCAGCTGCCTACCGGGGTAGTGTAAAAACTACCAACGGAACTCGTTTCTGGCACCTTCCCCGGTGGAGTTGTGCATGGGGTGTGTTTGGAACATTTTGTCACCAGCCGAGTCCAAAATTCAGCGATCCCCATCTCAGCCCAGAAAGCAGGTAGAACAAGTTTTGTGGTGCCTTTCAGCTGCCTACCGGGGTAGTGTAAAAACTACCAACGGAACTCGTGTCTGGCACCTTTGCCGGTGGAGTTGTGCATGGGGTGTGTTTGGAACATTTTGTCACCAGCCGAGTCCAAAATTCAGGGATTACCCATCTCAGCCCAGAAAGCAGGTAGAACAAGTTTTGTGGTGCCTTTCAGCTGCCTACCGGGGTAGTGTAAAAACTACCAAGAGAACTCGTTTCTGGCACCTTCCCCGGTGGAGTTGTGCATGGGGTGTGTTTGGAACATTTTGTCACCAGCCGAGTCCAAAATTCAGCGATTCCCCATCTCAGCCCAGAAAGCAGGTAGAACAAGTTTTGTGGTGCCTTTCAGCTGCCTACCGGGGTAGTGTAAAAACTACCAACAGAACTCGTTTCTGGCACCTTCCCCGGTGGAGTTGTGCATGGGGTGTGTTTGGAACATTTTGTCACCAGCCGAGTCCAAAATTCAGCGATTCCCCATCTCAGCCCAGAAAGCAGGTAGAACAAGTTTTGTGGTGCCTTTCAGCTGCCTACCGGGGTAGTGTAAAAACTACCAACAGAACTCGTTTCTGGCACCTTCCCCGGTGGAGGTGTGCATGGGGTGTGTTTGGAACATTTTGTCACCAGCCGAGTCCAAAAGTCAGCGATTCTCCATCTCAGCCCAGAAAGCAGGTAGAACAAGTTTTGTGGTGCCTTTCAGCTGCCTACCGGGGTAGTGTAAAAACTACCAACAGAACTCGTTTCTGGCACCTTCCCCGGTGGAGTTGTGCATGGGGTGTGTTTGGAACATTTTGTCACCAGCCGAGTCCAAAATTCAGCGATTCCCCATCTCAGCCCAGAAAGCAGGTAGAACAAGTTTTGTGGTGCCTTTCAGCTGCCTACCGGGGTAGTGTAAAAACTACCAACAGAACTCGTTTCTGGCACCTTCCCCGGTGGAGTTGTGCATGGGGTGTGTTTGGAACATTTTGTCACCAGCCGAGTCCAAAATTCAGCGATTCCCCATCTCAGCCCAGAAAGCAGGTAGAAGAAGTTTTGTGGTGCCTTTCAGCTGCCTACCGGGGTAGTGTAAAAACTACCAACGGAACTCGTTTCTGGCACCTTCCCCGGTGGAGTTGTGCATGGGGTGTGTTTGGAACATTTTGTCACCAGCCGAGTCCAAAATTCAGCGATCCCCATCTCAGCCCAGAAAGCAGGTAGAACAAGTTTTGTGGTGCCTTTCAGCTGCCTACCGGGGTAGTGTAAAAACTACCAACGGAACTCGTTTCTGGCACCTTTGCCGGTGGAGTTGTGCATGGGGTGTGTTTGGAACATTTTGTCACCAGCCGAGTCCAAAATTCAGGGATTCCCCATCTCAGCCCAGAAAGCAGGTAGAACAAGTTTTGTGGTGCCTTTCAGCTGCCTACCGGGGTAGTGTAAAAACTACCAACAGAACTCGTTTCTGGCACCTTCCCCGGTGGAGGTGTGCATGGGGTGTGTTTGGAACATTTTGTCACCAGCCGAGTCCAAAAGTCAGCGATTCTCCATCTCAGCCCAGAAAGCAGGTAGAACAAGTTTTGTGGTGCCTTTCAGCTGCCTACCGGGGTAGTGTAAAAACTACCAACAGAACTCGTTTCTGGCACCTTCCCCGGTGGAGTTGTGCATGGGGTGTGTTTGGAACATTTTGTCACCAGCCGAGTCCAAAATTCAGCGATTCCCCATCTCAGCCCAGAAAGCAGGTAGAACAAGTTTTGTGGTGCCTTTCAGCTGCCTACCGGGGTAGTGTAAAAACTACCAACAGAACTCGTTTCTGGCACCTTCCCCGGTGGAGTTGTGCATGGGGTGTGTTTGGAACATTTTGTCACCAGCCGAGTCCAAAATTCAGCGATTCCCCATCTCAGCCCAGAAAGCAGGTAGAACAAGTTTTGTGGTGCCTTTCAGCTGCCTACCGGGGTAGTGTAAAAACTACCAACAGACCTCGTTTCTGGCACCTTCCCCGGTGGAGTTGTGCATGGGGTGTGTTTGGAACATTTTGTCACCAGCCGAGTCCAAAATTCAGCGATTCCCCATCTCAGCCCAGAAAGCAGGTACAACAAGTTTTGTGGTGCCTTTCTCTTGCCTACCGGGGTAGTGTAAAAACTGCCAACAGAACTCGTTTCTGGCACCTTCCCCGGTGGAGTTGTGCATGGGGTGTGTTTGGAACATTTTGTCACCAGCCGAGTCCAAAATTCAGCGATTCCCCATCTCAGCCCAGAAAGCAGGTAGAACAAGTTTTGTGGTGCCTTTCAGCTGCCTACCGGGGTACTGTAAAAACTACCAAGAGAACTCGTTTCTGGCACCTTCCCCGGTGGAGTTGTGCATGGGGTGTGTTTGGAACATTTTGTCACCAGCCAAGTCCAAAATTCAGCGATTCCCCATCTCAGCCCAGAAAGCAGGTAGAACAAGTTTTGTGGTGCCTTTCAGCTGCCTACCGGGGTACTGTAAAAACTACCAAGAGAACTCGTTTCTGGCACCTTCCCCGGTGGAGTTGTGCATGGGGTGTGTTTGGAACATTTTGTCACCAGCCGAGTCCAAAAGTCAGCGATTCCCCATCTCAGCCCAGAAAGCAGGTAGAACAAGTTTTGTGGTGCCTTTCAGCTGCCTACCGGGGTAGTGTAAAAACTACCAACAGAACTCGTTTCTGGCACCTTCCCCGGTGGAGTTGTGCATGGGGTGTGTTTGGAACATTTTGTCACCCAGCCGAGTCAAAATTCAGGGATTCCCCATCTCAGCCCAGAAAGCAGGTAGAACAAGTTTTGTGGTGCCTTTCAGCTGCCTACCGGGGTAGTGTAAAAACTACCAACAGAACTCGTTTCTGGCACCTTCCCCGGTGGAGTTGTGCATGGGGTGTGTTTGGAACATTTTGTCACCAGCCGAGTCCAAAATTCAGCGATTCCCCATCTCAGCCCAGAAAGCAGGTAGAAGAAGTTTTGTGGTGCCTTTCAGCTGCCTACCGGGGTAGTGTAAAAACTACCAACGGAACTCGTTTCTGGCACCTTCCCCGGTGGAGTTGTGCATGGGGTGTGTTTGGAACATTTTGTCACCAGCCGAGTCCAAAATTCAGCGATCCCCATCTCAGCCCAGAAAGCAGGTAGAACAAGTTTTGTGGTGCCTTTCAGCTGCCTACCGGGGTAGTGTAAAAACTACCAACGGAACTCGTGTCTGGCACCTTTGCCGGTGGAGTTGTGCATGGGGTGTGTTTGGAACATTTTGTCACCAGCCGAGTCCAAAATTCAGGGATTACCCATCTCAGCCCAGAAAGCAGGTAGAACAAGTTTTGTGGTGCCTTTCAGCTGCCTACCGGGGTAGTGTAAAAACTACCAAGAGAACTCGTTTCTGGCACCTTCCCCGGTGGAGTTGTGCATGGGGTGTGTTTGGAACATTTTGTCACCAGCCGAGTCCAAAATTCAGCGATTCCCCATCTCAGCCCAGAAAGCAGGTACAACAAGTTTTGTGGTGCCTTTCAGCTGCCTACCCGGGGTAGTGTAAAAACTACCAACAGAACTCGTTTCTGGCACCTTCCCCGGTGGAGTTGTGCATGGGGTGTGTTTGGAACATTTTGTCACCAGCCGAGTCCAAAATTCAGCGATTCCCCATCTCAGCCCAGAAAGCAGGTAGAACAAGTTTTGTGGTGCCTTTCAGCTGCCTACCGGGGTAGTGTAAAAACTACCAACAGAACTCGTTTCTGGCACCTTCCCCCGGTGGAGGTGTGCATGGGGTGTGTTTGGAACATTTTGTCACCAGCCGAGTCCAAAAGTCAGCGATTCTCCATCTCAGCCCAGAAAGCAGGTAGAACAAGTTTTGTGGTGCCTTTCAGCTGCCTACCGGGGTAGTGTAAAAACTACCAACAGAACTCGTTTCTGGCACCTTCCCCGGTGGAGTTGTGCATGGGGTGTGTTTGGAACATTTTGTCACCAGCCGAGTCCAAAATTCAGCGATTCCCCATCTCAGCCCAGAAAGCAGGTAGAACAAGTTTTGTGGTGCCTTTCAGCTGCCTACCGGGGTAGTGTAAAAACTACCAACAGAACTCGTTTCTGGCACCTTCCCCGGTGGAGTTGTGCATGGGGTGTGTTTGGAACATTTGTCACCAGCCGAGTCCAAAAGTCAGCGATTCCCCATCTCAGCCCAGAAAGCAGGTAGAAGAAGTTTTGTGGTGCCTTTCAGCTGCCTACCGGGGTAGTGTAAAAACTACCAACGGAACTCGTTTCTGGCACCTTCCCCGGTGGAGTTGTGCATGGGGTGTGTTTGGAACATTTTGTCACCAGCCGAGTCCAAAATTCAGCGATCCCCATCTCAGCCCAGAAAGCAGGTAGAACAAGTTTTGTGGTGCCTTTCAGCTGCCTACCGGGGTAGTGTAAAAACTACCAACGGAACTCGTTTCTGGCACCTTTGCCGGTGGAGTTGTGCATGGGGTGTGTTTGGAACATTTTGTCACCAGCCGAGTCCAAAATTCAGGGATTCCCCATCTCAGCCCAGAAAGCAGGTAGAACAAGTTTTGTGGTGCCTTTCAGCTGCCTACCGGGGTAGTGTAAAAACTACCAAGAGAACTCGTTTCTGGCACCTTCCCCGGTGGAGTTGTGCATGGGGTGTGTTTGGAACATTTTGTCACCAGCCGAGTCCAAAATTCAGCGATTCCCCATCTCAGCCCAGAAAGCAGGTAGAACAAGTTTTGTGGTGCCTTTCAGCTGCCTACCGGGGTAGTGTAAAAACTACCAACAGAACTCGTTTCTGGCACCTTCCCCGGTGGAGTTGTGCATGGGGTGTGTTTGGAACATTTTGTCACCAGCCGAGTCCAAAATTCAGCGATTCCCCATCTCAGCCCAGAAAGCAGGTAGAACAACTTTTGTGGTGCCTTTCAGCTGCCTACCGGGGTAGTGTAAAAACTACCAACAGAACTCGTTTCTGGCACCTTCCCCGGTGGAGGTGTGCATGGGGTGTGTTTGGAACATTTTGTCACCAGCCGAGTCCAAAAGTCAGCGATTCTCCATCTCAGCCCAGAAAGCAGGTAGAAGAAGTTTTGTGGTGCCTTTCAGCTGCCTACCGGGGTAGTGTAAAAACTACCAACAGAACTCGTTTCTGGCACCTTCCCCGGTGGAGTTGTGCATGGGGTGTGTTTGGAACATTTTGTCACCAGCCGAGTCCAAAATTCAGCGATTCCCCATCTCAGCCCAGAAAGCAGGTAGAAGAAGTTTTGTGGTGCCTTTCAGCTGCCTACCGGGGTAGTGTAAAAACTACCAACGGAACTCGTTTCTGGCACCTTCCCCGGTGGAGTTGTGCATGGGGTGTGTTTGGAACATTTTGTCACCAGCCGAGTCCAAAATTCAGCGATCCCCATCTCAGCCCAGAAAGCAGGTAGAACAAGTTTTGTGGTGCCTTTCAGCTGCCTACCGGGGTAGTGTAAAAACTACCAACGGAACTCGTTTCTGGCACCTTCCCCGGTGGAGTTGTGCATGGGGTGTGTTTGGAACATTTTGTCACCAGCCGAGTCCAAAATTCAGGGATTCCCCATCTCAGCCCAGAAAGCAGGTAGAACAAGTTTT
This sequence comes from Falco biarmicus, assembly GCF_023638135.1. Classification (NCBI taxonomy): domain Eukaryota; kingdom Metazoa; phylum Chordata; class Aves; order Falconiformes; family Falconidae; genus Falco; species Falco biarmicus. The sequence continues at coordinate 128,868 of NW_026611700.1, forward strand.
GTGGTGCCTTTCAGCTGCCTACCGGGGTAGTGTAAAAACTACCAAGAGAACTCGTTTCTGGCACCTTCCCCGGTGGAGTTGTGCATGGGGTGTGTTTGGAACATTTTGTCACCAGCCGAGTCCAAAATTCAGCGATTCCCCATCTCAGCCCAGAAAGCAGGTAGAACAAGTTTTGTGGTGCCTTTCAGCTGCCTACCGGGGTAGTGTAAAAACTACCAACAGAACTCGTTTCTGGCACCTTCCCCGGTGGAGTTGTGCATGGGGTGTGTTTGGAACATTTTGTCACCAGCCGAGTCCAAAATTCAGGGATTCCCCATCTCAGCCCAGAAAGCAGGTAGAACAAGTTTTGTGGTGCCTTTCAGCTGCCTACCGGGGTAGTGTAAAAACTACCAACAGAACTCGTTTCTGGCACCTTCCCCGGTGGAGGTGTGCATGGGGTGTGTTTGGAACATTTTGTCACCAGCCGAGTCCAAAAGTCAGCGATTCTCCATCTCAGCCCAGAAAGCAGGTAGAACAAGTTTTGTGGTGCCTTTCAGCTGCCTACCGGGGTAGTGTAAAAACTACCAACAGAACTCGTTTCTGGCACCTTCCCCGGTGGAGTTGTGCATGGGGTGTGTTTGGAACATTTTGTCACCAGCCGAGTCCAAAATTCAGCGATTCCCCATCTCAGCCCAGAAAGCAGGTAGAACAAGTTTTGTGGTGCCTTTCAGCTGCCTACCGGGGGTAGTGTAAAAACTACCAACAGAACTCGTTTCTGGCACCTTCCCCGGTGGAGTTGTGCATGGGGTGTGTTTGGAACATTTTGTCACCAGCCGAGTCCAAAATTCAGCGATTCCCCATCTCAGCCCAGAAAGCAGGTAGAACAAGTTTTGTGGTGCCTTTCAGCTGCCTACCGGGGTAGTGTAAAAACTACCAACAGAACTCGTTTCTGGCACCTTCCCCGGTGGAGTTGTGCATGGGGTGTGTTTGGAACATTTTGTCACCAGCCGAGTCCAAAATTCAGCGATTCCCCATCTCAGCCCAGAAAGCAGGTAGAACAAGTTTTGTGGTGCCTTTCAGCTGCCTACCGGGGTAGTGTAAAAACTGCCAACAGAACTCGTTTCTGGCACCTTCCCCGGTGGAGTTGTGCATGGGGTGTGTTTGGAACATTTTGTCACCAGCCGAGTCCAAAATTCAGCGATTCCCCATCTCAGCCCAGAAAGCAGGTAGAACAAGTTTTGTGGTGCCTTTCAGCTGCCTACCGGGGTACTGTAAAAACTACCAAGAGAACTCGTTTCTGGCACCTTCCCCGGTGGAGTTGTGCATGGGGTGTGTTTGGAACATTTTGTCACCAGCCGAGTCCAAAATTCAGCGATTCCCCATCTCAGCCCAGAAAGCAGGTAGAACAAGTTTTGTGGTGCCTTTCAGCTGCCTACCGGGGTACTGTAAAAACTACCAAGAGAACTCGTTTCTGGCACCTTCCCCGGTGGAGTTGTGCATGGGGTGTGTTTGGAACATTTTGTCACCAGCCGAGTCCAAAATTCAGCGATTCCCCATCTCAGCCCAGAAAGCAGGTAGAACAAGTTTTGTGGTGCCTTTCAGCTGCCTACCGGGGTAGTGTAAAAACTACCAACAGAACTCGTTTCTGGCACCTTCCCCGGTGGAGTTGTGCATGGGGTGTGTTTGGAACATTTTGTCACCAGCCGAGTCCAAAATTCAGGGATTCCCCATCTCAGCCCAGAAAGCAGGTAGAACAAGTTTTGTGGTGCCTTTCAGCTGCCTACCGGGGTAGTGTAAAAACTACCAACAGAACTCGTTTCTGGCACCTTCCCCGGTGGAGTTGTGCATGGGGTGTGTTTGGAACATTTTGTCACCAGCCGAGTCCAAAATTCAGCGATTCCCCATCTCAGCCCAGAAAGCAGGTAGAACAAGTTTTGTGGTGCCTTTCAGCTGCCTACCGGGGTAGTGTAAAAACTACCAACAGACCTCGTTTCTGGCACCTTCCCCGGTGGAGGTGTGCATGGGGTGTGTTTGGAACATTTTGTCACCAGCCGAGTCCAAAATTCAGCGATTCTCCATCTCAGCCCAGAAAGCAGGTAGAACAAGTTTTGTGGTGCCTTTCTCTTGCCTACCGGGGTAGTGTAAAAACTACCAACAGAACTCGTTTCTGGCACCTTCCCCGGTGGAGTTGTGCATGGGGTGTGTTTGGAACATTTTGTCACCAGCCGAGTCCAAAATTCAGCGATTCCCCATCTCAGCCCAGAAAGCAGGTAGAACAAGTTTTGTGGTGCCTTTCTCTTGCCTACCGGGGTAGTGTAAAAACTACCAACAGAACTCGTTTCTGGCACCTTCCCCGGTGGAGTTGTGCATGGGGTGTGTTTGGAACATTTTGTCACCAGCCGAGTCCAAAATTCAGCGATTCCCCATCTCAGCCCAGAAAGCAGGTAGAACAAGTTTTGTGGTGCCTTTCAGCTGCCTACCGGGGTAGTGTAAAAACTACCAACAGAACTCGTTTCTGGCACCTTCCCCGGTGGAGTTGTGCATGGGGTGTGTTTGGAACATTTTGTCACCAGCCGAGTCCAAAATTCAGCGATTCCCCATCTCAGCCCAGAAAGCAGGTACAACAAGTTTTGTGGTGCCTTTCTCTTGCCTACCGGGGTAGTGTAAAAACTGCCAACAGTACTCGTTTCTGGCACCTTCCCCGGTGGAGTTGTGCATGGGGTGTGTTTGGAACATTTTGTCACCAGCCGAGTCCAAAATTCAGGGATTCCCCATCTCAGCCCAGAAAGCAGGTAGAACAAGTTTTGTGGTGCCTTTCAGCTGCCTACCGGGGTAGTGTAAAAACTACCAAGAGAACTCGTTTCTGGCACCTTCCCCGGTGGAGTTGTGCATGGGGTGTGTTTGGAACATTTTGTCACCAGCCGAGTCCAAAATTCAGCGATTCTCCATCTCAGCCCAGAAAGCAGGTAGAACAAGTTTTGTGGTGCCTTTCTCTTGCCTACCGGGGTAGTGTAAAAACTACCAAGAGAACTCGTTTCTGGCACCTTCCCCGGTGGAGTTGTGCATGGGGTGTGTTTGGAACATTTTGTCACCAGCCGAGTCCAAAAGTCAGCGATTCCCCATCTCAGCCCAGAAAGCAGGTAGAACAAGTTTTGTGGTGCCTTTCAGCTGCCTACCGGGGTAGTGTAAAAACTACCAACGGAACTCGTTTCTGGCACCTTTGCCGGTGGAGTTGTGCATGGGGTGTGTTTGGAACATTTTGTCACCAGCCGAGTCCAAAATTCAGCGATTCTCCATCTCAGCCCAGAAAGCAGGTAGAACAAGTTTTGTGGTGCCTTTCTCTTGCCTACCGGGGTAGTGTAAAAACTACCAACAGAACTCGTTTCTGGCACCTTCCCCGGTGGAGTTGTGTATGGGGTGTGTTTGGAACATTTTGTCACCAGCCGAGTCCAAAATTCAGCGATTCCCCATCTCAGCCCAGAAAGCAGGTAGAACAAGTTTTGTGGTGCCTTTCAGCTGCCTACCGGGGTAGTGTAAAAACTACCATCAGAACTCGTTTCTAGCACCTTCCCCGGTGGAGTTGTGCATGGGGTGTGTTTGGAACATTTTGTCACCAGCCGAGTCCAAAATTCAGCGATTCCCCATCTCAGCCCAGAAAGCAGGTAGAACAAGTTTTGTGGTGCCTTTCAGCTGCCTACCGGGGTAGTGTAAAAACTACCAACAGAACTCGTTTCTGGCACCTTCCCCGGTGGAGTTGTGCATGGGGTGTGTTTGGAACATTTTGTCACCAGCCGAGTCCAAAATTCAGGGATTCCCCATCTCAGCCCAGAAAGCAGGTAGAACAAGTTTTGTGGTGCCTTTCAGCTGCCTACCGGGGTAGTGTAAAAACTACCAACAGAACTCGTTTCTGGCACCTTCCCCGGTGGAGTTGTGCATGGGGTGTGTTTGGAACATTTTGTCACCAGCCGAGTCCAAAATTCAGCGATTCCCCATCTCAGCCCAGAAAGCAGGTAGAACAAGTTTTGTGGTGCCTTTCAGCTGCCTACCGGGGTAGTGTAAAAACTACCAACAGAACTCGTTTCTGGCACCTTCCCCGGTGGAGTTGTGCATGGGGTGTGTTTGGAACATTTTGTCACCAGCCGAGTCCAAAATTCAGCGATTCCCCATCTCAGCCCAGAAAGCAGGTAGAACAAGTTTTGTGGTGCCTTTCAGCTGCCTACCGGGGTAGTGTAAAAACTACCAACAGAACTCGTTTCTGGCACCTTCCCCGGTGGAGTTGTGCATGGGGTGTGTTTGGAACATTTTGTCACCAGCCGAGTCCAAAATTCAGCGATTCCCCATCTCAGCCCAGAAAGCAGGTACAACAAGTTTTGTGGTGCCTTTCAGCTGCCTACCGGGGTACTGTAAAAACTACCAACAGAACTCGTTTCTGGCACCTTCCCCGGTGGAGTTGTGCATGGGGTGTGTTTGGAACATTTTGTCACCAGCCGAGTCCAAAATTCAGCGATTCTCCATCTCAGCCCAGAAAGCAGGTAGAACAAGTTTTGTGGTGCCTTTCTCTTGCCTACCGGGGTAGTGTAAAAACTACCAACGGAACTCGTTTCTGGCACCTTCCCGGTGGAGTTGTGCATGGGGTGTTTTTGGAACATTTTGTCACCAGCCGAGTCCAAAATTCAGCGATTCCCCATCTCAGCCCAGAAAGCAGGTAGAACAAGTTTTGTGGTGCCTTTCAGCTGCCTACCGGGGTAGTGTAAAAACTACCAACGGAACTCGTTTCTGGCACCTTCCCCGGTGGAGTTGTGCATGGGGTGTGTTTGGAACATTTTGTCACCAGCCGAGTCCAAAATTCAGCGATTCCCCATCTCAGCCCAGAAAGCAGGTAGAACAAGTTTTGTGGTGCCTTTCAGCTGCCTACCGGGGTAGTGTAAAAACTACCAACGGAACTCGTTTCTGGCACCTTTGCCGGTGGAGTTGTGCATGGGGTGTGTTTGGAACATTTTGTCACCAGCCGAGTCCAAAATTCAGCCGTTCCCCATCTCAGCCCAGAAAGCAGGTAGAACAACTTTTGTGGTGCCTTTCAGCTGCCTACCGGGGTAGTGTAAAAACTACCAACAGAACTCGTTTCTGGCACCTTCCCCGGTGGAGTTGTGCATGGGGTGTGTTTGGAACATTTTGTCACCAGCCGAGTCCAAAATTCAGCGATTCCCCATCTCAGCCCAGAAAGCAGGTAGAACAAGTTTTGTGGTGCCTTTCAGCTGCCTACCGGGGTAGTGTAAAAACTACCAACAGAACTCGTTTCTGGCACCTTCCCCGGTGGAGTTGTGCATGGGGTGTGTTTGGAACATTTTGTCACCAGCCGAGTCCAAAATTCAGGGATTCCCCATCTCAGCCCAGAAAGCAGGTAGAACAAGTTTTGTGGTGCCTTTCAGCTGCCTACCGGGGTAGTGTAAAAACTACCAACAGAACTCGTTTCTGGCACCTTCCCCGGTGGAGTTGTGCATGGGGTGTGTTTGGAACATTTTGTCACCAGCCGAGACCAAAATTCAGCCATTCCCCATCTCAGCCCAGAAAGCAGGTAGAACAAGTTTTGTGGTGCCTTTCAGCTGCCTACCGGGGTAGTGTAAAAACTACCAACGGAACTCGTTTCTGGCACCTTCCCCGGTGGAGGTGTGCATGGGGTGTGTTTGGAACATTTTGTCACCAGCCGAGTCCAAAAGTCAGCGATTCTCCATCTCAGCCCAGAAAGCAGGTAGAACAAGTTTTGTGGTGCCTTTCTCTTGCCTACCGGGGTAGTGTAAAAACTACCAACAGAACTCGTTTCTGGCACCTTCCCCGGTGGAGTTGTGCATGGGGTGTGTTTGGAACATTTTGTCACCAGCCGAGTCCAAAATTCAGCGATTCCCCATCTCAGCCCAGAAAGCAGGTAGAACAAGTTTTGTGGTGCCTTTCAGCTGCCTACCGGGGTAGTGTAAAAACTACCAACAGAACTCGTTTCTGGCACCTTCCCCGGTGGAGTTGTGCATGGGGTGTGTTTGGAACATTTTGTCACCAGCCGAGTCCAAAATTCAGCGATTCCCCATCTCAGCCCAGAAAGCAGGTAGAACAAGTTTTGTGGTGCCTTTCAGCTGCCTACCGGGGTAGTGTAAAAACTACCAACGGAACTCGTTTCTGGCACCTTCCCCGGTGGAGTTGTGCATGGGGTGTGTTTGGAACATTTTGTCACCAGCCGAGTCCAAAATTCAGCGATTCCCCATCTCAGCCCAGAAAGCAGGTAGAACAAGTTTTGTGGTGCCTTTCAGCTGCCTACCGGGGTACTGTAAAAACTACCAACGGAACTCGTTTCTGGCACCTTCCCCGGTGGAGTTGTGCATGGGGTGTGTTTGGAACATTTTGTCACCAGCCGAGTCCAAAATTCAGCGATTCCCCATCTCAGCCCAGAAAGCAGGTAGAACAAGTTTTGTGGTGCCTTTCAGCTGCCTACCGGGGTAGTGTAAAAACTACCAACAGAACTCGTTTCTGGCACCTTCCCCGGTGGAGTTGTGCATGGGGTGTGTTTGGAACATTTTGTTACCAGCCGAGTCCAAAATTCAGCCGTTCCCCATCTCAGCCCAGAAAGCAGGTAGAACAAGTTTTGTGGTGCCTTTCTCTTGCCTACCGGGGTAGTGTAAAAACTACCAACAGAACTCGTTTCTGGCACCTTCCCCGGTGGAGTTGTGCATGGGGTGTGTTTGGAACATTTTGTCACCAGCCGAGTCCAAAATTCAGCGATTCCCCATCTCAGCCCAGAAAGCAGGTAGAACAAGTTTTGTGGTGCCTTTCAGCTGCCTACCGGGGTAGTGTAAAAACTACCAACGGAACTCGTTTCTGGCACCTTTGCCGGTGGAGTTGTGCATGGGGTGTGTTTGGAACATTTTGACACCAGCCGAGTCCAAAATTCAGCGATTCCCCATCTCAGCCCAGAAAGCAGGTAGAACAAGTTTTGTGGTGCCTTTCAGCTGCCTACCGGGGTACTGTAAAAACTACCAACGGAACTCATTTCTGGCACCTTCCCCGGTGGAGTTGTGCATGGGGTGTGTTTGGAACATTTTGTCACCAGCCGAGTCCAAAATTCAGCGATTCCCCATCTCAGCCCAGAAAGCAGGTAGAACAAGTTTTGTGGTGCCTTTCAGCTGCCTACCGGGGTAGTGTAAAAACTACCAACAGAACTCGTTTCTGGCACCTTCCCCGGTGGAGTTGTGCATGGGGTGTGTTTGGAACATTTTGTTACCAGCCGAGTCCAAAAGTCAGACGTTCCCCATCTCAGCCCAGAAAGCAGGTAGAACAAGTTTTGTGGTGCCTTTCAGCTGCCTACTGGGGTAGTGTAAAAACTACCAACAGAACTCGTTTCTGGCACCTTCCCCGGTGGAGTTGTGCATGGGGTGTGTTTGGAACATTTTGTCACCAGCCGAGTCCAAAATTCAGCGATTCCCCATCTCAGCCCAGAAAGCAGGTAGAACAAGTTTTGTGGTGCCTTTCAGCTGCCTACCGGGGTAGTGTAAAAACTACCAACAGAACTCGTTTCTGGCACCTTCCCCGGTGGAGTTGTGCATGGGGTGTGTTTGGAACATTTTGTCACCAGCCAAGTCCAAAATTCAGCGATTCCCCATCTCAGCCCAGAAAGCAGGTACAACAAGTTTTGTGGTGCCTTTCTCTTGCCTACCGGGGTAGTGTAAAAACTACCAACAGAACTCGTTTCTGGCACCTTCCCCGGTGGAGTTGTGCATGGGGTGTGTTTGGAACATTTTGTCAGCAGCCGAGTCCAAAATTCAGCCGTTCCCCATCTCAGCCCAGAAAGCAGGTAGAACAAGTTTTGTGGTGCCTTTCTCTTGCCTACCGGGGTAGTGTAAAAACTACCAACAGAACTCGTTTCTGGCACCTTCCCCGGTGGAGTTGTGCATGGGGTGTGTTTGGAACATTTTGTCACCAGCCGAGTCCAAAATTCAGCGATTCTCCATCTCAGCCCAGAAAGCAGGTAGAACAAGTTTTGTGGTGCCTTTCAGCTGCCTACCGGGGTAGTGTAAAAACTACCAACAGAACTCGTTTCTGGCACCTTCCCCGGTGGAGTTGTGCATGGGGTGTGTTTGGAACATTTTGTCACCAGCCGAGTCCAAAATTCAGCGATTCCCCATCTCAGCCCAGAAAGCAGGTAGAACAAGTTTTGTGGTGCCTTTCAGCTGCCTACCGGGGTAGTGTAAAAACTACCAACAGAACTCGTTTCTGGCACCTTCCCCGGTGGAGTTGTGCATGGGGTGTGTTTGGAACATTTTGTCACCAGCCGAGTCCAAAATTCAGCGATTCTCCATCTCAGCCCAGAAAGCAGGTAGAACAAGTTTTGTGGTGCCTTTCAGCTGCCTACCGGGGTAGTGTAAAAACTACCAACAGAACTCGTTTCTGGCGCCTTCCCCGGTGGAGGTGTGCATGGGGTGTGTTTGGAACATTTTGTCACCAGCCGAGTCCAAAATTCAGGGATTCCCCATCTCAGCCCAGAAAGCAGGTAGAACAAGTTTTGTGGTGCCTTTCAGCTGCCTACCGGGGTAGTGTAAAAACTACCAACAGAACTCGTTTCTGGCACCTTCCCCGGTGGAGTTGTGCATGGGGTGTGTTTGGAACATTTTGTCACCAGCCGAGTCCAAAATTCAGCGATTCCCCATCTCAGCCCAGAAAGCAGGTAGAACAAGTTTTGTGGTGCCTTTCAGCTGCCTACCGGGGTAGTGTAAAAACTACCAAGAGAACTCGTTTCTGGCACCTTCCCCGGTGGAGTTGTGCATGGGGTGTGTTTGGAACATTTTGTCACCAGCCGAGTCCAAAAGTCAGCGATTCCCCATCTCAGCCCAGAAAGCAGGTAGAACAAGTTTTGTGGTGCCTTTCAGCTGCCTACCGGGGTAGTGTAAAAACTACCAACAGAACTCGTTTCTGGCACCTTCCCCGGTGGAGTTGTGCATGGGGTGTGTTTGGAACATTTTGTCACCAGCCGAGTCCAAAATTCAGCGATTCCCCATCTCAGCCCAGAAAGCAGGTAGAACAAGTTTTGTGGTGCCTTTCTCTTGCCTACCGGGGTAGTGTAAAAACTACCAACAGAACTCGTTTCTGGCACCTTCCCCGGTGGAGTTGTGCATGGGGTGTGTTTGGAACATTTTGTCACCAGCCGAGTCCAAAAGTCAGCGATTCCCCATCTCAGCCCAGAAAGCAGGTAGAACAAGTTTTGTGGTGCCTTTCAGCTGCCTACCGGGGTAGTGTAAAAACTACCAACAGAACTCGTTTCTGGCACCTTCCCCGGTGGAGTTGTGCATGGGGTGTGTTTGGAACATTTTGTCACCAGCCGAGTCCAAAATTCAGCGATTCCCCATCTCAGCCCAGAAAGCAGGTAGAACAAGTTTTGTGGTGCCTTTCAGCTGCCTACCGGGGTAGTGTAAAAACTACCAACAGAACTCGTTTCTGGCACCTTCCCCGGTGGAGTTGTGCATGGGGTGTGTTTGGAACATTTTGTCACCAGCCGAGTCCAAAATTCAGCGATTCCCCATCTCAGCCCAGAAAGCAGGTAGAACAAGTTTTGTGGTGCCTTTCAGCTGCCTACCGGGGTAGTGTAAAAACTACCAACGGAACTCGTTTCTGGCACCTTTGCCGGTGGAGTTGTGCATGGGGTGTGTTTGGAACATTTTGTCACCAGCCGAGTCCAAAATTCAGACGTTCCCCATCTCAGCCCAGAAAGCAGGTAGAACAAGTTTTGTGGTGCCTTTCAGCTGCCTACCGGGGTAGTGTAAAAACTACCAACAGAACTCGTTTCTGGCACCTTCCCCGGTGGAGTTGTGCATGGGGTGTGTTTGGAACATTTTGTCACCAGCCGAGTCCAAAATTCAGCGATTCCCCATCTCAGCCCAGAAAGCAGGTAGAACAAGTTTTGTGGTGCCTTTCAGCTGCCTACCGGGGTAGTGTAAAAACTACCAACAGAACTCGTTTCTGGCACCTTCCCCGGTGGAGTTGTGCATGGGGTGTGTTTGGAACATTTTGTCACCAGCCGAGTCCAAAATTCAGGGATTCCCCATCTCAGCCCAGAAAGCAGGTAGAACAAGTTTTGTGGTGCCTTTCAGCTGCCTACCGGGGTAGTGTAAAAACTACCAACAGAACTCGTTTCTGGCACCTTCCCCGGTGGAGTTGTGCATGGGGTGTGTTTGGAACATTTTGTCACCAGCCGAGTCCAAAATTCAGCGATTCCCCATCTCAGCCCAGAAAGCAGGTACAACAAGTTTTGTGGTGCCTTTCAGCTGCCTACCGGGGTACTGTAAAAACTACCAACAGAACTCGTTTCTGGCACCTTCCCCGGTGGAGTTGTGCATGGGGTGTGTTTGGAACATTTTGTCACCAGCCGAGTCCAAAATTCAGCGATTCTCCATCTCAGCCCAGAAAGCAGGTAGAACAAGTTTTGTGGTGCCTTTCTCTTGCCTACCGGGGTAGTGTAAAAACTACCAACGGAACTCGTTTCTGGCACCTTCCCCGGTGGAGTTGTGCATGGGGTGTGTTTGGAACATTTTGTCACCAGCCGAGTCCAAAATTCAGCGATTCCCCATCTCAGCCCAGAAAGCAGGTAGAACAAGTTTTGTGGTGCCTTTCAGCTGCCTACCGGGGTAGTGTAAAAACTACCAACAGAACTCGTTTCTGGCACCTTCCCCGGTGGAGTTGTGCATGGGGTGTGTTTGGAACATTTTGTCACCAGCCGAGTCCAAAATTCAGCGATTCCCCATCTCAGCCCAGAAAGCAGGTAGAACAAGTTTTGTGGTGCCTTTCAGCTGCCTACCGGGGTAGTGTAAAAACTACCAACGGAACTCGTTTCTGGCACCTTCCCCGGTGGAGTTGTGCATGGGGTGTGTTTGGAACATTTTGTCACCAGCCGAGTCCAAAATTCAGCGATTCCCCATCTCAGCCCAGAAAGCAGGTAGAACAAGTTTTGTGGTGCCTTTCAGCTGCCTACCGGGGTACTGTAAAAACTACCAACGGAACTCGTTTCTGGCACCTTCCCCGGTGGAGTTGTGCATGGGGTGTGTTTGGAACATTTTGTCACCAGCCGAGTCCAAAATTCAGCGATTCCCCATCTCAGCCCAGAAAGCAGGTAGAACAAGTTTTGTGGTGCCTTTCAGCTGCCTACCGGGGTAGTGTAAAAACTACCAACAGAACTCGTTTCTGGCACCTTCCCCGGTGGAGTTGTGCATGGGGTGTGTTTGGAACATTTTGTTACCAGCCGAGTCCAAAATTCAGCCGTTCCCCATCTCAGCCCAGAAAGCAGGTAGAACAAGTTTTGTGGTGCCTTTCTCTTGCCTACCGGGGTAGTGTAAAAACTACCAACAGAACTCGTTTCTGGCACCTTCCCCGGTGGAGTTGTGCATGGGGTGTGTTTGGAACATTTTGTCACCAGCCGAGTCCAAAATTCAGCGATTCCCCATCTCAGCCCAGAAAGCAGGTAGAACAAGTTTTGTGGTGCCTTTCAGCTGCCTACCGGGGTAGTGTAAAAACTACCAACGGAACTCGTTTCTGGCACCTTTGCCGGTGGAGTTGTGCATGGGGTGTGTTTGGAACATTTTGACACCAGCCGAGTCCAAAATTCAGCGATTCCCCATCTCAGCCCAGAAAGCAGGTAGAACAAGTTTTGTGGTGCCTTTCAGCTGCCTACCGGGGTACTGTAAAAACTACCAACAGAACTCGTTTCTGGCACCTTCCCCGGTGGAGTTGTGCATGGGGTGTGTTTGGAACATTTTGTTACCAGCCGAGTCCAAAAGTCAGCCGTTCCCCATCTCAGCCCAGAAAGCAGGTAGAAGAAGTTTTGTGGTGCCTTTCAGCTGCCTACCGGGGTAGTGTAAAAACTACCAACAGAACTCGTTTCTGGCACCTTCCCCGGTGGAGTTGTGCATGGGGTGTGTTTGGAACATTTTGTCACCAGCCGAGTCCAAAATTCAGCGATTCCCCATCTCAGCCCAGAAAGCAGGTAGAACAAGTTTTGTGGTGCCTTTCAGCTGCCTACCGGGGTAGTGTAAAAACTACCAACAGAACTCGTTTCTGGCACCTTCCCCGGTGGAGTTGTGCATGGGGTGTGTTTGGAACATTTTGTCACCAGCCAAGTCCAAAATTCAGCGATTCCCCATCTCAGCCCAGAAAGCAGGTAGAACAAGTTTTGTGGTGCCTTTCAGCTGCCTACCGGGGTAGTGTAAAAACTACCAACAGAACTCGTTTCTGGCACCTTCCCCGGTGGAGTTGTGCATGGGGTGTGTTTGGAACATTTTGTCACCAGCCGAGTCCAAAATTCAGGGATTCCCCATCTCAGCCCAGAAAGCAGGTAGAACAAGTTTTGTGGTGCCTTTCAGCTGCCTACCGGGGTAGTGTAAAAACTACCAACAGAACTCGTTTCTGGCACCTTCCCCGGTGGAGGTGTGCATGGGGTGTGTTTGGAACATTTTGTCACCAGCCGAGTCCAAAATTCAGCGATTCCCCATCTCAGCCCAGAAAGCAGGTAGAACAAGTTTTGTGGTGCCTTTCAGCTGCCTACCGGGGTAGTGTAAAAACTACCAACAGAACTCGTTTCTGGCACCTTCCCCGGTGGAGTTGTGCATGGGGTGTGTTTGGAACATTTTGTCACCAGCCGAGTCCAAAATTCAGCGATTCTCCATCTCAGCCCAGAAAGCAGGCAGAACAAGTTTTGTGGTGCCTTTCAGCTGCCTACCGGGGTAGTGTAAAAACTACCAACAGAACTCGTTTCTGGCGCCTTCCCCGGTGGAGGTGTGCATGGGGTGTGTTTGGAACATTTTGTCACCAGCCGAGTCCAAAATTCAGGGATTCCCCATCTCAGCCCAGAAAGCAGGTAGAACAAGTTTTGTGGTGCCTTTCAGCTGCCTACCGGGGTAGTGTAAAAACTACCAACAGAACTCGTTTCTGGCACCTTCCCCGGTGGAGTTGTGCATGGGGTGTGTTTGGAACATTTTGTCACCAGCCGAGTCCAAAATTCAGGGATTCCCCATCTCAGCCCAGAAAGCAGGTAGAACAAGTTTTGTGGTGCCTTTCAGCTGCCTACCGGGGTAGTGTAAAAACTACCAACAGAACTCGTTTCTGGCACCTTCCCCGGTGGAGTTGTGCATGGGGTGTGTTTGGAACATTTTGTCACCAGCCGAGTCCAAAATTCAGCGATTCCCCATCTCAGCCCAGAAAGCAGGTAGAACAAGTTTTGTGGTGCCTTTCAGCTGCCTACCGGGGTACTGTAAAAACTACCAAGAGAACTCGTTTCTGGCACCTTCCCCGGTGGAGTTGTGCATGGGGTGTGTTTGGAACATTTTGTCACCAGCCGAGTCCAAAAGTCAGCGATTCCCCATCTCAGCCCAGAAAGCAGGTAGAACAAGTTTTGTGGTGCCTTTCTCTTGCCTACCGGGGTAGTGTAAAAACTACCAACAGAACTCGTTTCTGGCACCTTCCCCGGTGGAGTTGTGCATGGGGTGTGTTTGGAACATTTTGTCACCAGCCGAGTCCAAAATTCAGCGATTCCCCATCTCAGCCCAGAAAGCAGGTAGAACAAGTTTTGTGGTGCCTTTCAGCTGCCTACCGGGGTAGTGTAAAAACTACCAACAGAACTCGTTTCTGGCACCTTCCCCGGTGGAGTTGTGCATGGGGTGTGTTTGGAACATTTTGTCACCAGCCGAGTCCAAAATTCAGCGATTCCCCATCTCAGCCCAGAAAGCAGGTAGAACAAGTTTTGTGGTGCCTTTCAGCTGCCTACCGGGGTAGTGTAAAAACTACCAAGAGAACTCGTTTCTGGCACCTTCCCCGGTGGAGTTGTGCATGGGGTGTGTTTGGAACATTTTGTCACCAGCCGAGTCCAAAATTCAGCGATTCCCCATCTCAGCCCAGAAAGCAGGTAGAACAAGTTTTGTGGTGCCTTTCAGCTGCCTACCGGGGTAGTGTAAAAACTACCAACAGAACTCGTTTCTGGCACCTTCCCCGGTGGAGTTGTGCATGGGGTGTGTTTGGAACATTTTGTCACCAGCCGAGTCCAAAATTCAGCCGTTCCCCATCTCAGCCCAGAAAGCAGGTAGAACAAGTTTTGTGGTGCCTTTCAGCTGCCTACCGGGGTAGTGTAAAAACTACCAACGGAACTCGTTTCTGGCACCTTCCCCGGTGGAGTTGTGCATGGGGTGTGTTTGGAACATTTTGTCACCAGCCGAGTCCAAAATTCAGCGATTCCCCATCTCAGCCCAGAAAGCAGGTAGAACAAGTTTTGTGGTGCCTTTCTCTTGCCTACCGGGGTAGTGTAAAAACTACCAACAGAACTCGTTTCTGGCACCTTCCCCGGTGGAGTTGTGCATGGGGTGTGTTTGGAACATTTTGTCACCAGCCGAGTCCAAAATTCAGCGATTCCCCATCTCAGCCCAGAAAGCAGGTAGAACAAGTTTTGTGGTGCCTTTCTCTTGCCTACCGGGGTACTGTAAAAACTACCAACAGAACTCGTTTCTGGCACCTTCCCCGGTGGAGTTGTGCATGGGGTGTGTTTGGAACATTTTGTCACCAGCCGAGTCCAAAATTCAGCCGTTCCCCATCTCAGCCCAGAAAGCAGGTAGAACAAGTTTTGTGGTGCCTTTCTCTTGCCTACCGGGGTAGTGTAAAAACTACCAATGGAACTCGATTCTGGCACCTTCCCCGGTGGAGTTGTGCATGGGGTGTGTTTGGAACATTTTGTCACCAGCCGAGTCCAAAATTCAGCGATTCCCCATCTCAGCCCAGAAAGCAGGTACAACAAGTTTTGTGGTGCCTTTCAGCTGCCTACCGGGGTACTGTAAAAACTACCAACAGAACTCGTTTCTGGCACCTTCCCCGGTGGAGTTGTGCATGGGGTGTGTTTGGAACATTTTGTCACCAGCCGAGTCCAAAATTCAGGGATTCCCCATCTCAGCCCAGAAAGCAGGTAGAACAAGTTTTGTGGTGCCTTTCAGCTGCCTACCGGGGTAGTGTAAAAACTACCAACAGAACTCGTTTCTGGCACCTTCCCCGGTGGAGGTGTGCATGGGGTGTGTTTGGAACATTTTGTCACCAGCCGAGTCCAAAATTCAGCGATTCCCCATCTCAGCCCAGAAAGCAGGTAGAACAAGTTTTGTGGTGCCTTTCAGCTGCCTACCGGGGTAGTGTAAAAACTACCAACAGAACTCGTTTCTGGCACCTTCCCCGGTGGAGTTGTGCATGGGGTGTGTTTGGAACATTTTGTCACCAGCCGAGTCCAAAATTCAGCGATTCTCCATCTCAGCCCAGAAAGCAGGCAGAACAAGTTTTGTGGTGCCTTTCAGCTGCCTACCGGGGTAGTGTAAAAACTACCAACAGAACTCGTTTCTGGCGCCTTCCCCGGTGGAGGTGTGCATGGGGTGTGTTTGGAACATTTTGTCACCAGCCGAGTCCAAAATTCAGGGATTCCCCATCTCAGCCCAGAAAGCAGGTAGAACAAGTTTTGTGGTGCCTTTCAGCTGCCTACCGGGGTAGTGTAAAAACTACCAACAGAACTCGTTTCTGGCACCTTCCCCGGTGGAGTTGTGCATGGGGTGTGTTTGGAACATTTTGTCACCAGCCGAGTCCAAAATTCAGCGATTCCCCATCTCAGCCCAGAAAGCAGGTAGAACAAGTTTTGTGGTGCCTTTCAGCTGCCTACCGGGGTACTGTAAAAACTACCAAGAGAACTCGTTTCTGGCACCTTCCCCGGTGGAGTTGTGCATGGGGTGTGTTTGGAACATTTTGTCACCAGCCGAGTCCAAAAGTCAGCGATTCCCCATCTCAGCCCAGAAAGCAGGTAGAACAAGTTTTGTGGTGCCTTTCTCTTGCCTACCGGGGTAGTGTAAAAACTACCAACAGAACTCGTTTCTGGCACCTTCCCCGGTGGAGTTGTGCATGGGGTGTGTTTGGAACATTTTGTCACCAGCCGAGTCCAAAATTCAGCGATTCCCCATCTCAGCCCAGAAAGCAGGTAGAACAAGTTTTGTGGTGCCTTTCAGCTGCCTACCGGGGTAGTGTAAAAACTACCAACAGAACTCGTTTCTGGCACCTTCCCCGGTGGAGTTGTGCATGGGGTGTGTTTGGAACATTTTGTCACCAGCCGAGTCCAAAATTCAGCGATTCCCCATCTCAGCCCAGAAAGCAGGTAGAACAAGTTTTGTGGTGCCTTTCAGCTGCCTACCGGGGTAGTGTAAAAACTACCAACAGAACTCGTTTCTGGCACCTTCCCCGGTGGAGTTGTGCATGGGGTGTGTTTGGAACATTTTGTCACCAGCCGAGTCCAAAATTCAGCGATTCCCCATCTCAGCCCAGAAAGCAGGTAGAACAAGTTTTGTGGTGCCTTTCAGCTGCCTACCGGGGTACTGTAAAAACTACCAACAGAACTCGTTTCTGGCACCTTCCCCGGTGGAGTTGTGCATGGGGTGTGTTTGGAACATTTTGTCACCAGCCGAGTCCAAAATTCAGCGATTCCCCATCTCAGCCCAGAAAGCAGGTAGAACAAGTTTTGTGGTGCCTTTCAGCTGCCTACCGGGGTAGTGTAAAAACTACCAACAGAACTCGTTTCTGGCACCTTCCCCGGTGGAGTTGTGCATGGGGTGTGTTTGGAACATTTTGTTACCAGCCGAGTCCAAAATTCAGCCGTTCCCCATCTCAGCCCAGAAAGCAGGTAGAACAAGTTTTGTGGTGCCTTTCAGCTGCCTACCGGGGTAGTGTAAAAACTACCAACGGAACTCGTTTCTGGCACCTTCCCCGGTGGAGTTGTGCATGGGGTGTGTTTGGAACATTTTGTCACCAGCCGAGTCCAAAATTCAGCGATTCCCCATCTCAGCCCAGAAAGCAGGTAGAACAAGTTTTGTGGTGCCTTTCTCTTGCCTACCGGGGTAGTGTAAAAACTACCAACAGAACTCGTTTCTGGCACCTTCCCCGGTGGAGTTGTGCATGGGGTGTGTTTGGAACATTTTGTCACCAGCCGAGTCCAAAATTCAGCGATTCCCCATCTCAGCCCAGAAAGCAGGTAGAACAAGTTTTGTGGTGCCTTTCTCTTGCCTACCGGGGTACTGTAAAAACTACCAACAGAACTCGTTTCTGGCACCTTCCCCGGTGGAGTTGTGCATGGGGTGTGTTTGGAACATTTTGTCACCAGCCGAGTCCAAAATTCAGCCGTTCCCCATCTCAGCCCAGAAAGCAGGTAGAACAAGTTTTGTGGTGCCTTTCTCTTGCCTACCGGGGTAGTGTAAAAACTACCAACGGAACTCGATTCTGGCACCTTCCCCGGTGGAGTTGTGCATGGGGTGTGTTTGGAACATTTTGTCACCAGCCGAGTCCAAAATTCAGCGATTCCCCATCTCAGCCCAGAAAGCAGGTAGAACAAGTTTTGTGGTGCCTTTCAGCTGCCTACCGGGGTACTGTAAAAACTACCAACAGAACTCGTTTCTGGCACCTTCCCCGGTGGAGTTGTGCATGGGGTGTGTTTGGAACATTTTGTCACCAGCCGAGTCCAAAATTCAGCGATTCTCCATCTCAGCCCAGAAAGCAGGTAGAACAAGTTTTGTGGTGCCTTTCTCTTGCCTACCGGGGTAGTGTAAAAACTACCAACGGAACTCGTTTCTGGCACCTTCCCCGGTGGAGTTGTGCATGGGGTGTGTTTGGAACATTTTGTCACCAGCCGAGTCCAAAATTCAGCGATTCCCCATCTCAGCCCAGAAAGCAGGTAGAACAAGTTTTGTGGTGCCTTTCAGCTGCCTACCGGGGTAGTGTAAAAACTACCAACAGAACTCGTTTCTGGCACCTTCCCCGGTGGAGTTGTGCATGGGGTGTGTTTGGAACATTTTGTCACCAGCCGAGTCCAAAATTCAGCGATTCCCCATCTCAGCCCAGAAAGCAGGTAGAACAAGTTTTGTGGTGCCTTTCTCTTGCCTACCGGGGTAGTGTAAAAACTACCAACGGAACTCGTTTCTGGCACCTTCCCCGGTGGAGTTGTGCATGGGGTGTGTTTGGAACATTTTGTCACCAGCCGAGTCCAAAATTCAGCGATTCCCCATCTCAGCCCAGAAAGCAGGTAGAACAAGTTTTGTGGTGCCTTTCAGCTGCCTACCGGGGTAGTGTAAAAACTACCAACAGAACTCGTTTCTGGCACCTTCCCCGGTGGAGTTGTGCATGGGGTGTGTTTGGAACATTTTGTCACCAGCCGAGTCCAAAAGTCAGCGATTCCCCATCTCAGCCCAGAAAGCAGGTAGAACAAGTTTTGTGGTGCCTTTCAGCTGCCTACCGGGGTAGTGTAAAAACTACCAACAGAACTCGTTTCTGGCACCTTTGCCGGTGGAGTTGTGCATGGGGTGTGTTTGGAACATTTTGTCACCAGCCGAGTCCAAAATTCAGCGATTCCCCATCTCAGCCCAGAAAGCAGGTAGAACAAGTTTTGTGGTGCCTTTCAGCTGCCTACCGGGGTAGTGTAAAAACTACCAACAGAACTCGTTTCTGGCACCTTCCCCGGTGGAGTTGTGCATGGGGTGTGTTTGGAACATTTTGTTACCAGCCGAGTCCAAAATTCAGCGATTCTCCATCTCAGCCCAGAAAGCAGGTAGAACAAGTTTTGTGGTGCCTTTCTCTTGCCTACCGGGGTAGTGTAAAAACTACCAACAGAACTCGTTTCTGGCACCTTCCCCGGTGGAGTTGTGCATGGGGTGTGTTTGGAACATTTTGTCACCAGCCGAGTCCAAAATTCAGCCGTTCCCCATCTCAGCCCAGAAAGCAGGTAGAACAAGTTTTGTGGTGCCTTTCAGCTGCCTACCGGGGTAGTGTAAAAACTACCAACAGAACTCGTTTCTGGCACCTTCCCCGGTGGAGTTGTGCATGGGGTGTGTTTGGAACATTTTGTCACCAGCCAAGTCCAAAATTCAGCGATTCCCCATCTCAGCCCAGAAAGCAGGTAGAACAAGTTTTGTGGTGCCTTTCAGCTGCCTACCGGGGTAGTGTAAAAACTACCAACGGAACTCGTTTCTGGCACCTTCCCTGGTGGAGTTGTGCATGGGGTGTGTTTGGAACATTTTGTCACCAGCCGAGTCCAAAATTCAGCGATTCCCCATCTCAGCCCAGAAAGCAGGTAGAACAAGTTTTGTGGTGCCTTTCTCTTGCCTACCGGGGTAGTGTAAAAACTACCAACGGAACTCGTTTCTGGCACCTTCCCCGGTGGAGTTGTGCATGGGGTGTGTTTGGAACATTTTGTCACCAGCCGAGTCCAAAATTCAGCGATTCCCCATCTCAGCCCAGAAAGCAGGTAGAACAAGTTTTGTGGTGCCTTTCAGCTGCCTACCGGGGTAGTGTAAAAACTACCAACAGAACTCGTTTCTGGCACCTTCCCCGGTGGAGTTGTGCATGGGGTGTGTTTGGAACATTTTGTCACCAGCCGAGTCCAAAAGTCAGCGATTCCCCATCTCAGCCCAGAAAGCAGGTAGAACAAGTTTTGTGGTGCCTTTCAGCTGCCTACCGGGGTAGTGTAAAAACTACCAACAGAACTCGTTTCTGGCACCTTCCCCGGTGGAGTTGTGCATGGGGTGTGTTTGGAACATTTTGTCACCAGCCGAGTCCAAAATTCAGGGATTCCCCATCTCAGCCCAGAAAGCAGGTAGAACAAGTTTTGTGGTGCCTTTCAGCTGCCTACCGGGGTACTGTAAGAACTACCAACAGAACTCGTTTCTGGCACCTTCCCCGGTGGAGTTGTGCATGGGGTGTGTTTGGAACATTTTGTCACCAGCCGAGTCCAAAATTCAGCGATTCCCCATCTCAGCCCAAAGCAGGTAGAACAAGTTTTGTGGTGCCTTTCAGCTGCCTACCGGGGTAGTGTAAAAACTACCAACGGAACTCGTTTCTGGCACCTTCCCCGGTGGAGTTGTGCATGGGGTGTGTTTGGAACATTTTGTCACCAGCCGAGTCCAAAATTCAGCCGTTCCCCATCTCAGCCCAGAAAGCAGGTAGAACAAGTTTTGTGGTGCCTTTCTCTTGCCTACCGGGGTAGTGTAAAAACTACCAACAGAACTCGTTTCTGGCACCTTCCCCGGTGGAGTTGTGCATGGGGTGTGTTTGGAACATTTTGTCACCAGCCGAGTCCAAAATTCAGCCGTTCCCCATCTCAGCCCAGAAAGCAGGTAGAACAAGTTTTGTGGTGCCTTTCAGCTGCCTACCGGGGTAGTGTAAAAACTACCAACAGAACTCGTTTCTGGCACCTTCCCCGGTGGAGTTGTGCATGGGGTGTGTTTGGAACATTTTGTCACCAGCCAAGTCCAAAATTCAGCGATTCCCCATCTCAGCCCAGAAAGCAGGTAGAACAAGTTTTGTGGTGCCTTTCTCTTGCCTACCGGGGTAGTGTAAAAACTACCAACGGAACTCGTTTCTGGCACCTTCCCCGGTGGAGTTGTGCATGGGGTGTGTTTGGAACATTTTGTCACCAGCCGAGTCCAAAATTCAGCGATTCCCCATCTCAGCCCAGAAAGCAGGTAGAACAAGTTTTGTGGTGCCTTTCTCTTGCCTACCGGGGTAGTGTAAAAACTACCAACGGAACTCGTTTCTGGCACCTTCCCCGGTGGAGTTGTGCATGGGGTGTGTTTGGAACATTTTGTCACCAGCCGAGTCCAAAATTCAGCGATTCCCCATCTCAGCCCAGAAAGCAGGTAGAACAAGTTTTGTGGTGCCTTTCAGCTGCCTACCGGGGTAGTGTAAAAACTACCAACGGAACTCGTTTCTGGCACCTTCCCCGGTGGAGTTGTGCATGGGGTGTGTTTGGAACACTTTGTCACCAGCCGAGTCCAAAATTCAGGGATTCCCCATCTCAGCCCAGAAAGCAGGTAGAACAAGTTTTGTGGTGCCTTTCAGCTGCCTACCGGGGTAGTGTAAAAACTACCAACAGAACTCGTTTCTGGCACCTTCCCCGGTGGAGTTGTGCATGGGGTGTGTTTGGAACATTTTGTCACCAGCCGAGTCCAAAATTCAGCGATTCCCCATCTCAGCCCAGAAAGCAGGTACAACAAGTTTTGTGGTGCCTTTCAGCTGCCTACCGGGGTAGTGTAAAAACTACCAACAGAACTCGTTTCTGGCACCTTCCCCGGTGGAGTTGTGCATGGGGTGTGTTTGGAACATTTTGTCACCAGCCGAGTCCAAAATTCAGCGATTCCCCATCTCAGCCCAGAAAGCAGGTAGAACAAGTTTTGTGGTGCCTTTCAGCTGCCTACCGGGGTAGTGTAAAAACTACCAACAGAACTCGTTTCTGGCACCTTCCCCGGTGGAGTTGTGCATGGGGTGTGTTTGGAACATTTTGTCACCAGCCGAGTCCAAAATTCAGCGATTCCCCATCTCAGCCCAGAAAGCAGGTAGAACAAGTTTTGTGGTGCCTTTCTCTTGCCTACCGGGGTAGTGTAAAAACTACCAACGGAACTCGTTTCTGGCACCTTCCCCGGTGGAGTTGTGCATGGGGTGTGTTTGGAACATTTTGTCACCAGCCGAGTCCAAAATTCAGCGATTCCCCATCTCAGCCCAGAAAGCAGGTAGAACAAGTTTTGTGGTGCCTTTCAGCTGCCTACCGGGGTAGTGTAAAAACTACCAACGGAACTCGTTTCTGGCACCTTCCCCGGTGGAGTTGTGCATGGGGTGTGTTTGGAACACTTTGTCACCAGCCGAGTCCAAAATCCAGGGATTCCCCATCTCAGCCCAGAAAGCAGGTAGAACAAGTTTTGTGGTGCCTTTCAGCTGCCTACCGGGGTAGTGTAAAAACTACCAACAGAACTCGTTTCTGGCACCTTCCCCGGTGGAGTTGTGCATGGGGTGTGTTTGGAACATTTTGTCACCAGCCGAGTCCAAAATTCAGCGATTCCCCATCTCAGCCCAGAAAGCAGGTACAACAAGTTTTGTGGTGCCTTTCAGCTGCCTACCGGGGTAGTGTAAAAACTACCAACAGAACTCGTTTCTGGCACCTTCCCCGGTGGAGTTGTGCATGGGGTGTGTTTGGAACATTTTGTCACCAGCCGAGTCCAAAATTCAGCGATTCCCCATCTCAGCCCAGAAAGCAGGTAGAACAAGTTTTGTGGTGCCTTTCAGCTGCCTACCGGGGTAGTGTAAAAACTACCAACAGAACTCGTTTCTGGCACCTTCCCCGGTGGAGTTGTGCATGGGGTGTGTTTGGAACATTTTGTCACCAGCCAAGTCCAAAATTCAGCGATTCCCCATCTCAGCCCAGAAAGCAGGTACAACAAGTTTTGTGGTGCCTTTCTCTTGCCTACCGGGGTAGTGTAAAAACTACCAACAGAACTCGTTTCTGGCACCTTCCCCGGTGGAGTTGTGCATGGGGTGTGTTTGGAACATTTTGTCACCAGCCGAGTCCAAAATTCAGGGATTCCCCATCTCAGCCCAGAAAGCAGGTAGAACAAGTTTTGTGGTGCCTTTCAGCTGCCTACCGGGGTAGTGTAAAAACTACCAACAGAACTCGTTTCTGGCACCTTCCCCGGTGGAGTTGTGCATGGGGTGTGTTTGGAACATTTTGTCACCAGCCGAGTCCAAAATTCAGCGATTCTCCATCTCAGCCCAGAAAGCAGGTAGAACAAGTTTTGTGGTGCCTTTCAGCTGCCTACCGGGGTAGTGTAAAAACTACCAACAGAACTCGTTTCTGGCACCTTCCCCGGTGGAGTTGTGCATGGGGTGTGTTTGGAACATTTTGTCACCAGCCGAGTCCAAAATTCAGCGATTCCCCATCTCAGCCCAGAAAGCAGGTAGAACAAGTTTTGTGGTGCCTTTCAGCTGCCTACCGGGGTAGTGTAAAAACTACCAACAGAACTCGTTTCTGGCACCTTCCCCGGTGGAGGTGTGCATGGGGTGTGTTTGGAACATTTTGTCACCAGCCGAGTCCAAAATTCAGCGATTCCCCATCTCAGCCCAGAAAGCAGGTAGAACAAGTTTTGTGGTGCCTTTCAGCTGCCTACCGGGGTAGTGTAAAAACTACCAACAGAACTCGTTTCTGGCACCTTCCCCGGTGGAGTTGTGCATGGGGTGTGTTTGGAACATTTTGTCACCAGCCGAGTCCAAAATTCAGGGATTCCCCATCTCAGCCCAGAAAGCAGGTAGAACAAGTTTTGTGGTGCCTTTCTCTTGCCTACCGGGGTAGTGTAAAAACTACCAACAGAACTCGTTTCTGGCACCTTCCCCGGTGGAGTTGTGCATGGGGTGTGTTTGGAACATTTTGTCACCAGCCGAGTCCAAAATTCAGGGATTCCCCATCTCAGCCCAGAAAGCAGGTAGGACAAGTTTTGTGGTGCCTTTCAGCTGCCTACCGGGGTAGTGTAAAAACTACCAACAGAACTCGTTTCTGGCACCTTCCCCGGTGGAGTTGTGCATGGGGTGTGTTTGGAACATTTTGTCACCAGCCGAGTCCAAAATTCAGCCGTTCCCCATCTCAGCCCAGAAAGCAGGTAGAACAAGTTTTGTGGTGCCTTTCTCTTGCCTACCGGGGTAGTGTAAAAACTACCAACGGAACTCGATTCTGGCACCTTCCCCGGTGGAGTTGTGCATGGGGTGTGTTTGGAACATTTTGTCACCAGCCGAGTCCAAAATTCAGCGATTCCCCATCTCAGCCCAGAAAGCAGGTAGAACAAGTTTTGTGGTGCCTTTCAGCTGCCTACCGGGGTAGTGTAAAAACTACCAACGGAACTCGTTTCTGGCACCTTCCCCGGTGGAGTTGTGCATGGGGTGTGTTTGGAACATTTTGTCACCAGCCGAGTCCAAAATTCAGGGATTCCCCATCTCAGCCCAGAAAGCAGGAAGAACAAGTTTTGTGGTGCCTTTCAGCTGCCTACCGGGGTAGTGTAAAAACTACCAACGGAACTCGTTTCTGGCACCTTCCCCGGTGGAGTTGTGCATGGGGTGTGTTTGGAACATTTTGTCACCAGCCGAGTCCAAAATTCAGCGATTCCCCATCTCAGCCCAGAAAGCAGGTAGAACAAGTTTTGTGGTGCCTTTCAGCTGCCTACCGGGGTACTGTAAAAACTACCAACAGAACTCGTTTCTGGCACCTTCCCCGGTGGAGTTGTGCATGGGGTGTGTTTGGAACATTTTGTCACCAGCCGAGTCCAAAAGTCAGCGATTCCCCATCTCAGCCCAGAAAGCAGGTAGAACAAGTTTTGTGGTGCCTTTCAGCTGCCTACCGGGGTAGTGTAAAAACTACCAACAGAACTCGTTTCTGGCACCTTCCCCGGTGGAGTTGTGCATGGGGTGTGTTTGGAACATTTTGTCACCAGCCGAGTCCAAAATTCAGCGATTCCCCATCTCAGCCCAGAAAGCAGGTAGAACAAGTTTTGTGGTGCCTTTCAGGTGCCTACCGGGGTAGTGTAAAAACTACCAACAGAACTCGTTTCTGGCACCTTCCCCGGTGGAGTTGTGCATGGGGTGTGTTTGGAACATTTTGTCACCAGCCGAGTCCAAAATTCAGCCGTTCCCCATCTCAGCCCAGAAAGCAGGTAGAACAAGTTTTGTGGTGCCTTTCTCTTGCCTACCGGGGTAGTGTAAAAACTACCAACGGAACTCGTTTCTGGCACCTTCCCCGGTGGAGTTGTGCATGGGGTGTGTTTGGAACATTTTGTCACCAGCCGAGTCCAAAATTCAGCGATTCCCCATCTCAGCCCAGAAAGCAGGTAGAACAAGTTTTGTGGTGCCTTTCAGCTGCCTACCGGGGTAGTGTAAAAACTACCAACGGAACTCGTTTCTGGCACCTTCCCCGGTGGAGTTGTGCATGGGGTGTGTTTGGAACATTTTGTCACCAGCCGAGTCCAAAATTCAGCGATTCCCCATCTCAGCCCAGAAAGCAGGTAGAACAAGTTTTGTGGTGCCTTTCAGCTGCCTACCGGGGTAGTGTAAAAACTACCAACGGAACTCGTTTCTGGCACCTTCCCCGGTGGAGTTGTGCATGGGGTGTGTTTGGAACATTTTGTCACCAGCCGAGTCCAAAATTCAGCGATTCCCCATCTCAGCCCAGAAAGCAGGTAGAACAAGTTTTGTGGTGCCTTTCAGCTGCCTACCGGGGTAGTGTAAAAACTACCAACAGAACTCGTTTCTGGCACCTTCCCCGGTGGAGTTGTGCATGGGGTGTGTTTGGAACATTTTGTCACCAGCCAAGTCCAAATTCAGCGATTCCCCATCTCAGCCCAGAAAGCAGGTACAACAAGTTTTGTGGTGCCTTTCTCTTGCCTACCGGGGTAGTGTAAAAACTACCAAGAGAACTCGTTTCTGGCACCTTCCCCGGTGGAGTTGTGCATGGGGTGTGTTTGGAACATTTTGTTACCAGCCGAGTCCAAAATTCAGCGATTCTCCATCTCAGCCCAGAAAGCAGGTAGAACAAGTTTTGTGGTGCCTTTCTCTTGCCTACCGGGGTAGTGTAAAAACTACCAACAGAACTCGTTTCTGGCACCTTCCCCGGTGGAGTTGTGCATGGGGTGTGTTTGGAACATTTTGTCACCAGCCGAGTCCAAAATTCAGCCGTTCCCCATCTCAGCCCAGAAAGCAGGTAGAACAAGTTTTGTGGTGCCTTTCTCTTGCCTACCGGGGTAGTGTAAAAACTACCAACAGAACTCGTTTCTGGCACCTTCCCCGGTGGAGTTGTGCATGGGGTGTGTTTGGAACATTTTGTCACCAGCCGAGTCCAAAATTCAGGGATTCCCCATCTCAGCCCAGAAAGCAGGTAGGACAAGTTTTGTGGTGCCTTTCAGCTGCCTACCGGGGTACTGTAAAAACTACCAACAGAACTCGTTTCTGGCACCTTCCCCGGTGGAGTTGTGCATGGGGTGTGTTTGGAACATTTTGTCACCAGCCGAGTCCAAAATTCAGCCGTTCCCCATCTCAGCCCAGAAAGCAGGTAGAACAAGTTTTGTGGTGCCTTTCTCTTGCCTACCGGGGTAGTGTAAAAACTACCAACGGAACTCGATTCTGGCACCTTCCCCGGTGGAGTTGTGCATGGGGTGTGTTTGGAACATTTTGTCACCAGCCGAGTCCAAAATTCAGCGATTCCCCATCTCAGCCCAGAAAGCAGGTAGAACAAGTTTTGTGGTGCCTTTCAGCTGCCTACCGGGGTAGTGTAAAAACTACCAACGGAACTCGTTTCTGGCACCTTCCCCGGTGGAGTTGTGCATGGGGTGTGTTTGGAACATTTTGTCACCAGCCGAGTCCAAAATTCAGCGATTCCCCATCTCAGCCCAGAAAGCAGGAAGAACAAGTTTTGTGGTGCCTTTCAGCTGCCTACCGGGGTAGTGTAAAAACTACCAACGGAACTCGTTTCTGGCACCTTCCCCGGTGGAGTTGTGCATGGGGTGTGTTTGGAACATTTTGTCACCAGCCGAGTCCAAAATTCAGCGATTCCCCATCTCAGCCCAGAAAGCAGGTAGAACAAGTTTTGTGGTGCCTTTCAGCTGCCTACCGGGGTACTGTAAAAACTACCAACAGAACTCGTTTCTGGCACCTTCCCCGGTGGAGTTGTGCATGGGGTGTGTTTGGAACATTTTGTCACCAGCCGAGTCCAAAATTCAGCGATTCCCCATCTCAGCCCAGAAAGCAGGTAGAACAAGTTTTGTGGTGCCTTTCAGCTGCCTACCGGGGTAGTGTAAAAACTACCAACAGAACTCGTTTCTGGCACCTTCCCCGGTGGAGTTGTGCATGGGGTGTGTTTGGAACATTTTGTCACCAGCCGAGTCCAAAATTCAGCGATTCCCCATCTCAGCCCAGAAAGCAGGTAGAACAAGTTTTGTGGTGCCTTTCAGGTGCCTACCGGGGTAGTGTAAAAACTACCAACAGAACTCGTTTCTGGCACCTTCCCCGGTGGAGTTGTGCATGGGGTGTGTTTGGAACATTTTGTCACCAGCCGAGTCCAAAATTCAGCCGTTCCCCATCTCAGCCCAGAAAGCAGGTAGAACAAGTTTTGTGGTGCCTTTCTCTTGCCTACCGGGGTAGTGTAAAAACTACCAACGGAACTCGTTTCTGGCACCTTCCCCGGTGGAGTTGTGCATGGGGTGTGTTTGGAACATTTTGTCACCAGCCGAGTCCAAAATTCAGCGATTCCCCATCTCAGCCCAGAAAGCAGGTAGAACAAGTTTTGTGGTGCCTTTCAGCTGCCTACCGGGGTAGTGTAAAAACTACCAACGGAACTCGTTTCTGGCACCTTCCCCGGTGGAGTTGTGCATGGGGTGTGTTTGGAACATTTTGTCACCAGCCGAGTCCAAAATTCAGCGATTCCCCATCTCAGCCCAGAAAGCAGGTAGAACAAGTTTTGTGGTGCCTTTCAGCTGCCTACCGGGGTAGTGTAAAAACTACCAACGGAACTCGTTTCTGGCACCTTCCCCGGTGGAGTTGTGCATGGGGTGTGTTTGGAACATTTTGTCACCAGCCGAGTCCAAAATTCAGCGATTCCCCATCTCAGCCCAGAAAGCAGGTAGAACAAGTTTTGTGGTGCCTTTCAGCTGCCTACCGGGGTAGTGTAAAAACTACCAACAGAACTCGTTTCTGGCACCTTCCCCGGTGGAGTTGTGCATGGGGTGTGTTTGGAACATTTTGTCACCAGCCAAGTCCAAATTCAGCGATTCCCCATCTCAGCCCAGAAAGCAGGTACAACAAGTTTTGTGGTGCCTTTCTCTTGCCTAGCGGGGTACTGTAAAAACTACCAAGAGAACTCGTTTCTGGCACCTTCCCCGGTGGAGTTGTGCATGGGGTGTGTTTGGAACATTTTGTTACCAGCCGAGTCCAAAATTCAGCGATTCTCCATCTCAGCCCAGAAAGCAGGTAGAACAAGTTTTGTGGTGCCTTTCTCTTGCCTACCGGGGTAGTGTAAAAACTACCAACAGAACTCGTTTCTGGCACCTTCCCCGGTGGAGGTGTTCATGGGGTGTGTTTGGAACATTTTGTCACCAGCCGAGTCCAAAATTCAGCGATTCCCCATCTCAGCCCAGAAAGCAGGTAGAACAAGTTTTGTGGTGCCTTTCTCTTGCCTACCGGGGTAGTGTAAAAACTACCAACAGAACTCGTTTCTGGCACCTTCCCCGGTGGAGTTGTGCATGGGGTGTGTTTGGAACATTTTGTCACCAGCCGAGTCCAAAATTCAGCCGTTCCCCATCTCAGCCCAGAAAGCAGGTAGAACAAGTTTTGTGGTGCCTTTCAGCTGCCTACCGGGGTAGTGTAAAAACTACCAACAGAACTCGTTTCTGGCACCTTCCCCGGTGGAGTTGTGCATGGGGTGTGTTTGGAACATTTTGTCACCAGCCGAGTCCAAAATTCAGCGATTCCCCATCTCAGCCCAGAAAGCAGGTAGAACAAGTTTTGTGGTGCCTTTCAGCTGCCTACCGGGGTAGTGTAAAAACTACCAACAGAACTCGTTTCTGGCACCTTCCCCGGTGGAGTTGTGCATGGGGTGTGTTTGGAACATTTTGTCACCAGCCGAGTCCAAAATTCAGGGATTCCCCATCTCAGCCCAGAAAGCAGGTAGAACAAGTTTTGTGGTGCCTTTCAGCTGCCTACCGGGGTAGTGTAAAAACTACCAACAGAACTCGTTTCTGGCACCTTCCCCGGTGGAGTTGTGCATGGGGTGTGTTTGGAACATTTTGTCACCAGCCGAGTCCAAAAGTCAGCGATTCTCCATCTCAGCCCAGAAAGCAGGTAGAAGAGGTTTTGTGGTGCCTTTCTCTTGCCTACCGGGGTAGTGTAAAAACTACCAACAGAACTCGTTTCTGGCACCTTCCCCGGTGGAGTTGTGCATGGGGTGTGTTTGGAACATTTTGTCACCAGCCGAGTCCAAAATTCAGGGATTCCCCATCTCAGCCCAGAAAGCAGGTAGGACAAGTTTTGTGGTGCCTTTCAGCTGCCTACCGGGGTACTGTAAAAACTACCAACAGAACTCGTTTCTGGCACCTTCCCCGGTGGAGTTGTGCATGGGGTGTGTTTGGAACATTTTGTCACCAGCCGAGTCCAAAAGTCAGCGATTCTCCATCTCAGCCCAGAAAGCAGGTAGAAGAGGTTTTGTGGTGCCTTTCTCTTGCCTACCGGGGTAGTGTAAAAACTACCAACAGAACTCGTTTCTGGCACCTTCCCCGGTGGAGTTGTGCATGGGGTGTGTTTGGAACATTTTGTCACCAGCCGAGTCCAAAATTCAGCGATTCCCCATCTCAGCCCAGAAAGCAGGTAGAACAAGTTTTGTGGTGCCTTTCAGCTGCCTACCGGGGTAGTGTAAAAACTACCAACAGAACTCGTTTCTGGCACCTTCCCCGGTGGAGTTGTGCATGGGGTGTGTTTGGAACATTTTGTCACCAGCCGAGTCCAAAAT
Organism: Falco biarmicus; assembly: GCF_023638135.1. Taxonomy (NCBI): domain Eukaryota; kingdom Metazoa; phylum Chordata; class Aves; order Falconiformes; family Falconidae; genus Falco; species Falco biarmicus. The sequence goes on from NW_026611700.1 coordinate 158,224, forward strand.
TCAGGGATTCCCCATCTCAGCCCAGAAAGCAGGTAGAACAAGTTTTGTGGTGCCTTTCAGCTGCCTACCGGGGTAGTGTAAAAACTACCAAGAGAACTCGTTTCTGGCACCTTCCCCGGTGGAGTTGTGCATGGGGTGTGTTTGGAACATTTTGTCACCAGCCGAGTCCAAAAGTCAGCGATTCTCCATCTCAGCCCAGAAAGCAGGTAGAAGAGGTTTTGTGGTGCCTTTCTCTTGCCTACCGGGGTAGTGTAAAAACTACCAACAGAACTCGTTTCTGGCACCTTCCCCGGTGGAGTTGTGCATGGGGTGTGTTTGGAACATTTTGTCACCAGCCGAGTCCAAAATTCAGGGATTCCCCATCTCAGCCCAGAAAGCAGGTAGGACAAGTTTTGTGGTGCCTTTCAGCTGCCTACCGGGGTACTGTAAAAACTACCAACAGAACTCGTTTCTGGCACCTTCCCCGGTGGAGTTGTGCATGGGGTGTGTTTGGAACATTTTGTCACCAGCCGAGTCCAAAATTCAGCGATTCCCCATCTCAGCCCAGAAAGCAGGTAGAACAAGTTTTGTGGTGCCTTTCTCTTGCCTACCGGGGTAGTGTAAAAACTACCAACGGAACTCGTTTCTGGCACCTTCCCCGGTGGAGTTGTGCATGGGGTGTGTTTGGAACATTTTGTCACCAGCCGAGTCCAAAATTCAGCGATTCCCCATCTCAGCCCAGAAAGCAGGTAGAACAAGTTTTGTGGTGCCTTTCAGCTGCCTACCGGGGTAGTGTAAAAACTACCAACAGAACTCGTTTCTGGCACCTTCCCCGGTGGAGTTGTGCATGGGGTGTGTTTGGAACATTTTGTCACCAGCCGAGTCCAAAATTCAGCGATTCCCCATCTCAGCCCAGAAAGCAGGTAGAACAAGTTTTGTGGTGCCTTTCAGCTGCCTACCGGGGTAGTGTAAAAACTACCAACAGAACTCGTTTCTGGCACCTTCCCCGGTGGAGTTGTGCATGGGGTGTGTTTGGAACATTTTGTCACCAGCCGAGTCCAAAATTCAGGGATTCCCCATCTCAGCCCAGAAAGCAGGTAGAACAAGTTTTGTGGTGCCTTTCAGCTGCCTACCGGGGTAGTGTAAAAACTACCAACAGAACTCGTTTCTGGCACCTTCCCCGGTGGAGTTGTGCATGGGGTGTGTTTGGAACATTTTGTCACCAGCCGAGTCCAAAAGTCAGCGATTCTCCATCTCAGCCCAGAAAGCAGGTAGAAGAGGTTTTGTGGTGCCTTTCTCTTGCCTACCGGGGTAGTGTAAAAACTACCAACAGAACTCGTTTCTGGCACCTTCCCCGGTGGAGTTGTGCATGGGGTGTGTTTGGAACATTTTGTCACCAGCCGAGTCCAAAATTCAGGGATTCCCCATCTCAGCCCAGAAAGCAGGTAGGACAAGTTTTGTGGTGCCTTTCAGCTGCCTACCGGGGTACTGTAAAAACTACCAACAGAACTCGTTTCTGGCACCTTCCCCGGTGGAGTTGTGCATGGGGTGTGTTTGGAACATTTTGTCACCAGCCGAGTCCAAAAGTCAGCGATTCTCCATCTCAGCCCAGAAAGCAGGTAGAAGAGGTTTTGTGGTGCCTTTCTCTTGCCTACCGGGGTAGTGTAAAAACTACCAACAGAACTCGTTTCTGGCACCTTCCCCGGTGGAGTTGTGCATGGGGTGTGTTTGGAACATTTTGTCACCAGCCGAGTCCAAAATTCAGCGATTCCCCATCTCAGCCCAGAAAGCAGGTAGAACAAGTTTTGTGGTGCCTTTCAGCTGCCTACCGGGGTAGTGTAAAAACTACCAACAGAACTCGTTTCTGGCACCTTCCCCGGTGGAGTTGTGCATGGGGTGTGTTTGGAACATTTTGTCACCAGCCGAGTCCAAAATTCAGCGATTCCCCATCTCAGCCCAGAAAGCAGGTAGAACAAGTTTTGTGGTGCCTTTCAGCTGCCTACCGGGGTAGTGTAAAAACTACCAACGGAACTCGTTTCTGGCACCTTCCCCGGTGGAGTTGTGCATGGGGTGTGTTTGGAACATTTTGTCACCAGCCGAGTCCAAAATTCAGCGATTCCCCATCTCAGCCCAGAAAGCAGGTAGAACAAGTTTTGTGGTGCCTTTCAGCTGCCTACCGGGGTAGTGTAAAAACTACCAACAGAACTCGTTTCTGGCACCTTCCCCGGTGGAGTTGTGCATGGGGTGTGTTTGGAACATTTTGTCACCAGCCAAGTCCAAATTCAGCGATTCCCCATCTCAGCCCAGAAAGCAGGTACAACAAGTTTTGTGGTGCCTTTCTCTTGCCTAGCGGGGTACTGTAAAAACTACCAAGAGAACTCGTTTCTGGCACCTTCCCCGGTGGAGTTGTGCATGGGGTGTGTTTGGAACATTTTGTTACCAGCCGAGTCCAAAATTCAGCGATTCTCCATCTCAGCCCAGAAAGCAGGTAGAACAAGTTTTGTGGTGCCTTTCTCTTGCCTACCGGGGTAGTGTAAAAACTACCAACAGAACTCGTTTCTGGCACCTTCCCCGGTGGAGGTGTTCATGGGGTGTGTTTGGAACATTTTGTCACCAGCCGAGTCCAAAATTCAGCGATTCCCCATCTCAGCCCAGAAAGCAGGTAGAACAAGTTTTGTGGTGCCTTTCTCTTGCCTACCGGGGTAGTGTAAAAACTACCAACAGAACTCGTTTCTGGCACCTTCCCCGGTGGAGTTGTGCATGGGGTGTGTTTGGAACATTTTGTCACCAGCCGAGTCCAAAATTCAGCGATTCCCCATCTCAGCCCAGAAAGCAGGTAGAACAAGTTTTGTGGTGCCTTTCAGCTGCCTACCGGGGTAGTGTAAAAACTACCAACAGAACTCGTTTCTGGCACCTTCCCCGGTGGAGTTGTGCATGGGGTGTGTTTGGAACATTTTGTCACCAGCCGAGTCCAAAATTCAGCGATTCCCCATCTCAGCCCAGAAAGCAGGTAGAACAAGTTTTGTGGTGCCTTTCAGCTGCCTACCGGGGTAGTGTAAAAACTACCAACAGAACTCGTTTCTGGCACCTTCCCCGGTGGAGTTGTGCATGGGGTGTGTTTGGAACATTTTGTCACCAGCCGAGTCCAAAATTCAGGGATTCCCCATCTCAGCCCAGAAAGCAGGTAGAACAAGTTTTGTGGTGCCTTTCAGCTGCCTACCGGGGTAGTGTAAAAACTACCAACAGAACTCGTTTCTGGCACCTTCCCCGGTGGAGTTGTGCATGGGGTGTGTTTGGAACATTTTGTCACCAGCCGAGTCCAAAAGTCAGCGATTCTCCATCTCAGCCCAGAAAGCAGGTAGAAGAGGTTTTGTGGTGCCTTTCTCTTGCCTACCGGGGTAGTGTAAAAACTACCAACAGAACTCGTTTCTGGCACCTTCCCCGGTGGAGTTGTGCATGGGGTGTGTTTGGAACATTTTGTCACCAGCCGAGTCCAAAATTCAGGGATTCCCCATCTCAGCCCAGAAAGCAGGTAGGACAAGTTTTGTGGTGCCTTTCAGCTGCCTACCGGGGTACTGTAAAAACTACCAACAGAACTCGTTTCTGGCACCTTCCCCGGTGGAGTTGTGCATGGGGTGTGTTTGGAACATTTTGTCACCAGCCGAGTCCAAAAGTCAGCGATTCTCCATCTCAGCCCAGAAAGCAGGTAGAAGAGGTTTTGTGGTGCCTTTCTCTTGCCTACCGGGGTAGTGTAAAAACTACCAACAGAACTCGTTTCTGGCACCTTCCCCGGTGGAGTTGTGCATGGGGTGTGTTTGGAACATTTTGTCACCAGCCGAGTCCAAAATTCAGCGATTCCCCATCTCAGCCCAGAAAGCAGGTAGAACAAGTTTTGTGGTGCCTTTCAGCTGCCTACCGGGGTAGTGTAAAAACTACCAACAGAACTCGTTTCTGGCACCTTCCCCGGTGGAGTTGTGCATGGGGTGTGTTTGGAACATTTTGTCACCAGCCGAGTCCAAAATTCAGGGATTCCCCATCTCAGCCCAGAAAGCAGGTAGAACAAGTTTTGTGGTGCCTTTCAGCTGCCTACCGGGGTAGTGTAAAAACTACCAAGAGAACTCGTTTCTGGCACCTTCCCCGGTGGAGTTGTGCATGGGGTGTGTTTGGAACATTTTGTCACCAGCCGAGTCCAAAAGTCAGCGATTCTCCATCTCAGCCCAGAAAGCAGGTAGAAGAGGTTTTGTGGTGCCTTTCTCTTGCCTACCGGGGTAGTGTAAAAACTACCAACAGAACTCGTTTCTGGCACCTTCCCCGGTGGAGTTGTGCATGGGGTGTGTTTGGAACATTTTGTCACCAGCCGAGTCCAAAATTCAGGGATTCCCCATCTCAGCCCAGAAAGCAGGTAGGACAAGTTTTGTGGTGCCTTTCAGCTGCCTACCGGGGTACTGTAAAAACTACCAACAGAACTCGTTTCTGGCACCTTCCCCGGTGGAGTTGTGCATGGGGTGTGTTTGGAACATTTTGTCACCAGCCGAGTCCAAAATTCAGCGATTCCCCATCTCAGCCCAGAAAGCAGGTAGAACAAGTTTTGTGGTGCCTTTCTCTTGCCTACCGGGGTAGTGTAAAAACTACCAACGGAACTCGTTTCTGGCACCTTCCCCGGTGGAGTTGTGCATGGGGTGTGTTTGGAACATTTTGTCACCAGCCGAGTCCAAAATTCAGCGATTCCCCATCTCAGCCCAGAAAGCAGGTAGAACAAGTTTTGTGGTGCCTTTCAGCTGCCTACCGGGGTAGTGTAAAAACTACCAACGGAACTCGTTTCTGGCACCTTCCCCGGTGGAGTTGTGCATGGGGTGTGTTTGGAACATTTTGTCACCAGCCGAGTCCAAAATTCAGCGATTCCCCATCTCAGCCCAGAAAGCAGGAAGAACAAGTTTTGTGGTGCCTTTCAGCTGCCTACCGGGGTAGTGTAAAAACTACCAACGGAACTCGTTTCTGGCACCTTCCCCGGTGGAGTTGTGCATGGGGTGTGTTTGGAACATTTTGTCACCAGCCGAGTCCAAAATTCAGCGATTCCCCATCTCAGCCCAGAAAGCAGGTAGAACAAGTTTTGTGGTGCCTTTCAGCTGCCTACCGGGGTACTGTAAAAACTACCAACAGAACTCGTTTCTGGCACCTTCCCCGGTGGAGTTGTGCATGGGGTGTGTTTGGAACATTTTGTCACCAGCCGAGTCCAAAAGTCAGCGATTCCCCATCTCAGCCCAGAAAGCAGGTACAACAAGTTTTGTGGTGCCTTTCAGCTGCCTACCGGGGTAGTGTAAAAACTACCAAAAGAACTCGTTTCTGGCACCTTCCCCGGTGGAGTTGTGCATGGGGTGTGTTTGGAACATTTTGTCACCAGCCGAGTCCAAAATTCAGCGATTCCCCATCTCAGCCCAGAAAGCAGGTAGAACAAGTTTTGTGGTGCCTTTCAGGTGCCTACCGGGGTAGTGTAAAAACTACCAACAGAACTCGTTTCTGGCACCTTCCCCGGTGGAGTTGTGCATGGGGTGTGTTTGGAACATTTTGTCACCAGCCGAGTCCAAAATTCAGCCGTTCCCCATCTCAGCCCAGAAAGCAGGTAGAACAAGTTTTGTGGTGCCTTTCTCTTGCCTACCGGGGTAGTGTAAAAACTACCAACGGAACTCGTTTCTGGCACCTTCCCCGGTGGAGTTGTGCATGGGGTGTGTTTGGAACATTTTGTCACCAGCCGAGTCCAAAATTCAGCGATTCCCCATCTCAGCCCAGAAAGCAGGTAGAACAAGTTTTGTGGTGCCTTTCAGCTGCCTACCGGGGTAGTGTAAAAACTACCAACGGAACTCGTTTCTGGCACCTTCCCCGGTGGAGTTGTGCATGGGGTGTGTTTGGAACATTTTGTTACCAGCCGAGTCCAAAATTCAGCGATTCTCCATCTCAGCCCAGAAAGCAGGTAGAACAAGTTTTGTGGTGCCTTTCTCTTGCCTACCGGGGTAGTGTAAAAACTACCAACAGAACTCGTTTCTGGCACCTTCCCCGGTGGAGGTGTGCATGGGGTGTGTTTGGAACATTTTGTCACCAGCCGAGTCCAAAATTCAGCGATTCCCCATCTCAGCCCAGAAAGCAGGTAGAACAAGTTTTGTGGTGCCTTTCAGCTGCCTACCGGGGTAGTGTAAAAACTACCAACAGAACTCGTTTCTGGCACCTTCCCCGGTGGAGCTGTGCATGGGGTGTGTTTGGAACATTTTGTCACCAGCCAAGTCCAAAATTCAGCGATTCCCCATCTCAGCCCAGAAAGCAGGTAGAACAAGTTTTGTGGTGCCTTTCTCTTGCCTACCGGGGTAGTGTAAAAACTACCAACAGAACTCGTTTCTGGCACCTTCCCCGGTGGAGTTGTGCATGGGGTGTGTTTGGAACATTTTGTCACCAGCCGAGTCCAAAATTCAGCCGTTCCCCATCTCAGCCCAGAAAGCAGGTAGAACAAGTTTTGTGGTGCCTTTCAGCTGCCTACCGGGGTAGTGTAAAAACTAACAACAGAACTCGTTTCTGGCACCTTCCCCGGTGGAGTTGTGCATGGGGTGTGTTTGGAACATTTTGTCACCAGCCGAGTCCAAAATTCAGCGATTCCCCATCTCAGCCCAGAAAGCAGGTAGAACAAGTTTTGTGGTGCCTTTCAGCTGCCTACCGGGGTAGTGTAAAAACTACCAACAGAACTCGTTTCTGGCACCTTCCCCGGTGGAGTTGTGCATGGGGTGTGTTTGGAACATTTTGTCACCAGCCGAGTCCAAAATTCAGGGATTCCCCATCTCAGCCCAGAAAGCAGGTAGAACAAGTTTTGTGGTGCCTTTCAGCTGCCTACCGGGGTACTGTAAAAACTACCAACAGAACTCGTTTCTGGCACCTTCCCCGGTGGAGTTGTGCATGGGGTGTGTTTGGAACATTTTGTCACCAGCCGAGTCCAAAAGTCAGCGATTCTCCATCTCAGCCCAGAAAGCAGGTAGAACAGGTTTTGTGGTGCCTTTCTCTTGCCTACCGGGGTAGTGTAAAAACTACCAACAGAACTCGTTTCTGGCACCTTCCCCGGTGGAGTTGTGCATGGGGTGTGTTTGGAACATTTTGTCACCAGCCGAGTCCAAAATTCAGCCGTTCCCCATCTCAGCCCAGAAAGCAGGTAGAACAAGTTTTGTGGTGCCTTTCAGCTGCCTACCGGGGTAGTGTAAAAACTACCAAGAGAACTCGTTTCTGGCACCTTCCCCGGTGGAGTTGTGCATGGGGTGTGTTTGGAACATTTTGTCACCAGCCGAGTCCAAAATTCAGCCGTTCCCCATCTCAGCCCAGAAAGCAGGTAGAACAAGTTTTGTGGTGCCTTTCTCTTGCCTACCGGGGTAGTGTAAAAACTACCAACAGAACTCGTTTCTGGCACCTTCCCCGGTGGAGTTGTGCATGGGGTGTGTTTGGAACATTTTGTCACCAGCCGAGTCCAAAATTCAGCGATTCTCCATCTCAGCCCAGAAAGCAGGTAGAACAAGTTTTGTGGTGCCTTTCAGCTGCCTACCGGGGTAGTGTAAAAACTACCAACAGAACTCGTTTCTGGCACCTTCCCCGGTGGAGGTGTGCATGGGGTGTGTTTGGAACATTTTGTCACCAGCCGAGTCCAAAATTCAGCGATTCCCCATCTCAGCCCAGAAAGCAGGTAGAACAAGTTTTGTGGTGCCTTTCAGCTGCCTACCGGGGTAGTGTAAAAACTACCAACAGAACTCGTTTCTGGCACCTTCCCCGGTGGAGTTGTGCATGGGGTGTGTTTGGAACATTTTGTCACCAGCCGAGTCCAAAATTCAGCGATTCTCCATCTCAGCCCAGAAAGCAGGTAGAACAAGTTTTGTGGTGCCTTTCAGCTGCCTACCGGGGTAGTGTAAAAACTACCAACAGAACTCGTTTCTGGCACCTTCCCCGGTGGAGTTGTGCATGGGGTGTGTTTGGAACATTTTGTCACCAGCCGAGTCCAAAATTCAGCGATTCCCCATCTCAGCCCAGAAAGCAGGTAGAACAAGTTTTGTGGTGCCTTTCAGCTGCCTACCGGGGTACTGTAAAAACTACCAAGAGAACTCGTTTCTGGCACCTTCCCCGGTGGAGTTGTGCATGGGGTGTGTTTGGAACATTTTGTCACCAGCCGAGTCCAAAAGTCAGCGATTCCCCATCTCAGCCCAGAAAGCAGGTAGAACAAGTTTTGTGGTGCCTTTCAGCTGCCTACCGGGGTAGTGTAAAAACTACCAACAGAACTCGTTTCTGGCACCTTCCCCGGTGGAGTTGTGCATGGGGTGTGTTTGGAACATTTTGTCACCAGCCGAGTCCAAAATTCAGCGATTCCCCATCTCAGCCCAGAAAGCAGGTAGAACAAGTTTTGTGGTGCCTTTCTCTTGCCTACCGGGGTAGTGTAAAAACTACCAACGGAACTCGTTTCTGGCACCTTCCCCGGTGGAGTTGTGCATGGGGTGTGTTTGGAACATTTTGTCACCAGCCGAGTCCAAAATTCAGCGATTCCCCATCTCAGCCCAGAAAGCAGGTAGAACAAGTTTTGTGGTGCCTTTCAGCTGCCTACCGGGGTAGTGTAAAAACTACCAACAGAACTCGTTTCTGGCACCTTCCCCGGTGGAGTTGTGCATGGGGTGTGTTTGGAACATTTTGTCACCAGCCGAGTCCAAAATTCAGGGATTCCCCATCTCAGCCCAGAAAGCAGGTACAACAAGTTTTGTGGTGCCTTTCAGCTGCCTGCCGGGGTAGTGTAAAAACTACCAACAGAACTCGTTTCTGGCACCTTCCCCGGTGGAGTTGTGCATGGGGTGTGTTTGGAACATTTTGTCACCAGCCGAGTCCAAAATTCAGCGATTCTCCATCTCAGCCCAGAAAGCAGGTAGAACAAGTTTTGTGGTGCCTTTCAGCTGCCTACCGGGGTAGTGTAAAAACTACCAACAGAACTCGTTTCTGGCACCTTCCCCGGTGGAGTTGTGCATGGGGTGTGTTTGGAACATTTTGTCACCAGCCGAGACCAAAATTCAGCGATTCCCCATCTCAGCCCAGAAAGCAGGTAGAACAAGTTTTGTGGTGCCTTTCAGCTGCCTACCGGGGTAGTGTAAAAACTACCAACAGAACTCGTTTCTGGCACCTTCCCCGGTGGAGTTGTGCATGGGGTGTGTTTGGAACATTTTGTCACCAGCCGAGACCAAAATTCAGCGATTCCCCATCTCAGCCCAGAAAGCAGGTAGAACAAGTTTTGTGGTGCCTTTCAGCTGCCTACCGGGGTAGTGTAAAAACTACCAACAGAACTCGTTTCTGGCACCTTCCCCGGTGGAGTTGTGCATGGGGTGTGTTTGGAACATTTTGTTACCAGCCGAGTCCAAAATTCAGCCGTTCCCCATCTCAGCCCAGAAAGCAGGTAGAACAAGTTTTGTGGTGCCTTTCTCTTGCCTACCGGGGTAGTGTAAAAACTACCAACGGAACTCGTTTCTGGCACCTTCCCCGGTGGAGTTGTGCATGGGGTGTGTTTGGAACATTTTGTCACCAGCCGAGTCCAAAATTCAGCGATTCCCCATCTCAGCCCAGAAAGCAGGTACAACAAGTTTTGTGGTGCCTTTCAGCTGCCTACCGGGGTAGTGTAAAAACTACCAACAGAACTCGTTTCTGGCACCTTCCCCGGTGGAGTTGTGCATGGGGTGTGTTTGGAACATTTTGTCACCAGCCGAGTCCAAAATTCAGCGATTCTCCATCTCAGCCCAGAAAGCAGGTAGAACAAGTTTTGTGGTGCCTTTCAGCTGCCTACCGGGGTAGTGTAAAAACTACCCACAGAACTCGTTTCTGGCACCTTCCCCGGTGGAGTTGTGCATGGGGTGTGTTTGGAACATTTTGTCACCAGCCGAGTCCAAAATTCAGCGATTCCCCATCTCAGCCCAGAAAGCAGGTAGAACAACTTTTGTGGTGCCTTTCAGCTGCCTACCGGGGTAGTGTAAAAACTACCAACAGAACTCGTTTCTGGCACCTTCCCCGGTGGAGTTGTGCATGGGGTGTGTTTGGAACATTTTGTTACCAGCCGAGTCCAAAATTCAGCCGTTCCCCATCTCAGCCCAGAAAGCAGGTAGAACAAGTTTTGTGGTGCCTTTCTCTTGCCTACCGGGGTAGTGTAAAAACTACCAACGGAACTCGTTTCTGGCACCTTCCCCGGTGGAGTTGTGCATGGGTTGTGTTTGGAACATTTTGTCACCAGCCGAGTCCAAAATTCAGCGATTCCCCATCTCAGCCCAGAAAGCAGGTAGAACAAGTTTTGTGGTGCCTTTCTCTTGCCTACCGGGGTAGTGTAAAAACTACCAACAGAACTCGTTTCTGGCACCTTCCCCGGTGGAGTTGTGCATGGGGTGTGTTTGGAACATTTTGTCACCAGCCGAGTCCAAAATTCAGCGATTCCCCATCTCAGCCCAGAAAGCAGGTAGAACAAGTTTTGTGGTGCCTTTCTCTTGCCTACCGGGGTAGTGTAAAAACTACCAACGGAACTCGATTCTGGCACCTTCCCCGGTGGAGTTGTGCATGGGGTGTGTTTGGAACATTTTGTCACCAGCCGAGTCCAAAATTCAGCGATTCCCCATCTCAGCCCAGAAAGCAGGTAGAACAAGTTTTGTGGTGCCTTTCAGCTGCCTACCGGGGTACTGTAAAAACTACCAACAGAACTCGTTTCTGGCACCTTCCCCGGTGGAGTTGTGCATGGGGTGTGTTTGGAACATTTTGTCACCAGCCGAGTCCAAAATTCAGCGATTCCCCATCTCAGCCCAGAAAGCAGGTAGAACAAGTTTTGTGGTGCCTTTCAGCTGCCTACCGGGGTAGTGTAAAAACTACCAACAGAACTCGTTTCTGGCACCTTCCCCGGTGGAGTTGTGCATGGGGTGTGTTTGGAACATTTTGTCACCAGCCGAGTCCAAAATTCAGCGATTCCCCATCTCAGCCCAGAAAGCAGGTAGAACAACTTTTGTGGTGCCTTTCAGCTGCCTACCGGGGTAGTGTAAAAACTACCAACAGAACTCGTTTCTGGCACCTTTGCCGGTGGAGTTGTGCATGGGGTGTGTTTGGAACATTTTGTCAGCAGCCGAGTCCAAAATTCAGCGATTCCCCATCTCAGCCCAGAAAGCAGGTAGAACAAGTTTTGTGGTGCCTTTCAGCTGCCTACCGGGGTAGTGTAAAAACTACCAACAGAACTCGTTTCTGGCACCTTCCCCGGTGGAGTTGTGCATGGGGTGTGTTTGGAACATTTTGTTACCAGCCGAGTCCAAAATTCAGCGATTCTCCATCTCAGCCCAGAAAGCAGGTAGAACAAGTTTTGTGGTGCCTTTCTCTTGCCTACCGGGGTAGTGTAAAAACTACCAACAGAACTCGTTTCTGGCACCTTCCCCGGTGGAGTTGTGCATGGGGTGTGTTTGGAACATTTTGTCACCAGCCGAGTCCAAAATTCAGCCGTTCCCCATCTCAGCCCAGAAAGCAGGTAGAACAAGTTTTGTGGTGCCTTTCAGCTGCCTACCGGGGTAGTGTAAAAACTACCAACAGAACTCGTTTCTGGCACCTTCCCCGGTGGAGTTGTGCATGGGGTGTGTTTGGAACATTTTGTCACCAGCCAAGTCCAAAATTCAGCGATTCCCCATCTCAGCCCAGAAAGCAGGTAGAACAAGTTTTGTGGTGCCTTTCTCTTGCCTACCGGGGTAGTGTAAAAACTACCAACGGAACTCGTTTCTGGCACCTTCCCCGGTGGAGTTGTGCATGGGGTGTGTTTGGAACATTTTGTCACCAGCCGAGTCCAAAATTCAGCGATTCCCCATCTCAGCCCAGAAAGCAGGTAGAACAAGTTTTGTGGTGCCTTTCTCTTGCCTACCGGGGTAGTGTAAAAACTACCAACGGAACTCGTTTCTGGCACCTTCCCCGGTGGAGTTGTGCATGGGGTGTGTTTGGAACATTTTGTCACCAGCCGAGTCCAAAATTCAGCGATTCCCCATCTCAGCCCAGAAAGCAGGTAGAACAAGTTTTGTGGTGCCTTTCAGCTGCCTACCGGGGTAGTGTAAAAACTACCAACGGAACTCGTTTCTGGCACCTTCCCCGGTGGAGTTGTGCATGGGGTGTGTTTGGAACACTTTGTCACCAGCCGAGTCCAAAATTCAGGGATTCCCCATCTCAGCCCAGAAAGCAGGTAGAACAAGTTTTGTGGTGCCTTTCAGCTGCCTACCGGGGTAGTGTAAAAACTACCAACAGAACTCGTTTCTGGCACCTTCCCCGGTGGAGTTGTGCATGGGGTGTGTTTGGAACATTTTGTCACCAGCCGAGTCCAAAATTCAGCGATTCCCCATCTCAGCCCAGAAAGCAGGTAGAACAAGTTTTGTGGTGCCTTTCAGCTGCCTACCGGGGTAGTGTAAAAACTACCAACAGAACTCGTTTCTGGCACCTTCCCCGGTGGAGTTGTGCATGGGGTGTGTTTGGAACATTTTGTCACCAGCCGAGTCCAAAATGCAGCGATTCTCCATCTCAGCCCAGAAAGCAGGTAGAACAAGTTTTGTGGTGCCTTTCAGCTGCCTACCGGGGTAGTGTAAAAACTACCAAGAGAACTCGTTTCTGGCACCTTCCCCGGTGGAGTTGTGCATGGGGTGTGTTTGGAACATTTTGTCACCAGCCAAGTCCAAAATTCAGCGATTCCCCATCTCAGCCCAGAAAGCAGGTAGAACAAGTTTTGTGGTGCCTTTCTCTTGTCTACCGGGGTAGTGTAAAAACTACCAACAGAACTCGTTTCTGGCACCTTCCCCGGTGGAGTTGTGCATGGGGTGTGTTTGGAACATTTTGTCACCAGCCGAGTCCAAAATTCAGGGATTCCCCATCTCAGCCCAGAAAGCAGGTAGAACAAGTTTTGTGGTGCCTTTCAGCTGCCTACCGGGGTACTGTAAAAACTACCAACAGAACTCGTTTCTGGCACCTTCCCCGGTGGAGTTGTGCATGGGGTGTGTTTGGAACATTTTGTCACCAGCCGAGTCCAAAATTCAGCGATTCCCCATCTCAGCCCAGAAAGCAGGTAGAACAAGTTTTGTGGTGCCTTTCAGCTGCCTACCGGGGTAGTGTAAAAACTACCAACGGAACTCGTTTCTGGCACCTTCCCCGGTGGAGTTGTGCATGGGGTGTGTTTGGAACATTTTGTCACCAGCCGAGTCCAAAATTCAGCCGTTCCACATCTCAGCCCAGAAAGCAGGTAGAACAAGTTTTGTGGTGCCTTTCTCTTGCCTACCGGGGTAGTGTAAAAACTACCAACAGAACTCGTTTCTGGCACCTTCCCCGGTGGAGTTGTGCATGGGGTGTGTTTGGAACATTTTGTCACCAGCCGAGTCCAAAATTCAGCCGTTCCCCATCTCAGCCCAGAAAGCAGGTAGAACAAGTTTTGTGGTGCCTTTCAGCTGCCTACCGGGGTAGTGTAAAAACTACCAACAGAACTCGTTTCTGGCACCTTCCCCGGTGGAGTTGTGCATGGGGTGTGTTTGGAACATTTTGTCACCAGCCAAGTCCAAAATTCAGCGATTCCCCATCTCAGCCCAGAAAGCAGGTAGAACAAGTTTTGTGGTGCCTTTCTCTTGCCTACCGGGGTAGTGTAAAAACTACCAACGGAACTCGTTTCTGGCACCTTCCCCGGTGGAGTTGTGCATGGGGTGTGTTTGGAACATTTTGTCACCAGCCGAGTCCAAAATTCAGCGATTCCCCATCTCAGCCCAGAAAGCAGGTAGAACAAGTTTTGTGGTGCCTTTCAGCTGCCTACCGGGGTAGTGTAAAAACTACCAACGGAACTCGTTTCTGGCACCTTCCCCGGTGGAGTTGTGCATGGGGTGTGTTTGGAACACTTTGTCACCAGCCGAGTCCAAAATTCAGGGATTCCCCATCTCAGCCCAGAAAGCAGGTAGAACAAGTTTTGTGGTGCCTTTCAGCTGCCTACCGGGGTAGTGTAAAAACTACCAACAGAACTCGTTTCTGGCACCTTCCCCGGTGGAGTTGTGCATGGGGTGTGTTTGGAACATTTTGTCACCAGCCGAGTCCAAAATTCAGCGATTCCCCATCTCAGCCCAAAGCAGGTAGAACAAGTTTTGTGGTGCCTTTCAGCTGCCTACCGGGGTAGTGTAAAAACTACCAACGGAACTCGTTTCTGGCACCTTCCCCGGTGGAGTTGTGCATGGGGTGTGTTTGGAACACTTTGTCACCAGCCGAGTCCAAAATTCAGGGATTCCCCATCTCAGCCCAGAAAGCAGGTAGAACAAGTTTTGTGGTGCCTTTCAGCTGCCTACCGGGGTAGTGTAAAAACTACCAACAGAACTCGTTTCTGGCACCTTCCCCGGTGGAGTTGTGCATGGGGTGTGTTTGGAACATTTTGTCACCAGCCGAGTCCAAAATTCAGCGATTCCCCATCTCAGCCCAGAAAGCAGGTAGAACAAGTTTTGTGGTGCCTTTCAGCTGCCTACCGGGGTAGTGTAAAAACTACCAACAGAACTCGTTTCTGGCACCTTCCCCGGTGGAGTTGTGCATGGGGTGTGTTTGGAACATTTTGTCACCAGCCGAGTCCAAAATGCAGCGATTCTCCATCTCAGCCCAGAATGCAGGTAGAACAAGTTTTGTGGTGCCTTTCAGCTGCCTACCGGGGTAGTGTAAAAACTACCAAGAGAACTCGTTTCTGGCACCTTCCCCGGTGGAGTTGTGCATGGGGTGTGTTTGGAACATTTTGTCACCAGCCAAGTCCAAAATTCAGGGATTCCCCATCTCAGCCCAGAAAGCAGGTAGAACAAGTTTTGTGGTGCCTTTCTCTTGCCTACCGGGGTAGTGTAAAAACTACCAACAGAACTCGTTTCTGGCACCTTCCCCGGTGGAGTTGTGCATGGGGTGTGTTTGGAACATTTTGTCACCAGCCGAGTCCAAAATTCAGGGATTCCCCATCTCAGCCCAGAAAGCAGGTAGAACAAGTTTTGTGGTGCCTTTCAGCTGCCTACCGGGGTACTGTAAAAACTACCAACAGAACTCGTTTCTGGCACCTTCCCCGGTGGAGTTGTGCATGGGGTGTGTTTGGAACATTTTGTCACCAGCCGAGTCCAAAATTCAGCGATTCCCCATCTCAGCCCAGAAAGCAGGTAGAACAAGTTTTGTGGTGCCTTTCAGCTGCCTACCGGGGTAGTGTAAAAACTACCAACGGAACTCGTTTCTGGCACCTTCCCCGGTGGAGTTGTGCATGGGGTGTGTTTGGAACATTTTGTCACCAGCCGAGTCCAAAATTCAGCCGTTCCCCATCTCAGCCCAGAAAGCAGGTAGAACAAGTTTTGTGGTGCCTTTCTCTTGCCTACCGGGGTAGTGTAAAAACTACCAACAGAACTCGTTTCTGGCACCTTCCCCGGTGGAGTTGTGCATGGGGTGTGTTTGGAACATTTTGTCACCAGCCGAGTCCAAAATTCAGCCGTTCCCCATCTCAGCCCAGAAAGCAGGTAGAACAAGTTTTGTGGTGCCTTTCAGCTGCCTACCGGGGTAGTGTAAAAACTACCAACAGAACTCGTTTCTGGCACCTTCCCCGGTGGAGTTGTGCATGGGGTGTGTTTGGAACATTTTGTCACCAGCCAAGTCCAAAATTCAGCGATTCCCCATCTCAGCCCAGAAAGCAGGTAGAACAAGTTTTGTGGTGCCTTTCTCTTGCCTACCGGGGTAGTGTAAAAACTACCAACGGAACTCGTTTCTGGCACCTTCCCCGGTGGAGTTGTGCATGGGGTGTGTTTGGAACATTTTGTCACCAGCCGAGTCCAAAATTCAGCGATTCCCCATCTCAGCCCAGAAAGCAGGTAGAACAAGTTTTGTGGTGCCTTTCTCTTGCCTACCGGGGTAGTGTAAAAACTACCAACGGAACTCGTTTCTGGCACCTTCCCCGGTGGAGTTGTGCATGGGGTGTGTTTGGAACATTTTGTCACCAGCCGAGTCCAAAATTCAGCGATTCCCCATCTCAGCCCAGAAAGCAGGTAGAACAAGTTTTGTGGTGCCTTTCAGCTGCCTACCGGGGTAGTGTAAAAACTACCAACGGAACTCGTTTCTGGCACCTTCCCCGGTGGAGTTGTGCATGGGGTGTGTTTGGAACACTTTGTCACCAGCCGAGTCCAAAATTCAGGGATTCCCCATCTCAGCCCAGAAAGCAGGTAGAACAAGTTTTGTGGTGCCTTTCAGCTGCCTACCGGGGTAGTGTAAAAACTACCAACAGAACTCGTTTCTGGCACCTTCCCCGGTGGAGTTGTGCATGGGGTGTGTTTGGAACATTTTGTCACCAGCTGAGTCCAAAAGTCAGCGATTCCCCATCTCAGCCCAGAAAGCAGGTAGAACAAGTTTTGTGGTGCCTTTCTCTTGCCTACCGGGGTAGTGTAAAAACTACCAACAGAACTCGTTTCTGGCACCTTCCCCGGTGGAGTTGTGCATGGGGTGTGTTTGGAACATTTTGTCACCAGCCGAGTCCAAAATTCAGCGATTCCCCATCTCAGCCCAGAAAGCAGGTAGAACAAGTTTTGTGGTGCCTTTCAGCTGCCTACCGGGGTACTGTAAAAACTACCAAGAGAACTCGTTTCTGGCACCTTCCCCGGTGGAGTTGTGCATGGGGTGTGTTTGGAACATTTTGTCACCAGCCAAGTCCAAAATTCAGCGATTCCCCATCTCAGCCCAGAAAGCAGGTAGAACAAGTTTTGTGGTGCCTTTCTCTTGCCTACCGGGGTAGTGTAAAAACTACCAACAGAACTCGTTTCTGGCACCTTCCCCGGTGGAGTTGTGCATGGGGTGTGTTTGGAACATTTTGTCACCAGCCGAGTCCAAAATTCAGGGATTCCCCATCTCAGCCCAGAAAGCAGGTAGAACAAGTTTTGTGGTGCCTTTCTCTTGCCTACCGGGGTAGTGTAAAAACTACCAACAGAACTCGTTTCTGGCACCTTCCCCGGTGGAGTTGTGCATGGGGTGTGTTTGGAACATTTTGTCACCAGCCGAGTCCAAAATTCAGCGATTCTCCATCTCAGCCCAGAAAGCAGGTAGAACAAGTTTTGTGGTGCCTTTCAGCTGCCTACCGGGGTAGTGTAAAAACTACCAACAGAACTCGTTTCTGGCACCTTCCCCGGTGGAGGTGTGCATGGGGTGTGTTTGGAACATTTTGTCACCAGCCGAGTCCAAAATTCAGCCGTTCCCCATCTCAGCCCAGAAAGCAGGTAGAACAAGTTTTGTGGTGCCTTTCTCTTGCCTACCGGGGTAGTGTAAAAACTACCAACGGAACTCGATTCTGGCACCTTCCCCGGTGGAGTTGTGCATGGGGTGTGTTTGGAACATTTTGTCACCAGCCGAGTCCAAAATTCAGCGATTCCCCATCTCAGCCCAGAAAGCAGGTAGAACAAGTTTTGTGGTGCCTTTCAGCTGCCTACCGGGGTAGTGTAAAAACTACCAACAGAA
Organism: Falco biarmicus; assembly: GCF_023638135.1. NCBI lineage: Eukaryota > Metazoa > Chordata > Aves > Falconiformes > Falconidae > Falco > Falco biarmicus. Next base: position 175,717 of record NW_026611700.1, read on the forward strand.
CTCGTTTCTGGCACCTTCCCCGGTGGAGTTGTGCATGGGGTGTGTTTGGAACATTTTGTCACCAGCCGAGTCCAAAATTCAGCGATTCCCCATCTCAGCCCAGAAAGCAGGTACAACAAGTTTTGTGGTGCCTTTCAGCTGCCTACCGGGGTAGTGTAAAAACTACCAACGGAACTCGTTTCTGGCACCTTCCCCGGTGGAGTTGTGCATGGGGTGTGTTTGGAACATTTTGTCACCAGCCGAGTCCAAAATTCAGCGATTCCCCATCTCAGCCCAGAAAGCAGGTAGAACAAGTTTTGTGGTGCCTTTCAGGTGCCTACCGGGGTAGTGTAAAAACTACCAACAGAACTCGTTTCTGGCACCTTCCCCGGTGGAGTTGTGCATGGGGTGTGTTTGGAACATTTTGTCACCAGCCGAGTCCAAAATTCAGCCGTTCCCCATCTCAGCCCAGAAAGCAGGTAGAACAAGTTTTGTGGTGCCTTTCTCTTGCCTACCGGGGTAGTGTAAAAACTACCAACGGAACTCGTTTCTGGCACCTTCCCCGGTGGAGTTGTGCATGGGGTGTGTTTGGAACATTTTGTCACCAGCCGAGTCCAAAATTCAGCGATTCCCCATCTCAGCCCAGAAAGCAGGTAGAACAAGTTTTGTGGTGCCTTTCAGCTGCCTACCGGGGTAGTGTAAAAACTACCAACGGAACTCGTTTCTGGCACCTTCCCCGGTGGAGTTGTGCATGGGGTGTGTTTGGAACATTTTGTCACCAGCCGAGTCCAAAATTCAGCGATTCCCCATCTCAGCCCAGAAAGCAGGTAGAACAAGTTTTGTGGTGCCTTTCAGCTGCCTACCGGGGTAGTGTAAAAACTACCAACGGAACTCGTTTCTGGCACCTTCCCCGGTGGAGTTGTGCATGGGGTGTGTTTGGAACATTTTGTCACCAGCCGAGTCCAAAATTCAGCGATTCCCCATCTCAGCCCAGAAAGCAGGTAGAACAAGTTTTGTGGTGCCTTTCAGCTGCCTACCGGGGTAGTGTAAAAACTACCAACAGAACTCGTTTCTGGCACCTTCCCTGGTGGAGTTGTGCATGGGGTGTGTTTGGAACATTTTGTCACCAGCCAAGTCCAAAATTCAGCGATTCCCCATCTCAGCCCAGAAAGCAGGTACAACAAGTTTTGTGGTGCCTTTCTCTTGCCTAGCGGGGTAGTGTAAAAACTACCAAGAGAACTCGTTTCTGGCACCTTCCCCGGTGGAGTTGTGCATGGGGTGTGTTTGGAACATTTTGTTACCAGCCGAGTCCAAAATTCAGCGATTCTCCATCTCAGCCCAGAAAGCAGGTAGAACAAGTTTTGTGGTGCCTTTCTCTTGCCTACCGGGGTAGTGTAAAAACTACCAACAGAACTCGTTTCTGGCACCTTCCCCGGTGGAGGTGTGCATGGGGTGTGTTTGGAACATTTTGTCACCAGCCGAGTCCAAAATTCAGCGATTCCCCATCTCAGCCCAGAAAGCAGGTAGAACAAGTTTTGTGGTGCCTTTCAGCTGCCTACCGGGGTAGTGTAAAAACTACCAACAGAACTCGTTTCTGGCACCTTCCCCGGTGGAGGTGTGCATGGGGTGTGTTTGGAACATTTTGTCACCAGCCGAGTCCAAAATTCAGCGATTCCCCATCTCAGCCCAGAAAGCAGGTAGAACAAGTTTTGTGGTGCCTTTCTCTTGCCTACCGGGGTAGTGTAAAAACTACCAACAGAACTCGTTTCTGGCACCTTCCCCGGTGGAGTTGTGCATGGGGTGTGTTTGGAACATTTTGTCACCAGCCGAGTCCAAAATTCAGCCGTTCCCCATCTCAGCCCAGAAAGCAGGTAGAACAAGTTTTGTGGTGCCTTTCAGCTGCCTACCGGGGTACTGTAAAAACTACCAACGGAACTCGTTTCTGGCACCTTCCCCGGTGGAGTTGTGCATGGGGTGTGTTTGGAACATTTTGTCACCAGCCGAGTCCAAAATTCAGCGATTCCCCATCTCAGCCCAGAAAGCAGGTAGAACAAGTTTTGTGGTGCCTTTCAGCTGCCTACCGGGGTACTGTAAAAACTACCAAGAGAACTCGTTTCTGGCACCTTCCCCGGTGGAGTTGTGCATGGGGTGTGTTTGGAACATTTTGTCACCAGCCGAGTCCAAAATTCAGCCGTTCCCCATCTCAGCCCAGAAAGCAGGTAGAACAAGTTTTGTGGTGCCTTTCAGCTGCCTACCGGGGTAGTGTAAAAACTACCAAGAGAACTCGTTTCTGGCACCTTCCCCGGTGGAGTTGTGCATGGGGTGTGTTTGGAACATTTTGTCACCAGCCGAGTCCAAAATTCAGGGATTCCCCATCTCAGCCCAGAAAGCAGGTAGAACAAGTTTTGTGGTGCCTTTCAGCTGCCTACCGGGGTAGTGTAAAAACTACCAACAGAACTCGTTTCTGGCACCTTCCCCGGTGGAGTTGTGCATGGGGTGTGTTTGGAACATTTTGTCACCAGCCGAGTCCAAAATTCAGCGATTCCCCATCTCAGCCCAGAAAGCAGGTAGAACAAGTTTTGTGGTGCCTTTCTCTTGCCTACCGGGGTAGTGTAAAAACTACCAACAGAACTCGTTTCTGGCACCTTCCCCGGTGGAGTTGTGCATGGGGTGTGTTTGGAACATTTTGTCACCAGCCGAGTCCAAAATTCAGCCGTTCCCCATCTCAGCCCAGAAAGCAGGTAGAACAAGTTTTGTGGTGCCTTTCAGCTGCCTACCGGGGTAGTGTAAAAAACTACCAAGAGAACTCGTTTCTGGCACCTTCCCCGGTGGAGTTGTGCATGGGGTGTGTTTGGAACATTTTGTCACCAGCCGAGTCCAAAATTCAGCCGTTCCCCCATCTCAGCCCAGAAAGCAGGTAGAACAAGTTTTGTGGTGCCTTTCAGCTGCCTACCGGGGTAGTGTAAAAAACTACCAACAGAACTCGTTTCTGGCACCTTCCCCGGTGGAGTTGTGCATGGGGTGTGTTTGGAACATTTTGTCACCAGCCGAGTCCAAAATTCAGCCGTTCCCCATCTCAGCCCAGAAAGCAGGTAGAAGAAGTTTTGTGGTGCCTTTCAGCTGCCTACCGGGGTAGTGTAAAAACTACCAACGGAACTCGTTTCTGGCACCTTCCCCGGTGGAGTTGTGCATGGGGTGTGTTTGGAACATTTTGTCACCAGCCGAGTCCAAAATTCAGCGATTCCCCATCTCAGCCCAGAAAGCAGGTAGAACAAGTTTTGTGGTGCCTTTCAGCTGCCTACCGGGGTAGTGTAAAAACTACCAACAGAACTCGTTTCTGGCACTTTCCCCGGTGGAGTTGTGCATGGGGTGTGTTTGGAACATTTTGTCACCAGCCGAGTCCAAAATTCAGGGATTCCCCATCTCAGCCCAGAAAGCAGGTAGAACAAGTTTTGTGGTGCCTTTCAGCTGCCTACCGGGGTAGTGTAAAAACTACCAACAGAACTCGTTTCTGGCGCCTTCCCCGGTGGAGTTGTGCATGGGGTGTGTTTGGAACATTTTGTCACCAGCCGAGTCCAAAAGTCAGCGATTCTCCATCTCAGCCCAGAAAGCAGGTAGAACAAGTTTTGTGGTGCCTTTCTCTTGCCTACCGGGGTAGTGTAAAAACTACCAACAGAACTCGTTTCTGGCACCTTCCCCGGTGGAGTTGTGCATGGGGTGTGTTTGGAACATTTTGTCACCAGCCGAGTCCAAAATTCAGCCGTTCCCCATCTCAGCCCAGAAAGCAGGTAGAACAAGTTTTGTGGTGCCTTTCTCTTGCCTACCGGGGTAGTGTAAAAACTACCAACAGAACTCGTTTCTGGCACCTTCCCCATTGGAGTTGTGCATGGGGTGTGTTTGGAACATTTTGTCACCAGCCGAGTCCAAAATTCAGGGATTCCCCATCTCAGCCCAGAAAGCAGGTAGAACAAGTTTTGTGGTGCCTTTCAGCTGCCTACCGTGGTAGTGTAAAAACTACCAACAGAACTCGTTTCTGGCACCTTCCCCGGTGGAGTTGTGCATGGGGTGTGTTTGGAACATTTTGTCACCAGCCGAGTCCAAAATTCAGCCGTTCCCCATCTCAGCCCAGAAAGCAGGTAGAACAAGTTTTGTGGTGCCTTTCTCTTGCCTACCGGGGTAGTGTAAAAACTACCAACGGAACTCGATTCTGGCACCTTCCCCGGTGGAGTTGTGCATGGGGTGTGTTTGGAACATTTTGTCACCAGCCGAGTCCAAAATTCAGCCGTTCCCCATCTCAGCCCAGAAAGCAGGTAGAACAAGTTTTGTGGTGCCTTTCAGCTGCCTACCGGGGTAGTGTAAAAACTACCAACGGAACTCGTTTCTGGCACCTTCCCCGGTGGAGTTGTGCATGGGGTGTGTTTGGAACATTTTGTCACCAGCCGAGTCCAAAATTCAGCGATTCCCCATCTCAGCCCAGAAAGCAGGTAGAACAAGTTTTGTGGTGCCTTTCAGCTGCCTACCGGGGTAGTGTAAAAACTACCAAGAGAACTCGTTTCTGGCACCTTCCCCGGTGGAGTTGTGCATGGGGTGTGTTTGGAACATTTTGTCACCAGCCGAGTCCAAAAGTCAGCGATTCCCCATCTCAGCCCAGAAAGCAGGTAGAACAAGTTTTGTGGTGCCTTTCAGCTGCCTACCGGGGTAGTGTAAAAACTACCAACAGAACTCGTTTCTGGCACCTTCCCCGGTGGAGTTGTGCATGGGGTGTGTTTGGAACATTTTGTCACCAGCCGAGTCCAAAATTCAGCGATTCCCCATCTCAGCCCAGAAAGCAGGTAGAACAAGTTTTGTGGTGCCTTTCTCTTGCCTACCGGGGTAGTGTAAAAACTACCAACAGAACTCGTTTCTGGCACCTTCCCCGGTGGAGTTGTGCATGGGGTGTGTTTGGAACATTTTGTCACCAGCCGAGTCCAAAATTCAGCGATTCTCCATCTCAGCCCAGAAAGCAGGTAGAACAAGTTTTGTGGTGCCTTTCAGCTGCCTACCGGGGTAGTGTAAAAACTACCAACAGAACTCGTTTCTGGCACCTTCCCCGGTGGAGTTGTGCATGGGGTGTGTTTGGAACATTTTGTCACCAGCCGAGTCCAAAATTCAGCCGTTCCCCATCTCAGCCCAGAAAGCAGGTAGAACAAGTTTTGTGGTGCCTTTCAGCTGCCTACCGGGGTAGTGTAAAAACTACCAACAGAACTCGTTTCTGGCGCCTTCCCCGGTGGAGGTGTGCATGGGGTGTGTTTGGAACATTTTGTCACCAGCCGAGTCCAAAATTCAGGGATTCCCCATCTCAGCCCAGAAAGCAGGTAGAACAAGTTTTGTGGTGCCTTTCTCTTGCCTACCGGGGTAGTGTAAAAACTACCAACAGAACTCGTTTCTGGCACCTTCCCCGGTGGAGTTGTGCATGGGGTGTGTTTGGAACATTTTGTCACCAGCCGAGTCCAAAATTCAGCGATTCCCCATCTCAGCCCAGAAAGCAGGTAGAACAAGTTTTGTGGTGCCTTTCAGCTGCCTACCGGGGTAGTGTAAAAACTACCAACAGAACTCGTTTCTGGCACCTTCCCCGGTGGAGTTGTGCATGGGGTGTGTTTGGAACATTTTGTCACCAGCCGAGTCCAAAATTCAGCGATTCCCCATCTCAGCCCAGAAAGCAGGTAGAACAACTTTTGTGGTGCCTTTCAGCTGCCTACCGGGGTAGTGTAAAAACTACCAACAGAACTCGTTTCTGGCACCTTCCCCGGTGGAGTTGTGCATGGGGTGTGTTTGGAACATTTTGTCACCAGCCGAGTCCAAAATTCAGCCGTTCCCCATCTCAGCCCAGAAAGCAGGTAGAACAAGTTTTGTGGTGCCTTTCAGCTGCCTACCGGGGTAGTGTAAAAACTACCAACAGAACTCGTTTCTGGCACCTTCCCCGGTGGAGTTGTGCATGGGGTGTGTTTGGAACATTTTGTCACCAGCCGAGTCCAAAATTCAGCGATTCCCCATCTCAGCCCAGAAAGCAGGTAGAACAAGTTTTGTGGTGCCTTTCAGCTGCCTACCGGGGTAGTGTAAAAACTACCAACAGAACTCGTTTCTGGCACCTTCCCCGGTGGAGTTGTGCATGGGGTGTGTTTGGAACATTTTGTTACCAGCCGAGTCCAAAATTCAGCCGTTCCCCATCTCAGCCCAGAAAGCAGGTAGAACAAGTTTTGTGGTGCCTTTCTCTTGCCTACCGGGGTAGTGTAAAAACTACCAACGGAACTCGTTTCTGGCACCTTCCCCGGTGGAGTTGTGCATGGGTTGTGTTTGGAACATTTTGTCACCAGCCGAGTCCAAAATTCAGCGATTCCCCATCTCAGCCCAGAAAGCAGGTAGAACAAGTTTTGTGGTGCCTTTCTCTTGCCTACCGGGGTACTGTAAAAACTACCAACAGAACTCGTTTCTGGCACCTTCCCCGGTGGAGTTGTGCATGGGGTGTGTTTGGAACATTTTGTCACCAGCCGAGTCCAAAATTCAGCCGTTCCCCATCTCAGCCCAGAAAGCAGGTAGAACAAGTTTTGTGGTGCCTTTCTCTTGCCTACCGGGGTAGTGTAAAAACTACCAACGGAACTCGATTCTGGCACCTTCCCCGGTGGAGTTGTGCATGGGGTGTGTTTGGAACATTTTGTCACCAGCCGAGTCCAAAATTCAGCGATTCCCCATCTCAGCCCAGAAAGCAGGTAGAACAAGTTTTGTGGTGCCTTTCAGCTGCCTACCGGGGTACTGTAAAAACTACCAACAGAACTCGTTTCTGGCACCTTTGCCGGTGGAGTTGTGCATGGGGTGTGTTTGGAACATTTTGTCACCAGCCGAGTCCAAAAGTCAGCGATTCCCCATCTCAGCCCAGAAAGCAGGTAGAACAAGTTTTGTGGTGCCTTTCTCTTGCCTACCGGGGTAGTGTAAAAACTACCAACAGAACTCGTTTCTGGCACCTTCCCCGGTGGAGTTGTGCATGGGGTGTGTTTGGAACATTTTGTCACCAGCCGAGTCCAAAATTCAGCGATTCCCCATCTCAGCCCAGAAAGCAGGTAGAACAAGTTTTGTGGTGCCTTTCAGCTGCCTACCGGGGTAGTGTAAAAACTACCAACAGAACTCGTTTCTGGCACCTTCCCCGGTGGAGTTGTGCATGGGGTGTGTTTGGAACATTTTGTCACCAGCCGAGTCCAAAATTCAGGGATTCCCCATCTCAGCCCAGAAAGCAGGTAGAACAAGTTTTGTGGTGCCTTTCTCTTGCCTACCGGGGTACTGTAAAAACTACCAACGGAACTCGTTTCTGGCACCTTCCCCGGTGGAGTTGTGCATGGGGTGTGTTTGGAACATTTTGTCACCAGCCGAGTCCAAAATTCAGCGATTCCCCATCTCAGCCCAGAAAGCAGGTAGAACAAGTTTTGTGGTGCCTTTCAGCTGCCTACCGGGGTAGTGTAAAAACTACCAACAGAACTCGTTTCTGGCACCTTCCCCGGTGGAGTTGTGCATGGGGTGTGTTTGGAACATTTTGTCACCAGCCGAGTCCAAAATTCAGCGATTCCCCATCTCAGCCCAGAAAGCAGGTAGAACAACTTTTGTGGTGCCTTTCAGCTGCCTACCGGGGTAGTGTAAAAACTACCAACAGAACTCGTTTCTGGCACCTTTGCCGGTGGAGTTGTGCATGGGGTGTGTTTGGAACATTTTGTCACCAGCCGAGTCCAAAATTCAGGGATTCCCCATCTCAGCCCAGAAAGCAGGTAGAACAAGTTTTGTGGTGCCTTTCAGCTGCCTACCGGGGTAGTGTAAAAACTACCAACAGAACTCGTTTCTGGCACCTTCCCCGGTGGAGATGTGCATGGGGTGTGTTTGGAACATTTTGTTACCAGCCGAGTCCAAAATTCAGCGATTCTCCATCTCAGCCCAGAAAGCAGGTAGAACAAGTTTTGTGGTGCCTTTCTCTTGCCTACCGGGGTAGTGTAAAAACTACCAACGGAACTCGTTTCTGGCACCTTCCCCGGTGGAGTTGTGCATGGGGTGTGTTTGGAACATTTTGTCACCAGCCGAGTCCAAAATTCAGCCGTTCCCCATCTCAGCCCAGAAAGCAGGTAGAACAAGTTTTGTGGTGCCTTTCAGCTGCCTACCGGGGTACTGTAAAAACTACCAAGAGAACTCGTTTCTGGCACCTTCCCCGGTGGAGTTGTGCATGGGGGTGTGTTTGGAACATTTTGTCACCAGCCGAGTCCAAAATTCAGCGATTCCCCATCTCAGCCCAGAAAGCAGGTACAACAAGTTTTGTGGTGCCTTTCAGCTGCCTACCGGGGTAGTGTAAAAACTACCAACAGAACTCGTTTCTGGCACCTTCCCCGGTGGAGTTGTGCATGGGGTGTGTTTGGAACATTTTGTCACCAGCCGAGTCCAAAATTCAGCGATTCCCCATCTCAGCCCAGAAAGCAGGTAGAACAAGTTTTGTGGTGCCTTTCAGCTGCCTACCGGGGTAGTGTAAAAACTACCAACAGAACTCGTTTCTGGCACCTTCCCCGGTGGAGTTGTGCATGGGGTGTGTTTGGAACATTTTGTCACCAGCCGAGTCCAAAAGTCAGCGATTCCCCATCTCAGCCCAGAAAGCAGGTAGAACAACTTTTGTGGTGCCTTTCAGCTGCCTACCGGGGTAGTGTAAAAACTACCAACAGAACTCGTTTCTGGCACCTTCCCCGGTGGAGTTGTGCATGGGGTGTGTTTGGAACATTTTGTCACCAGCCGAGTCCAAAATTCAGCGATTCCCCATCTCAGCCCAGAAAGCAGGTAGAACAAGTTTTGTGGTGCCTTTCTCTTGCCTACCGGGGTAGTGTAAAAACTACCAACAGAACTCGTTTCTGGCACCTTCCCCGGTGGAGTTGTGCATGGGGTGTGTTTGGAACATTTTGTCACCAGCCGAGTCCAAAATTCAGCGATTCCCCATCTCAGCCCAGAAAGCAGGTAGAACAAGTTTTGTGGTGCCTTTCAGCTGCCTACCGGGGTAGTGTAAAAACTACCAACAGAACTCGTTTCTGGCACCTTCCCCGGTGGAGTTGTGCATGGGGTGTGTTTGGAACATTTTGTCACCAGCCGAGTCCAAAATTCAGCGATTCCCCATCTCAGCCCAGAAAGCAGGTAGAACAAGTTTTGTGGTGCCTTTCAGCTGCCTACCGGGGTAGTGTAAAAACTACCAACAGAACTCGTTTCTGGCACCTTCCCCGGTGGAGTTGTGCATGGGGTGTGTTTGGAACATTTTGTCACCAGCCGAGTCCAAAATTCAGCCGTTCCCCATCTCAGCCCAGAAAGCAGGTAGAACAAGTTTTGTGGTGCCTTTCAGCTGCCTACCGGGGTAGTGTAAAAACTACCAACAGAACTCGTTTCTGGCACCTTCCCCGGTGGAGTTGTGCATGGGGTGTGTTTGGAACATTTTGTCACCAGCCGAGTCCAAAATTCAGCGATTCCCCATCTCAGCCCAGAAAGCAGGTACAACAAGTTTTGTGGTGCCTTTCAGCTGCCTACCGGGGTAGTGTAAAAACTACCAACAGAACTCGTTTCTGGCACCTTCCCCGGTGGAGTTGTGCATGGGGTGTGTTTGGAACATTTTGTTACCAGCCGAGTCCAAAATTCAGCCGTTCCCCATCTCAGCCCAGAAAGCAGGTAGAACAAGTTTTGTGGTGCCTTTCTCTTGCCTACCGGGGTAGTGTAAAAACTACCAACGGAACTCGTTTCTGGCACCTTCCCCGGTGGAGTTGTGCATGGGTTGTGTTTGGAACATTTTGTCACCAGCCGAGTCCAAAATTCAGCGATTCCCCATCTCAGCCCAGAAAGCAGGTAGAACAAGTTTTGTGGTGCCTTTCTCTTGCCTACCGGGGTACTGTAAAAAACTACCAACAGAACTCGTTTCTGGCACCTTCCCCGGTGGAGTTGTGCATGGGGTGTGTTTGGAACATTTTGTCACCAGCCGAGTCCAAAATTCAGCCGTTCCCCATCTCAGCCCAGAAAGCAGGTAGAACAAGTTTTGTGGTGCCTTTCTCTTGCCTACCGGGGTAGTGTAAAAACTACCAACGGAACTCGATTCTGGCACCTTCCCCGGTGGAGTTGTGCATGGGGTGTGTTTGGAACATTTTGTCACCAGCCGAGTCCAAAATTCAGCGATTCCCCATCTCAGCCCAGAAAGCAGGTAGAACAAGTTTTGTGGTGCCTTTCAGCTGCCTACCGGGGTAGTGTAAAAACTACCAACGGAACTCGTTTCTGGCACCTTCCCCGGTGGAGTTGTGCATGGGGTGTGTTTGGAACATTTTGTCACCAGCCGAGTCCAAAATTCAGCGATTCCCCATCTCAGCCCAGAAAGCAGGTAGAACAAGTTTTGTGGTGCCTTTCAGCTGCCTACCGGGGTAGTGTAAAAACTACCAACAGAACTCGTTTCTGGCACCTTCCCCGGTGGAGTTGTGCATGGGGTGTGTTTGGAACATTTTGTCACCAGCCGAGTCCAAAATTCAGCGATTCCCCATCTCAGCCCAGAAAGCAGGTAGAACAAGTTTTGTGGTGCCTTTCTCTTGCCTACCGGGGTAGTGTAAAAACTACCAACAGAACTCGTTTCTGGCACCTTCCCCGGTGGAGTTGTGCATGGGGTGTGTTTGGAACATTTTGTCACCAGCCGAGTCCAAAATTAAGCCGTTCCCCATCTCAGCCCAGAAAGCAGGTAGAACAAGTTTTGTGGTGCCTTTCAGCTGCCTACCGGGGTAGTGTAAAATCTACCAACAGAACTCGTTTCTGGCACCTTCCCCGGTGGAGTTGTGCATGGGGTGTGTTTGGAACATTTTGTCACCAGCCGAGTCCAAAATTCAGCGATTCCCCATCTCAGCCCAGAAAGCAGGTAGAACAAGTTTTGTGGTGCCTTTCAGCTGCCTACCGGGGTAGTGTAAAAACTACCAACAGAACTCGTTTCTGGCACCTTCCCCGGTGGAGTTGTGCATGGGGTGTGTTTGGAACATTTTGTCACCAGCCGAGTCCAAAATTCAGCGATTCCCCATCTCAGCCCAGAAAGCAGGTAGAACAACTTTTGTGGTGCCTTTCAGCTGCCTACCGGGGTAGTGTAAAAACTACCAACAGAACTCGTTTCTGGCACCTTTGCCGGTGGAGTTGTGCATGGGGTGTGTTTGGAACATTTTGTCACCAGCCGAGTCCAAAATTCAGCCGTTCCCCATCTCAGCCCAGAAAGCAGGTAGAACAAGTTTTGTGGTGCCTTTCAGCTGCCTACCGGGGTACTGTAAAAACTACCAACAGAACTCGTTTCTGGCACCTTCCCCGGTGGAGTTGTGCATGGGGTGTGTTTGGAACATTTTGTTACCAGCCGAGTCCAAAATTCAGCGATTCTCCATCTCAGCCCAGAAAGCAGGTAGAACAAGTTTTGTGGTGCCTTTCTCTTGCCTACCGGGGTAGTGTAAAAACTACCAACGGAACTCGTTTCTGGCACCTTCCCCGGTGGAGTTGTGCATGGGGTGTGTTTGGAACATTTTGTCACCAGCCGAGTCCAAAATTCAGCGATTCCCCATCTCAGCCCAGAAAGCAGGTAGAACAAGTTTTGTGGTGCCTTTCTCTTGCCTACCGGGGTAGTGTAAAAACTACCAACGGAACTCGTTTCTGGCACCTTCCCCGGTGGAGTTGTGCATGGGGTGTGTTTGGAACATTTTGTCACCAGCCGAGTCCAAAATTCAGCGATTCCCCATCTCAGCCCAGAAAGCAGGTAGAACAAGTTTTGTGGTGCCTTTCAGCTGCCTACCGGGGTAGTGTAAAAACTACCAACGGAACTCGTTTCTGGCACCTTCCCCGGTGGAGTTGTGCATGGGGTGTGTTTGGAACACTTTGTCACCAGCCGAGTCCAAAATTCAGCGATTCCCCATCTCAGCCCAGAAAGCAGGTAGAGCAAGTTTTGTGGTGCCTTTCAGCTGCCTACCGGGGTAGTGTAAAAACTACCAACAGAACTCGTTTCTGGCACCTTCCCCGGTGGAGTTGTGCATGGGGTGTGTTTGGAACATTTTGTCACCAGCCGAGTCCAAAATTCAGCGATTCCCCATCTCAGCCCAGAAAGCAGGTAGAACAAGTTTTGTGGTGCCTTTCAGCTGCCTACCGGGGTAGTGTAAAAACTACCAACAGAACTCGTTTCTGGCACCTTCCCCGGTGGAGTTGTGCATGGGGTGTGTTTGGAACATTTTGTCAGCAGCCGAGTCCAAAATTCAGCGATTCTCCATCTCAGCCCAGAAAGCAGGTAGAACAAGTTTTGTGGTGCCTTTCAGCTGCCTACCGGGGTAGTGTAAAAACTACCAACAGAACTCGTTTCTGGCACCTTCCCCGGTGGAGTTGTGCATGGGGTGTGTTTGGAACATTTTGTCACCAGCCAAGTCCAAAATTCAGCGATTCCCCATCTCAGCCCAGAAAGCAGGTAGAACAAGTTTTGTGGTGCCTTTCTCTTGCCTACCGGGGTAGTGTAAAAACTACCAACAGAACTCGTTTCTGGCACCTTCCCCGGTGGAGTTGTGCATGGGGTGTGTTTGGAACATTTTGTCACCAGCCGAGTCCAAAATTCAGGGATTCCCCATCTCAGCCCAGAAAGCAGGTAGAACAAGTTTTGTGGTGCCTTTCAGCTGCCTACCGGGGTACTGTAAGAACTACCAACAGAACTCGTTTCTGGCACCTTCCCCGGTGGAGTTGTGCATGGGGTGTGTTTGGAACATTTTGTCACCAGCCGAGTCCAAAATTCAGCGATTCCCCATCTCAGCCCAGAAAGCAGGTAGAACAAGTTTTGTGGTGCCTTTCAGCTGCCTACCGGGGTAGTGTAAAAACTACCAACGGAACTCGTTTCTGGCACCTTCCCCGGTGGAGTTGTGCATGGGGTGTGTTTGGAACATTTTGTCACCAGCCGAGTCCAAAATTCAGCCGTTCCCCATCTCAGCCCAGAAAGCAGGTAGAACAAGTTTTGTGGTGCCTTTCTCTTGCCTACCGGGGTAGTGTAAAAACTACCAACAGAACTCGTTTCTGGCACCTTCCCCGGTGGAGTTGTGCATGGGGTGTGTTTGGAACATTTTGTCACCAGCCGAGTCCAAAATTCAGCGATTCCCCATCTCAGCCCAGAAAGCAGGTACAACAAGTTTTGTGGTGCCTTTCAGCTGCCTACCGGGGTAGTGTAAAAACTACCAACAGAACTCGTTTCTGGCACCTTCCCCGGTGGAGTTGTGCATGGGGTGTGTTTGGAACATTTTGTCACCAGCCGAGTCCAAAATTCAGCGATTCCCCATCTCAGCCCAGAAAGCAGGTAGAACAAGTTTTGTGGTGCCTTTCTCTTGCCTACCGGGGTAGTGTAAAAACTACCAAGAGAACTCGTTTCTGGCACCTTCCCCGGTGGAGTTGTGCATGGGGTGTGTTTGGAACATTTTGTCACCAGCCGAGTCCAAAATTCAGCGATTCCCCATCTCAGCCCAGAAAGCAGGTAGAACAAGTTTTGTGGTGCCTTTCTCTTGCCTACCGGGGTAGTGTAAAAACTACCAACGGAACTCGTTTCTGGCACCTTCCCCGGTGGAGTTGTGCATGGGGTGTGTTTGGAACATTTTGTCACCAGCCGAGTCCAAAATTCAGCGATTCCCCATCTCAGCCCAGAAAGCAGGTAGAACAAGTTTTGTGGTGCCTTTCAGCTGCCTACCGGGGTAGTGTAAAAACTACCAACGGAACTCGTTTCTGGCACCTTCCCCGGTGGAGTTGTGCATGGGGTGTGTTTGGAACACTTTGTCACCAGCCGAGTCCAAAATTCAGGGATTCCCCATCTCAGCCCAGAAAGCAGGTAGAACAAGTTTTGTGGTGCCTTTCAGCTGCCTACCGGGGTAGTGTAAAAACTACCAACAGAACTCGTTTCTGGCACCTTCCCCGGTGGAGTTGTGCATGGGGTGTGTTTGGAACATTTTGTCAGCAGCCGAGTCCAAAATTCAGCGATTCCCCATCTCAGCCCAGAAAGCAGGTAGAACAAGTTTTGTGGTGCCTTTCAGCTGCCTACCGGGGTAGTGTAAAAACTACCAACAGAACTCGTTTCTGGCACCTTCCCCGGTGGAGTTGTGCATGGGGTGTGTTTGGAACATTTTGTCAGCAGCCGAGTCCAAAATTCAGCGATTCTCCATCTCAGCCCAGAAAGCAGGTAGAACAAGTTTTGTGGTGCCTTTCAGCTGCCTACCGGGGTAGTGTAAAAAACTACCAACAGAACTCGTTTCTGGCACCTTCCCCGGTGGAGTTGTGCATGGGGTGTGTTTGGAACATTTTGTCACCAGCCAAGTCCAAAATTCAGCGATTCCCCATCTCAGCCCAGAAAGCAGGTAGAACAAGTTTTGTGGTGCCTTTCTCTTGCCTACCGGGGTAGTGTAAAAACTACCAACAGAACTCGTTTCTGGCACCTTCCCCGGTGGAGTTGTGCATGGGGTGTGTTTGGAACATTTTGTCACCAGCCGAGTCCAAAATTCAGCGATTCCCCATCTCAGCCCAGAAAGCAGGTAGAACAAGTTTTGTGGTGCCTTTCAGCTGCCTACCGGGGTACTGTAAGAACTACCAACAGAACTCGTTTCTGGCACCTTCCCCGGTGGAGTTGTGCATGGGGTGTGTTTGGAACATTTTGTCACCAGCCGAGTCCAAAATTCAGCGATTCCCCATCTCAGCCCAGAAAGCAGGTAGAACAAGTTTTGTGGTGCCTTTCAGCTGCCTACCGGGGTAGTGTAAAAAACTACCAACGGAACTCGTTTCTGGCACCTTCCCCGGTGGAGTTGTGCATGGGGTGTGTTTGGAACATTTTGTCACCAGCCGAGTCCAAAATTCAGCCGTTCCCCATCTCAGCCCAGAAAGCAGGTAGAACAAGTTTTGTGGTGCCTTTCTCTTGCCTACCGGGGTAGTGTAAAAACTACCAACAGAACTCGTTTCTGGCACCTTCCCCGGTGGAGTTGTGCATGGGGTGTGTTTGGAACATTTTGTCACCAGCCGAGTCCAAAATTCAGCCGTTCCCCATCTCAGCCCAGAAAGCAGGTAGAACAAGTTTTGTGGTGCCTTTCAGCTGCCTACCGGGGTAGTGTAAAAACTACCAACAGAACTCGTTTCTGGCACCTTCCCCGGTGGAGTTGTGCATGGGGTGTGTTTGGAACATTTTGTCACCAGCCAAGTCCAAAATTCAGCGATTCCCCATCTCAGCCCAGAAAGCAGGTAGAACAAGTTTTGTGGTGCCTTTCTCTTGCTACCGGGGTAGTGTAAAAACTACCAAGAGAACTCGTTTCTGGCACCTTCCCCGGTGGAGTTGTGCATGGGGTGTGTTTGGAACATTTTGTCACCAGCCGAGTCCAAAATTCAGCGATTCCCCATCTCAGCCCAGAAAGCAGGTAGAACAAGTTTTGTGGTGCCTTTCTCTTGCCTACCGGGGTAGTGTAAAAACTACCAACGGAACTCGTTTCTGGCACCTTCCCCGGTGGAGTTGTGCATGGGGTGTGTTTGGAACATTTTGTCACCAGCCGAGTCCAAAATTCAGCGATTCCCCATCTCAGCCCAGAAAGCAGGTAGAACAAGTTTTGTGGTGCCTTTCAGCTGCCTACCGGGGTAGTGTAAAAACTACCAACGGAACTCGTTTCTGGCACCTTCCCCGGTGGAGTTGTGCATGGGGTGTGTTTGGAACACTTTGTCACCAGCCGAGTCCAAAATTCAGCCGTTCCCCATCTCAGCCCAGAAAGCAGGTAGAACAAGTTTTGTGGTGCCTTTCAGCTGCCTACCGGGGTAGTGTAAAAACTACCAACAGAACTCGTTTCTGGCACCTTCCCCGGTGGAGTTGTGCATGGGGTGTGTTTGGAACATTTTGTCAGCAGCCGAGTCCAAAATTCAGCGATTCCCCATCTCAGCCCAGAAAGCAGGTAGAACAAGTTTTGTGGTGCCTTTCAGCTGCCTACCGGGGTAGTGTAAAAAACTACCAACAGAACTCGTTTTCTGGCACCTTCCCCGGTGGAGTTGTGCATGGGGTGTGTTTGGAACATTTTGTCAGCAGCCGAGTCCAAAATTCAGCGATTCCCCATCTCAGCCCAGAAAGCAGGTAGAACAAGTTTTGTGGTGCCTTTCAGCTGCCTACCGGGGTAGTGTAAAAACTACCAACAGAACTCGTTTCTGGCACCTTCCCCGGTGGAGTTGTGCATGGGGTGTGTTTGGAACATTTTGTCACCAGCCAAGTCCAAAATTCAGCGATTCCCCATCTCAGCCCAGAAAGCAGGTACAACAAGTTTTGTGGTGCCTTTCTCTTGCCTACCGGGGTAGTGTAAAAACTACCAACAGAACTCGTTTCTGGCACCTTCCCCGGTGGAGTTGTGCATGGGGTGTGTTTGGAACATTTTGTCACCAGCCGAGTCCAAAATTCAGGGATTCCCCATCTCAGCCCAGAAAGCAGGTAGAACAAGTTTTGTGGTGCCTTTCTCTTGCCTACCGGGGTAGTGTAAAAACTACCAACAGAACTCGTTTCTGGCACCTTCCCCGGTGGAGTTGTGCATGGGGTGTGTTTGGAACATTTTGTCACCAGCCGAGTCCAAAATTCAGCGATTCTCCATCTCAGCCCAGAAAGCAGGTAGAACAAGTTTTGTGGTGCCTTTCAGCTGCCTACCGGGGTAGTGTAAAAACTACCAACAGAACTCGTTTCTGGCACCTTCCCCGGTGGAGGTGTGCATGGGGTGTGTTTGGAACATTTTGTCACCAGCCAAGTCCAAAATTCAGCGATTCCCCATCTCAGCCCAGAAAGCAGGTAGAACAAGTTTTGTGGTGCCTTTCTCTTGCCTACCGGGGTAGTGTAAAAACTACCAACAGAACTCGTTTCTGGCACCTTCCCCGGTGGAGTTGTGCATGGGGTGTGTTTGGAACATTTTGTCACCAGCCGAGTCCAAAATTCAGCGATTCCCCATCTCAGCCCAGAAAGCAGGTAGAACAAGTTTTGTGGTGCCTTTCTCTTGCCTACCGGGGTAGTGTAAAAACTACCAACGGAACTCGTTTCTGGCACCTTCCCCGGTGGAGTTGTGCATGGGGTGTGTTTGGAACATTTTGTCACCAGCCGAGTCCAAAATTCAGCGATTCCCCATCTCAGCCCAGAAAGCAGGTAGAACAAGTTTTGTGGTGCCTTTCAGCTGCCTACCGGGGTAGTGTAAAAACTACCAACGGAACTCGTTTCTGGCACCTTCCCGGTGGAGTTGTGCATGGGGTGTGTTTGGAACACTTTGTCACCAGCCGAGTCCAAAATTCAGCCGTTCCCCATCTCAGCCCAGAAAGCAGGTAGAACAAGTTTTGTGGTGCCTTTCAGCTGCCTACCGGGGTAGTGTAAAAACTACCAACAGAACTCGTTTCTGGCACCTTCCCCGGTGGAGTTGTGCATGGGGTGTGTTTGGAACATTTTGTCAGCAGCCGAGTCCAAAATTCAGCGATTCCCCATCTCAGCCCAGAAAGCAGGTAGAACAAGTTTTGTGGTGCCTTTCAGCTGCCTACCGGGGTAGTGTAAAAACTACCAACAGAACTCGTTTCTGGCACCTTCCCCGGTGGAGTTGTGCATGGGGTGTGTTTGGAACATTTTGTCAGCAGCCGAGTCCAAAATTCAGCGATTCCCCATCTCAGCCCAGAAAGCAGGTAGAACAAGTTTTGTGGTGCCTTTCAGCTGCCTACCGGGGTAGTGTAAAAACTACCAACAGAACTCGTTTCTGGCACCTTCCCCGGTGGAGTTGTGCATGGGGTGTGTTTGGAACATTTTGTCACCAGCCAAGTCCAAAATTCAGCGATTCCCCATCTCAGCCCAGAAAGCAGGTACAACAAGTTTTGTGGTGCCTTTCTCTTGCCTACCGGGGTAGTGTAAAAACTACCAACAGAACTCGTTTCTGGCACCTTCCCCGGTGGAGTTGTGCATGGGGTGTGTTTGGAACATTTTGTCACCAGCCGAGTCCAAAATTCAGGGATTCCCCATCTCAGCCCAGAAAGCAGGTAGAACAAGTTTTGTGGTGCCTTTCTCTTGCCTACCGGGGTAGTGTAAAAACTACCAACAGAACTCGTTTCTGGCACCTTCCCCGGTGGAGTTGTGCATGGGGTGTGTTTGGAACATTTTGTCACCAGCCGAGTCCAAAATTCAGCGATTCTCCATCTCAGCCCAGAAAGCAGGTAGAACAAGTTTTGTGGTGCCTTTCAGCTGCCTACCGGGGTAGTGTAAAAACTACCAACAGAACTCGTTTCTGGCACCTTCCCCGGTGGAGGTGTGCATGGGGTGTGTTTGGAACATTTTGTCACCAGCCGAGTCCAAAATTCAGCGATTCCCCATCTCAGCCCAGAAAGCAGGTAGAACAAGTTTTGTGGTGCCTTTCTCTTGCCTACCGGGGTAGTGTAAAAACTACCAACAGAACTCGTTTCTGGCACCTTCCCCGGTGGAGTTGTGCATGGGGTGTGTTTGGAACATTTTGTCACCAGCCGAGTCCAAAATTCAGCCGTTCCCCATCTCAGCCCAGAAAGCAGGTAGAACAAGTTTTGTGGTGCCTTTCAGCTGCCTACCGGGGTAGTGTAAAAAACTACCAACAGAACTCGTTTCTGGCACCTTCCCCGGTGGAGTTGTGCATGGGGTGTGTTTGGAACATTTTGTCACCAGCCGAGTCCAAAATTCAGCGATTCCCCATCTCAGCCCAGAAAGCAGGTAGAACAAGTTTTGTGGTGCCTTTCAGCTGCCTACCGGGGTAGTGTAAAAACTACCAACGGAACTCGTTTCTGGCACCTTCCCCGGTGGAGTTGTGCATGGGGTGTGTTTGGAACATTTTGTCACCAGCCGAGTCCAAAATTCAGCCGTTCCCCATCTCAGCCCAGAAAGCAGGTAGAACAAGTTTTGTGGTGCCTTTCTCTTGCCTACCGGGGTAGTGTAAAAACTACCAAGAGAACTCGTTTCTGGCACCTTCCCCGGTGGAGTTGTGCATGGGGTGTGTTTGGAACATTTTGTCACCAGCCGAGTCCAAAATTCAGGGATTCCCCATCTCAGCCCAGAAAGCAGGTAGGACAAGTTTTGTGGTGCCTTTCAGCTGCCTACCGGGGTACTGTAAAAACTACCAACAGAACTCGTTTCTGGCACCTTCCCCGGTGGAGTTGTGCATGGGGTGTGTTTGGAACATTTTGTCACCAGCCGAGTCCAAAATTCAGCCGTTCCCCATCTCAGCCCAGAAAGCAGGTAGAACAAGTTTTGTGGTGCCTTTCTCTTGCCTACCGGGGTAGTGTAAAAACTACCAACGGAACTCGATTCTGGCACCTTCCCCGGTGGAGTTGTGCATGGGGTGTGTTTGGAACATTTTGTCACCAGCCGAGTCCAAAATTCAGCGATTCCCCATCTCAGCCCAGAAAGCAGGTAGAACAAGTTTTGTGGTGCCTTTCAGCTGCCTACCGGGTTAGTGTAAAAACTACCAACGGAACTCGTTTCTGGCACCTTCCCCGGTGGAGTTGTGCATGGGGTGTGTTTGGAACATTTTGTCACCAGCCGAGTCCAAAATTCAGCGATTCCCCATCTCAGCCCAGAAAGCAGGAAGAACAAGTTTTGTGGTGCCTTTCAGCTGCCTACCGGGGTAGTGTAAAAACTACCAACGGAACTCGTTTCTGGCACCTTCCCCGGTGGAGTTGTGCATGGGGTGTGTTTGGAACATTTTGTCACCAGCCGAGTCCAAAATTCAGGGATTCCCCATCTCAGCCCAGAAAGCAGGTAGAACAAGTTTTGTGGTGCCTTTCAGCTGCCTACCGGGGTACTGTAAAAACTACCAACAGAACTCGTTTCTGGCACCTTCCCCGGTGGAGCTGTGCATGGGGTGTGTTTGGAACATTTTGTCACCAGCCGAGTCCAAAATTCAGCGATTCCCCATCTCAGCCCAGAAAGCAGGTAGAACAAGTTTTGTGGTGCCTTTCAGCTGCCTACCGGGGTAGTGTAAAAAACTACCAACAGAACTCGTTTCTGGCACCTTCCCCGGTGGAGTTGTGCATGGGGTGTGTTTGGAACATTTTGTCACCAGCCGAGTCCAAAATTCAGCGATTCCCCATCTCAGCCCAGAAAGCAGGTAGAACAAGTTTTGTGGTGCCTTTCTCTTGCCTACCGGGGTAGTGTAAAAACTACCAACAGAACTCGTTTCTGGCACCTTCCCCGGTGGAGTTGTGCATGGGGTGTGTTTGGAACATTTTGTCACCAGCCGAGTCCAAAATTCAGCCGTTCCCCATCTCAGCCCAGAAAGCAGGTAGAACAAGTTTTGTGGTGCCTTTCTCTTGCCTACCGGGGTAGTGTAAAAACTACCAAGAGAACTCGTTTCTGGCACCTTCCCCGGTGGAGTTGTGCATGGGGTGTGTTTGGAACATTTTGTCACCAGCCGAGTCCAAAATTCAGGGATTCCCCATCTCAGCCCAGAAAGCAGGTAGAACAAGTTTTGTGGTGCCTTTCAGCTGCCTACCGGGGTAGTGTAAAAACTACCAACGGAACTCGTTTCTGGCACCTTCCCCGGTGGAGTTGTGCATGGGGTGTGTTTGGAACATTTTGTCACCAGCCGAGTCCAAAATTCAGCGATTCCCCATCTCAGCCCAGAAAGCAGGTAGAACAAGTTTTGTGGTGCCTTTCAGCTGCCTACCGGGGTAGTGTAAAAACTACCAACGGAACTCGTTTCTGGCACCTTCCCCGGTGGAGTTGTGCATGGGGTGTGTTTGGAACATTTTGTCACCAGCCGAGTCCAAAAGTCAGCGATTCCCCATCTCAGCCCAGAAAGCAGGTAGAACAAGTTTTGTGGTGCCTTTCAGCTGCCTACCGGGGTAGTGTAAAAACTACCAACAGAACTCGTTTCTGGCACCTTCCCCGGTGGAGTTGTGCATGGGGTGTGTTTGGAACATTTTGTCACCAGCCAAGTCCAAAATTCAGCGATTCCCCATCTCAGCCCAGAAAGCAGGTACAACAAGTTTTGTGGTGCCTTTCTCTTGCCTAGCGGGGTAGTGTAAAAACTACCAAGAGAACTCGTTTCTGGCACCTTCCCCGGTGGAGTTGTGCATGGGGTGTGTTTGGAACATTTTGTTACCAGCCGAGTCCAAAATTCAGCGATTCTCCATCTCAGCCCAGAAAGCAGGTAGAACAAGTTTTGTGGTGCCTTTCTCTTGCCTACCGGGGTAGTGTAAAAACTACCAACAGAACTCGTTTCTGGCACCTTCCCCGGTGGAGGTGTGCATGGGGTGTGTTTGGAACATTTTGTCACCAGCCGAGTCCAAAATTCAGCGATTCCCCATCTCAGCCCAGAAAGCAGGTAGAACAAGTTTTGTGGTGCCTTTCAGCTGCCTACCGGGGTAGTGTAAAAACTACCAACAGAACTCGTTTCTGGCACCTTCCCCGGTGGAGGTGTGCATGGGGTGTGTTTGGAACATTTTGTCACCAGCCGAGTCCAAAATTCAGCGATTCCCCATCTCAGCCCAGAAAGCAGGTAGAACAAGTTTTGTGGTGCCTTTCTCTTGCCTACCGGGGTAGTGTAAAAACTACCAACAGAACTCGTTTCTGGCACCTTCCCCGGTGGAGTTGTGCATGGGGTGTGTTTGGAACATTTTGTCACCAGCCGAGTCCAAAATTCAGCCGTTCCCCATCTCAGCCCAGAAAGCAGGTAGAACAAGTTTTGTGGTGCCTTTCTCTTGCCTACCGGGGTAGTGTAAAAACTACCAACAGAACTCGTTTCTGGCACCTTCCCCGGTGGAGTTGTGCATGGGGTGTGTTTGGAACATTTTGTCACCAGCCGAGTCCAAAATTCAGCCGTTCCCCATCTCAGCCCAGAAAGCAGGTAGAACAAGTTTTGTGGTGCCTTTCAGCTGCCTACCGGGGTAGTGTAAAAACTACCAAGAGAACTCGTTTCTGGCACCTTCCCCGGTGGAGTTGTGCATGGGGTGTGTTTGGAACATTTTGTCACCAGCCGAGTCCAAAATTCAGCCGTTCCCCATCTCAGCCCAGAAAGCAGGTAGAACAAGTTTTGTGGTGCCTTTCTCTTGCCTACCGGGGTAGTGTAAAAACTACCAACGGAACTCGATTCTGGCACCTTCCCCGGTGGAGTTGTGCATGGGGTGTGTTTGGAACATTTTGTCACCAGCCGAGTCCAAAATTCAGCCGTTCCCCATCTCAGCCCAGAAAGCAGGTAGAACAAGTTTTGTGGTGCCTTTCAGCTGCCTACCGGGGTACTGTAAAAACTACCAACGGAACTCGTTTCTGGCACCTTCCCCGGTGGAGTTGTGCATGGGGTGTGTTTGGAACATTTTGTCACCAGCCGAGTCCAAAATTCAGCGATTCCCCATCTCAGCCCAGAAAGCAGGTAGAACAAGTTTTGTGGTGCCTTTCAGCTGCCTACCGGGGTAGTGTAAAAACTACCAACGGAACTCGTTTCTGGCACCTTCCCCGGTGGAGTTGTGCATGGGGTGTGTTTGGAACATTTTGTCACCAGCCGAGTCCAAAATTCAGCGATTCCCCATCTCAGCCCAGAAAGCAGGTAGAACAAGTTTTGTGGTGCCTTTCAGCTGCCTACCGGGGTAGTGTAAAAACTACCAACAGAACTCGTTTCTGGCACCTTCCCCGGTGGAGTTGTGCATGGGGTGTGTTTGGAACATTTTGTCACCAGCCGAGTCCAAAATTCAGGGATTCCCCATCTCAGCCCAGAAAGCAGGTAGAACAAGTTTTGTGGTGCCTTTCAGCTGCCTACCGGGGTAGTGTAAAAACTACCAACAGAACTCGTTTCTGGCACCTTCCCCGGTGGAGTTGTGCATGGGGTGTGTTTGGAACATTTTGTCACCAGCCGAGTCCAAAAGTCAGCGATTCTCCATCTCAGCCCAGAAAGCAGGTAGAACAAGTTTTGTGGTGCCTTTCTCTTGCCTACCGGGGTAGTGTAAAAACTACCAACAGAACTCGTTTCTGGCACCTTCCCCGGTGGAGTTGTGCATGGGGTGTGTTTGGAACATTTTGTCACCAGCCGAGTCCAAAATTCAGCGATTCCCCATCTCAGCCCAGAAAGCAGGTAGAACAAGTTTTGTGGTGCCTTTCTCTTGCCTACCGGGGTAGTGTAAAAACTACCAACAGAACTCGTTTCTGGCACCTTCCCCGGTGGAGTTGTGCATGGGGTGTGTTTGGAACATTTTGTCACCAGCCGAGTCCAAAATTCAGCCGTTCCCCATCTCAGCCCAGAAAGCAGGTAGAACAAGTTTTGTGGTGCCTTTCTCTTGCCTACCGGGGTAGTGTAAAAACTACCAACAGAACTCGTTTCTGGCACCTTCCCCGGTGGAGTTGTGCATGGGGTGTGTTTGGAACATTTTGTCACCAGCCGAGTCCAAAATTCAGCCGTTCCCCATCTCAGCCCAGAAAGCAGGTAGAACAAGTTTTGTGGTGCCTTTCAGCTGCCTACCGGGGTAGTGTAAAAACTACCAACGGAACTCGTTTCTGGCACCTTCCCCGGTGGAGTTGTGCATGGGGTGTGTTTGGAACATTTTGTCACCAGCCGAGTCCAAAAGTCAGCGATTCTCCATCTCAGCCCAGAAAGCAGGTAGAACAAGTTTTGTGGTGCCTTTCAGCTGCCTACCGGGGTAGTGTAAAAACTACCAACAGAACTCGTTTCTGGCACCTTCCCCGGTGGAGTTGTGCATGGGGTGTGTTTGGAACATTTTGTCACCAGCCGAGTCCAAAATTCAGCGATTCCCCATCTCAGCCCAGAAAGCAGGTAGAACAAGTTTTGTGGTGCCTTTCAGCTGCCTACCGGGGTAGTGTAAAAACTACCAACAGAACTCGTTTCTGGCACCTTCCCCGGTGGAGTTGTGCATGGGGTGTGTTTGGAACATTTTGTCACCAGCCGAGTCCAAAATTCAGCCGTTCCCCATCTCAGCCCAGAAAGCAGGTAGAACAAGTTTTGTGGTGCCTTTCTCTTGCCTACCGGGGTAGTGTAAAAACTACCAACGGAACTCGTTTCTGGCACCTTCCCCGGTGGAGTTGTGCATGGGGTGTGTTTGGAACATTTTGTCACCAGCCAAGTCCAAAATTCAGCGATTCCCCATCTCAGCCCAGAAAGCAGGTAGAACAAGTTTTGTGGTGCCTTTCTCTTGCCTACCGGGGTAGTGTAAAAACTACCAACGGAACTCGTTTCTGGCACCTTCCCCGGTGGAGTTGTGCATGGGGTGTGTTTGGAACATTTTGTCACCAGCCGAGTCCAAAAGTCAGCGATTCCCCATCTCAGCCCAGAAAGCAGGTAGAACAAGTTTTGTGGTGCCTTTCAGCTGCCTACCGGGGTAGTATAAAACTACCAACAGAACTCGTTTCTGGCACCTTCCCCGGTGGAGTTGTGCATGGGGTGTGTTTGGAACATTTTGTCACCAGCCGAGTCCAAAAGTCAGCGATTCTCCATCTCAGCCCAGAAAGCAGGTAGAACAAGTTTTGTGGTGCCTTTCTCTTGCCTACCGGGGTACTGTAAAAACTACCAACAGAACTCGTTTCTGGCACCTTCCCCGGTGGAGTTGTGCATGGGGTGTGTTTGGAACATTTTGTCACCAGCCGAGTCCAAAATTCAGCGATTCCCCATCTCAGCCCAGAAAGCAGGTAGAACAAGTTTTGTGGTGCCTTTCTCTTGCCTACCGGGGTAGTGTAAAAACTACCAACAGAACTCGTTTCTGGCACCTTCCCCGGTGGAGTTGTGCATGGGGTGTGTTTGGAACATTTTGTCACCAGCCGAGTCCAAAATTCAGCGATTCCCCATCTCAGCCCAGAAAGCAGGTAGAACAAGTTTTGTGGTGCCTTTCAGCTGCCTACCGGGGTAGTGTAAAAACTACCAACAGAACTCGTTTCTGGCACCTTCCCCGGTGGAGTTGTGCATGGGGTGTGTTTGGAACATTTTGTCACCAGCCGAGTCCAAAATTCAGCGATTCCCCATCTCAGCCCAGAAAGCAGGTAGAACAAGTTTTGTGGTGCCTTTCTCTTGCCTACCGGGGTAGTGTAAAAACTACCAACGGAACTCGATTCTGGCACCTTCCCCGGTGGAGTTGTGCATGGGGTGTGTTTGGAACATTTTGTCACCAGCCGAGTCCAAAATTCAGCCGTTCCCCATCTCAGCCCAGAAAGCAGGTAGAACAAGTTTTGTGGTGCCTTTCAGCTGCCTACCGGGGTAGTGTAAAAACTACCAACGGAACTCGTTTCTGGCACCTTCCCCGGTGGAGTTGTGCATGGGGTGTGTTTGGAACATTTTGTCACCAGCCGAGTCCAAAATTCAGCGATTCCCCATCTCAGCCCAGAAAGCAGGTAGAACAAGTTTTGTGGTGCCTTTCAGCTGCCTACCGGGGTAGTGTAAAAACTACCAACAGAACTCGTTTCTGGCACCTTCCCCGGTGGAGTTGTGCATGGGGTGTGTTTGGAACATTTTGTCACCAGCCGAGTCCAAAATTCAGCGATTCCCCATCTCAGCCCAGAAAGCAGGTAGAACAAGTTTTGGGGTGCCTTTCAGCTGCCTACCGGGGTAGTGTAAAAACTACCAACAGAACTCGTTTCTGGCACCTTCCCCGGTGGAGTTGTGCATGGGGTGTGTTTGGAACATTTTGTCACCAGCCGAGTCCAAAATTCAGCCGTTCCCCATCTCAGCCCAGAAAGCAGGTAGAACAAGTTTTGTGGTGCCTTTCTCTTGCCTACCGGGGTAGTGTAAAAACTACCAACGGAACTCGTTTCTGGCACCTTCCCCGGTGGAGTTGTGCATGGGGTGTGTTTGGAACATTTTGTCACCAGCCAAGTCCAAAATTCAGCGATTCCCCATCTCAGCCCAGAAAGCAGGTAGAACAAGTTTTGTGGTGCCTTTCAGCTGCCTACCGGGGTAGTGTAAAAACTACCAACGGAACTCGTTTCTGGCACCTTCCCCGGTGGAGTTGTGCATGGGGTGTGTTTGGAACATTTTGTCACCAGCCGAGTCCAAAATTCAGCGATTCCCCATCTCAGCCCAGAAAGCAGGTAGAACAAGTTTTGTGGTGCCTTTCAGCTGCCTACCGGGGTAGTGTAAAAACTACCAAGAGAACTCGTTTCTGGCACCTTCCCCGGTGGAGTTGTGCATGGGGTGTGTTTGGAACATTTTGTCACCAGCCGAGTCCAAAATTCAGCGATTCCCCATCTCAGCCCAGAAAGCAGGTAGAACAAGTTTTGTGGTGCCTTTCAGCTGCCTACCGGGGTAGTGTAAAAACTACCAACAGAACTCGTTTCTGGCACCTTCCCCGGTGGAGTTGTGCATGGGGTGTGTTTGGAACATTTTGTCACCAGCCGAGTCCAAAATTCAGCCGTTCCCCATCTCAGCCCAGAAAGCAGGTAGAACAAGTTTTGTGGTGCCTTTCAGCTGCCTACCGGGGTAGTGTAAAAACTACCAACGGAACTCGTTTCTGGCACCTTCCCCGGTGGAGTTGTGCATGGGGTGTGTTTGGAACATTTTGTCACCAGCCGAGTCCAAAATTCAGCGATTCCCCATCTCAGCCCAGAAAGCAGGTAGAACAAGTTTTGTGGTGCCTTTCAGCTGCCTACCGGGGTAGTGTAAAAACTACCAACAGAACTCGTTTCTGGCACCTTCCCCGGTGGAGTTGTGCATGGGGTGTGTTTGGAACATTTTGTCACCAGCCGAGTCCAAAATTCAGCGATTCCCCATCTCAGCCCAGAAAGCAGGTAGAACAAGTTTTGTGGTGCCTTTCTCTTGCCTACCGGGGTAGTGTAAAAACTACCAACGGAACTCGATTCTGGCACCTTCCCCGGTGGAGTTGTGCATGGGGTGTGTTTGGAACATTTTGTCACCAGCCGAGTCCAAAATTCAGCCGTTCCCCATCTCAGCCCAGAAAGCAGGTAGAACAAGTTTTGTGGTGCCTTTCAGCTGCCTACCGGGGTAGTGTAAAAACTACCAACGGAACTCGTTTCTGGCACCTTCCCCGGTGGAGTTGTGCATGGGGTGTGTTTGGAACATTTTGTCACCAGCCAAGTCCAAAATTCAGCGATTCCCCATCTCAGCCCAGAAAGCAGGTAGAACAAGTTTTGTGGTGCCTTTCAGCTGCCTACCGGGGTAGTGTAAAAACTACCAACGGAACTCGTTTCTGGCACCTTCCCCGGTGGAGTTGTGCATGGGGTGTGTTTGGAACATTTTGTCACCAGCCGAGTCCAAAATTCAGCGATTCCCCATCTCAGCCCAGAAAGCAGGTAGAACAAGTTTTGTGGTGCCTTTCAGCTGCCTACCGGGGTAGTGTAAAAACTACCAACAGAACTCGTTTCTGGCACCTTCCCCGGTGGAGTTGTGCATGGGGTGTGTTTGGAACATTTTGTCACCAGCCGAGTCCAAAATTCAGCGATTCCCCATCTCAGCCCAGAAAGCAGGTAGAACAAGTTTTGTGGTGCCTTTCAGCTGCCTACCGGGGTAGTGTAAAAACTACCAACAGAACTCGTTTCTGGCACCTTCCCCGGTGGAGTTGTGCATGGGGTGTGTTTGGAACATTTTGTCACCAGCCGAGTCCAAAATTCAGCCGTTCCCCATCTCAGCCCAGAAAGCAGGTAGAACAAGTTTTGTGGTGCCTTTCAGCTGCCTACCGGGGTAGTGTAAAAACTACCAACAGAACTCGTTTCTGGCACCTTCCCCGGTGGAGTTGTGCATGGGGTGTGTTTGGAACATTTTGTCACCAGCCGAGTCCAAAATTCAGCGATTCCCCATCTCAGCCCAGAAAGCAGGTAGAACAAGTTTTGTGGTGCCTTTCTCTTGCCTACCGGGGTACTGTAAAAACTACCAAGAGAACTCGTTTCTGGCACCTTCCCCGGTGGAGTTGTGCATGGGGTGTGTTTGGAACATTTTGTCACCAGCCGAGTCCAAAATTCAGCGATTCCCCATCTAAGCCCAGAAAGCAGGTAGAACAAGTTTTGTGGTGCCTTTCAGCTGCCTACCGGGGTAGTGTAAAAACTACCAACGGAACTCGTTTCTGGCACCTTCCCCGGTGGAGTTGTGCATGGGGTGTGTTTGGAACATTTTGTCACCAGCCGAGTCCAAAATTCAGCGATTCCCCATCTCAGCCCAGAAAGCAGGTAGAACAAGTTTTGTGGTGCCTTTTAGCTGCCTACCGGGGTAGTGTAAAAACTACCAAGAGAACTCGTTTCTGGCACCTTCCCCGGTGGAGTTGTGCATGGGGTGTGTTTGGAACATTTTGTCACCAGCCGAGTCCAAAATTCAGCGATTCCCCATCTCAGCCCAGAAAGCAGGTAGAACAAGTTTTGTGGTGCCTTTCAGCTGCCTACCGGGGTAGTGTAAAAACTACCAACAGAACTCGTTTCTGGCACCTTCCCCGGTGGAGTTGTGCATGGGGTGTGTTTGGAACATTTTGTCACCAGCCGAGTCCAAAATTCAGGGATTCCCCATCTCAGCCCAGAAAGCAGGTAGAACAAGTTTTGTGGTGCCTTTCTCTTGCCTACCGGGGTAGTGTAAAAACTACCAACGGAACTCGTTTCTGGCACCTTCCCCGGTGGAGTTGTGCATGGGGTGTGTTTGGAACATTTTGTCACCAGCCGAGTCCAAAATTCAGCGATTCCCCATCTCAGCCCAGAAAGCAGGTAGAACAAGTTTTGTGGTGCCTTTCAGCTGCCTACCGGGGTAGTGTGAAAACTACCCACAGAACTCGTTTCTGGCACCTTCCCCGGTGGAGTTGTGCATGGGGTGTGTTTGGAACATTTTGTCACCAGCCGAGTCCAAAAGTCAGCGATTCCCCATCTCAGCCCAGAAAGCAGGTAGAACAAGTTTTGTGGTGCCTTTCAGCTGCCTACCGGGGTAGTGTAAAAACTACCAACGGAACTCGTTTCTGGCACCTTCCCCGGTGGAGTTGTGCATGGGGTGTGTTTGGAACATTTTGTCACCAGCCGAGTCCAAAATTCAGCGATTCCCCATCTCAGCCCAGAAAGCAGGTAGAACAAGTTTTGTGGTGCCTTTCAGCTGCCTACCGGGGTAGTGTAAAAACTACCAACAGAACTCGTTTCTGGCACCTTCCCCGGTGGAGTTGTGCATGGGGTGTGTTTGGAACATTTTGTCACCAGCCGAGTCCAAAAGTCAGCGATTCTCCATCTCAGCCCAGAAAGCAGGTAGAACAAGTTTTGTGGTGCCTTTCAGCTGCCTACCGGGGTAGTGTAAAAACTACCAACAGAACTCGTTTCTGGCACCTTCCCCGGTGGAGTTGTGCATGGGGTGTGTTTGGAACATTTTGTCACCAGCCGAGTCCAAAATTCAGCGATTCCCCATCTCAGCCCAGAAAGCAGGTAGAACAAGTTTTGTGGTGCCTTTCTCTTGCCTACCGGGGTACTGTAAAAACTACCAAGAGAACTCGTTTCTGGCACCTTCCCCGGTGGAGTTGTGCATGGGGTGTGTTTGGAACATTTTGTCACCAGCCGAGTCCAAAATTCAGCGATTCCCCATCTAAGCCCAGAAAGCAGGTAGAACAAGTTTTGTGGTGCCTTTCAGCTGCCTACCGGGGTAGTGTAAAAACTACCAACGGAACTCGTTTCTGGCACCTTCCCCGGTGGAGTTGTGCATGGGGTGTGTTTGGAACATTTTGTCACCAGCCGAGTCCAAAATTCAGCGATTCCCCATCTCAGCCCAGAAAGCAGGTAGAACAAGTTTTGTGGTGCCTTTCAGCTGCCTACCGGGGTAGTGTAAAAACTACCAACGGAACTCGTTTCTGGCACCTTCCCCGGTGGAGTTGTGCATGGGGTGTGTTTGGAACATTTTGTCACCAGCCGAGTCCAAAATTCAGCGATTCCCCATCTCAGCCCAGAAAGCAGGTAGAACAAGTTTTGTGGTGCCTTTCAGCTGCCTACCGGGGTAGTGTAAAAACTACCAACAGAACTCGTTTCTGGCACCTTCCCCGGTGGAGTTGTGCATGGGGTGTGTTTGGAACATTTTGTCACCAGCCGAGTCCAAAATTCAGGGATTCCCCATCTCAGCCCAGAAAGCAGGTAGAACAAGTTTTGTGGTGCCTTTCAGCTGCCTACCGGGGTAGTGTAAAAACTACCAACAGAACTCGTTTCTGGCACCTTCCCCGGTGGAGTTGTGCATGGGGTGTGTTTGGAACATTTTGTCACCAGCCGAGTCCAAAATTCAGCGATTCCCCATCTCAGCCCAGAAAGCAGGTAGAACAAGTTTTGTGGTGCCTTTCTCTTGCCTACCGGGGTAGTGTAAAAACTACCAAGAGAACTCGTTTCTGGCACCTTCCCCGGTGGAGTTGTGCATGGGGTGTGTTTGGAACATTTTGTCACCAGCCGAGTCCAAAATTCAGCGATTCCCCATCTCAGCCCAGAAAGCAGGTAGAACAAGTTTTGTGGTGCCTTTCAGCTGCCTACCGGGGTAGTGTAAAAACTACCAACAGAACTCGTTTCTGGCACCTTCCCCGGTGGAGTTGTGCATGGGGTGTGTTTGGAACATTTTGTCACCAGCCGAGTCCAAAATTCAGCGATTCCCCATCTCAGCCCAGTAAGCAGGTAGAACAAGTTTTGTGGTGCCTTTCAGCTGCCTACCGGGGTAGTGTAAAAACTACCAACAGAACTCGTTTCTGGCACCTTCCCCGGTGGAGTTGTGCATGGGGTGTGTTTGGAACATTTTGTTACCAGCCGAGTCCAAAATTCAGCCGTTCCCCATCTCAGCCCAGAAAGCAGGTAGAACAAGTTTTGTGGTGCCTTTCAGCTGCCTACCGGGGTAGTGTAAAAACTACCAACAGAACTCGTTTCTGGCACCTTCCCCGGTGGAGTTGTGCATGGGGTGTGTTTGGAACATTTTGTTACCAGCCGAGTCCAAAATTCAGCCGTTCCCCATCTCAGCCCAGAAAGCAGGTAGAACAAGTTTTGTGGTGCCTTTCAGCTGCCTACCGGGGTAGTGTAAAAACTACCAACGGAACTCGTTTCTGGCACCTTCCCCGGTGGAGTTGTGCATGGGGTGTGTTTGGAACATTTTGTCACCAGCCGAGTCCAAAATTCAGCGATTCCCCATCTCAGCCCAGAAAGCAGGTAGAACAAGTTTTGTGGTGCCTTTCTCTTGCCTACCGGGGTAGTGTAAAAACTACCAACGGAACTCGTTTCTGGCACCTTCCCCGGTGGAGTTGTGCATGGGGTGTGTTTGGAACATTTTGTCACCAGCCGAGTCCAAAATTCAGCGATTCCCCATCTCAGCCCAGAAAGCAGGTAGAACAAGTTTTGTGGTGCCTTTCAGCTGCCTACCGGGGTAGTGTGAAAACTACCCACAGAACTCGTTTCTGGCACCTTCCCCGGTGGAGTTGTGCATGGGGTGTGTTTGGAACATTTTGTCACCAGCCGAGTCCAAAAGTCAGCGATTCCCCATCTCAGCCCAGAAAGCAGGTAGAACAAGTTTTGTGGTGCCTTTCAGCTGCCTACCGGGGTACTGTAAAAACTACCAAGAGAACTCGTTTCTGGCACCTTCCCCGGTGGAGTTGTGCATGGGGTGTGTTTGGAACATTTTGTCAGCAGCCGAGTCCAAAATTCAGCGATTCCCCATCTCAGCCCAGAAAGCAGGTAGAACAAGTTTTGTGGTGCCTTTCTCTTGCCTACCGGGGTAGTGTAAAAACTACCAACAGAACTCGTTTCTGGCACCTTCCCCGGTGGAGTTGTGCATGGGGTGTGTTTGGAACATTTTGTCACCAGCCGAGTCCAAAAGTCAGCGATTCTCCATCTCAGCCCAGAAAGCAGGTAGAACAAGTTTTGTGGTGCCTTTCAGCTGCCTACCGGGGTAGTGTAAAAACTACCAAGAGAACTCGTTTCTGGCACCTTCCCCGGTGGAGTTGTGCATGGGGTGTGTTTGGAACATTTTGTCACCAGCCGAGTCCAAAATTCAGCGATTCCCCATCTCAGCCCAGAAAGCAGGTAGAACAAGTTTTGTGGTGCCTTTCAGCTGCCTACCGGGGTAGTGTAAAAACTACCAACAGAACTCGTTTCTGGCACCTTCCCTGGTGGAGTTGTGCATGGGGTGTGTTTGGAACATTTTGTCACCAGCCGAGTCCAAAATTCAGCCGTTCCCCATCTCAGCCCAGAAAGCAGGTAGAACAAGTTTTGTGGTGCCTTTCTCTTGCCTACCGGGGTAGTGTAAAATCTACCAACGGAACTCGATTCTGGCACCTTCCCCGGTGGAGTTGTGCATGGGGTGTGTTTGGAACATTTTGTCACCAGCCGAGTCCAAAATTCAGCGATTCCCCATCTCAGCCCAGAAAGCAGGTAGAACAAGTTTTGTGGTGCCTTTCTCTTGCCTACCGGGGTACTGTAAAAACTACCAACAGAACTCGTTTCTGGCACCTTCCCCGGTGGAGTTGTGCATGGGGTGTGTTTGGAACATTTTGTCAGCAGCCGAGTCCAAAAGTCAGCGATTCCCCATCTCAGCCCAGAAAGCAGGTAGAACAAGTTTTGTGGTGCCTTTCAGCTGCCTACCGGGGTAGTGTAAAAACTACCAACAGAACTCGTTTCTGGCACCTTCCCCGGTGGAGTTGTGCATGGGGTGTGTTTGGAACATTTTGTCACCAGCCGAGTCCAAAATTCAGCGATTCCCCATCTCAGCCCAGAAAGCAGGTAGAACAAGTTTTGTGGTGCCTTTCTCTTGCCTACCGGGGTAGTGTAAAAACTACCAACAGAACTCGTTTCTGGCACCTTCCCCGGTGGAGTTGTGCATGGGGTGTGTTTGGAACATTTTGTCACCAGCCGAGTCCAAAATTCAGCGATTCCCCATCTCAGCCCAGAAAGCAGGTAGAACAAGTTTTGTGGTGCCTTTCAGCTGCCTATCGGGGTAGTGTAAAAACTACCAACAGAACTCGTTTCTGGCACCTTCCCCGGTGGAGTTGTGCATGGGGTGTGTTTGGAACATTTTGTCACCAGCCGAGTCCAAAATTCAGCGATTCCCCATCTCAGCCCAGAAAGCAGGTAGAACAAGTTTTGTGGTGCCTTTCAGCTGCCTACCGGGGTAGTGTAAAAACTACCAACAGAACTCGTTTCTGGCACCTTCCCCGGTGGAGTTGTGCATGGGGTGTGTTTGGAACATTTTGTCACCAGCCGAGTCCAAAATTCAGCGATTCCCCATCTCAGCCCAGAAAGCAGGTAGAACAAGTTTTGTGGTGCCTTTCAGCTGCCTACCGTGGTATTTTAAAAACTACCAACAGAACTCGTTTCTGGCACCTTCCCCGGTGGAGTTGTGCATGGGGTGTGTTTGGAACATTTTGTCACCAGCCGAGTCCAAAATTCAGTGATTCCCCATCTCAGCCCAGAAAGCAGGTAGAACAAGTTTTGTGGTGCCTTTCAGCTGCCTACCGGGGTAGTGTAAAAACTACCAACAGAACTCGTTTCTGGCACCTTCCCCGGTGGAGTTGTGCATGGGGTGTGTTTGGAACATTTTGTCACCAGCCGAGTCCAAAATTCAGCGATTCCCCATCTCAGCCCAGAAAGCAGGTAGAACAACTTTTGTGGTGCCTTTCTCTTGCCTACCGGGGTAGTGTAAAAACTACCAACGGAACTCGATTCTGGCACCTTCCCCGGTGGAGTTGTGCATGGGGTGTGTTTGGAACATTTTGTCACCAGCCGAGTCCAAAATTCAGCGATTCCCCATCTCAGCCCAGAAAGCAGGTAGAACAACTTTTGTGGTGCCTTTCTCTTGCCTACCGGGGTAGTGTAAAAACTACCAACAGAACTCGTTTCTGGCACCTTCCCCGGTGGAGTTGTGCATGGGGTGTGTTTGGAACATTTTGTCACCAGCCGAGTCCAAAATTCAGCGATTCCCCATCTCAGCCCAGAAAGCAGGTAGGACAAGTTTTGTGGTGCCTTTCAGCTGCCTACCGGGGTAGTGTAAAAACTACCAACAGAACTCGTTTCTGGCACCTTCCCCGGTGGAGGTGTGCATGGGGTGTGTTTGGAACATTTTGTCAGCAGCCGAGTCCAAAATTCAGCGATTCCCCATCTCAGCCCAGAAAGCAGGTAGAACAAGTTTTGTGGTGCCTTTCTCTTGCCTACTGGGGTAGTGTAAAAACTACCAACAGAACTCGTTTCTGGCACCTTCCCCGGTGGAGTTGTGCATGGGGTGTGTTTGGAACATTTTGTCACCAGCCGAGTCCAAAATTCAGCGATTCCCCATCTCAGCCCAGAAAGCAGGTAGAACAAGTTTTGTGGTGCCTTTCAGCTGCCTACCGGGGTAGTGTAAAAACTACCAACAGAACTCGTTTCTGGCACCTTCCCCGGTGGAGTTGTGCATGGGGTGTGTTTGGAACATTTTGTCACCAGCCGAGTCCAAAATTCAGTGATTCCCCATCTCAGCCCAGAAAGCAGGTAGAACAAGTTTTGTGGTGCCTTTCAGCTGCCTACCGGGGTAGTGTAAAAACTACCAACAGAACTCGTTTCTGGCACCTTCCCCGGTGGAGTTGTGCATGGGGTGTGTTTGGAACATTTTGTCACCAGCCGAGTCCAAAATTCAGCGATTCCCCATCTCAGCCCAGAAAGCAGGTAGAACAACTTTTGTGGTGCCTTTCTCTTGCCTACCGGGGTAGTGTAAAAACTACCAACGGAACTCGATTCTGGCACCTTCCCCGGTGGAGTTGTGCATGGGGTGTGTTTGGAACATTTTGTCACCAGCCGAGTCCAAAATTCAGCGATTCCCCATCTCAGCCCAGAAAGCAGGTAGAACAACTTTTGTGGTGCCTTTCTCTTGCCTACCGGGGTAGTGTAAAAACTACCAACAGAACTCGTTTCTGGCACCTTCCCCGGTGGAGTTGTGCATGGGGTGTGTTTGGAACATTTTGTCACCAGCCGAGTCCAAAATTCAGCGATTCCCCATCTCAGCCCAGAAAGCAGGTAGGACAAGTTTTGTGGTGCCTTTCAGCTGCCTACCGGGGTAGTGTAAAAACTACCAACAGAACTCGTTTCTGGCACCTTCCCCGGTGGAGGTGTGCATGGGGTGTGTTTGGAACATTTTGTCACCAGCCGAGTCCAAAATTCAGCGATTCCCCATCTCAGCCCAGAAAGCAGGTAGAACAAGTTTTGTGGTGCCTTTCTCTTGCCTACCGGGGTAGTGTAAAAACTACCAACAGAACTCGTTTCTGGCACCTTCCCCGGTGGAGTTGTGCATGGGGTGTGTTTGGAACATTTTGTCACCAGCCGAGTCCAAAATTCAGCGATTCCCCATCTCAGCCCAGAAAGCAGGTAGAACAAGTTTTGTGGTGCCTTTCAGCTGCCTACCGGGGTAGTGTAAAAACTACCAACAGAACTCGTTTCTGGCACCTTCCCCGGTGGAGTTGTGCATGGGGTGTGTTTGGAACATTTTGTCACCAGCCGAGTCCAAAATTCAGCGATTCCCCATCTCAGCCCAGAAAGCAGGTAGAACAAGTTTTGTGGTGCCTTTCTCTTGCCTACCGGGGTAGTGTAAAAACTACCAACAGAACTCGTTTCTGGCACCTTCCCCGGTGGAGTTGTGCATGGGGTGTGTTTGGAACATTTTGTCACCAGCCGAGTCCAAAATTCAGCGATTCCCCATCTCAGCCCAGAAAGCAGGTAGAACAAGTTTTGTGGTGCCTTTCAGCTGCCTATCGGGGTAGTGTAAAAACTACCAACAGAACTCGTTTCTGGCACCTTCCCCGGTGGAGTTGTGCATGGGGTGTGTTTGGAACATTTTGTCACCAGCCGAGTCCAAAATTCAGCGATTCCCCATCTCAGCCCAGAAAGCAGGTAGAACAAGTTTTGTGGTGCCTTTCAGCTGCCTACCGGGGTAGTGTAAAAACTACCAACAGAACTCGTTTCTGGCACCTTCCCCGGTGGAGTTGTGCATGGGGTGTGTTTGGAACATTTTGTCACCAGCCGAGTCCAAAATTCAGCGATTCCCCATCTCAGCCCAGAAAGCAGGTAGAACAAGTTTTGTGGTGCCTTTCAGCTGCCTACCGGGGTAGTGTAAAAACTACCAACAGAACTCGTTTCTGGCACCTTCCCCGGTGGAGTTGTGCATGGGGTGTGTTTGGAACATTTTGTCACCAGCCGAGTCCAAAATTCAGTGATTCCCCATCTCAGCCCAGAAAGCAGGTAGAACAAGTTTTGTGGTGCCTTTCAGCTGCCTACCGGGGTAGTGTAAAAACTACCAACAGAACTCGTTTCTGGCACCTTCCCCGGTGGAGTTGTGCATGGGGTGTGTTTGGAACATTTTGTCACCAGCCGAGTCCAAAATTCAGCGATTCCCCATCTCAGCCCAGAAAGCAGGTAGAACAACTTTTGTGGTGCCTTTCTCTTGCCTACCGGGGTAGTGTAAAAACTACCAACGGAACTCGATTCTGGCACCTTCCCCGGTGGAGTTGTGCATGGGGTGTGTTTGGAACATTTTGTCACCAGCCGAGTCCAAAATTCAGCGATTCCCCATCTCAGCCCAGAAAGCAGGTAGAACAACTTTTGTGGTGCCTTTCTCTTGCCTACCGGGGTAGTGTAAAAACTACCAACAGAACTCGTTTCTGGCACCTTCCCCGGTGGAGTTGTGCATGGGGTGTGTTTGGAACATTTTGTCACCAGCCGAGTCCAAAATTCAGCGATTCCCCATCTCAGCCCAGAAAGCAGGTAGGACAAGTTTTGTGGTGCCTTTCAGCTGCCTACCGGGGTAGTGTAAAAACTACCAACAGAACTCGTTTCTGGCACCTTCCCCGGTGGAGGTGTGCATGGGGTGTGTTTGGAACATTTTGTCACCAGCCGAGTCCAAAATTCAGCGATTCCCCATCTCAGCCCAGAAAGCAGGTAGAACAAGTTTTGTGGTGCCTTTCTCTTGCCTACCGGGGTAGTGTAAAAACTACCAACAGAACTCGTTTCTGGCACCTTCCCTGGTGGAGGTGTGCATGGGGTGTGTTTGGAACATTTTGTCACCAGCCGAGTCCAAAATTCAGCGATTCCCCATCTCAGCCCAGAAAGCAGGTACAACAAGTTTTGTGGTGCCTTTCAGCTGCCTACCGGGGTAGTGTAAAAACTACCAACAGAACTCGTTTCTGGCACCTTCCCCGGTGGAGTTGTGCATGGGGTGTGTTTGGAACATTTTGTCACCAGCCGAGTCCAAAATTCAGCGATTCCCCATCTCAGCCCAGAAAGCAGGTAGAACAAGTTTTGTGGTGCCTTTCTCTTGCCTACCGGGGTAGTGTAAAAACTACCAACAGAACTCGTTTCTGGCACCTTCCCCGGTGGAGTTGTGCATGGGGTGTGTTTGGAACATTTTGTCACCAGCCGAGTCCAAAATTCAGCGATTCCCCATCTCAGCCCAGAAAGCAGGTAGAACAAGTTTTGTGGTGCCTTTCAGCTGCCTACCGGGGTAGTGTAAAAACTACCAACAGAACTCGTTTCTGGCACCTTCACCGGTGGAGGTGTGCATGGGGTGTGTTTGGAACATTTTGTCACCAGCCGAGTCCAAAATTCAGCGATTCTCCATCTCAGCCCAGAAAGCAGGTAGAACAAGTTTTGTGGTGCCTTTCAGCTGCCTACCGGGGTAGTGTAAAAACTACCAACAGAACTCGTTTCTGGCACCTTCCCCGGTGGAGTTGTGCATGGGGTGTGTTTGGAACATTTTGTCAGCAGCCGAGTCCAAAATTCAGCGATTCCCCATCTCAGCCCAGAAAGCAGGTAGAACAAGTTTTGTGGTGCCTTTCAGCTGCCTACCGGGGTAGTGTAAAAACTACCAACAGAACTCGTTTCTGGCACCTTCCCCGGTGGAGTTGTGCATGGGGTGTGTTTGGAACATTTTGTCACCAGCCGAGTCCAAAATTCAGCGATTCCCCATCTCAGCCCAGAAAGCAGGTAGAACAAGTTTTGTGGTGCCTTTCAGCTGCCTACCGGGGTAGTGTAAAAACTACCAACAGAACTCGTTTCTGGCACCTTCCCCGGTGGAGTTGTGCATGGGGTGTGTTTGGAACATTTTGTCACCAGCCGAGTCCAAAATTCAGCGATTCCCCATCTCAGCCCAGAAAGCAGGTAGAACAAGTTTTGTGGTGCCTTTCAGCTGCCTACCGGGGTAGTGTAAAAACTACCAACAGAACTCGTTTCTGGCACCTTCCCCTGGTGGAGGTGTGCATGGGGTGTGTTTGGAACATTTTGTTACCAGCCGAGTCCAAAATTCAGCGATTCTCCATCTCAGCCCAGAAAGCAGGTACAACAAGTTTTGTGGTGCCTTTCTCTTGCCTACCGGGGTAGTGTAAAAACTACCAACAGAACTCGTTTCTGGCACCTTCCCCGGTGGAGTTGTGCATGGGGTGTGTTTGGAACATTTTGTCACCAGCCGAGTCCAAAATTCAGCGATTCCCCATCTCAGCCCAGAAAGCAGGTAGAACAAGTTTTGTGGTGCCTTTCAGCTGCCTACCGGGGTAGTGTAAAAACTACCAACAGAACTCGTTTCTGGCACCTTCCCCGGTGGAGTTGTGCATGGGGTGTGTTTGGAACATTTTGTCACCAGCCGAGTCCAAAGTTCAGCGATTCCCCATCTCAGCCCAGAAAGCAGGTAGAACAAGTTTTGTGGTGCCTTTCTCTTGCCTACCGGGGTAGTGTAAAAACTACCAACAGAACTCGTTTCTGGCACCTTCCCCGGTGGAGTTGTGCATGGGGTGTGTTTGGAACATTTTGTCACCAGCCGAGTCCAAAATTCAGCGATTCCCCATCTCAGCCCAGAAAGCAGGTAGAACAAGTTTTGTGGTGCCTTTCTCTTGCCTACCGGGGTAGTGTAAAAACTACCAACAGAACTCGTTTCTGGCACCTTCCCCGGTGGAGTTGTGCATGGGGTGTGTTTGGAACATTTTGTCACCAGCCGAGTCCAAAATTCAGCGATTCCCCATCTCAGCCCAGAAAGCAGGTAGGACAAGTTTTGTGGTGCCTTTCAGCTGCCTACCGGGGTAGTGTAAAAACTACCAACAGAACTCGTTTCTGGCACCTTCCCCGGTGGAGGTGTGCATGGGGTGTGTTTGGAACATTTTGTCACCAGCCGAGTCCAAAATTCAGCGATTCCCCATCTCAGCCCAGAAAGCAGGTAGAACAAGTTTTGTGGTGCCTTTCAGCTGCCTACCGGGGTAGTGTAAAAACTACCAACAGAACTCGTTTCTGGCACCTTCCCCGGTGGAGTTGTGCATGGGGTGTGTTTGGAACATTTTGTCACCAGCCGAGTCCAAAATTCAGTGATTCCCCATCTCAGCCCAGAAAGCAGGTAGAACAAGTTTTGTGGTGCCTTTCAGCTGCCTACCGGGGTAGTGTAAAAACTACCAACAGAACTCGTTTCTGGCACCTTCCCCGGTGGAGGTGTGCATGGGGTGTGTTTGGAACATTTTGTCACCAGCCGAGTCCAAAATTCAGCGATTCCCCATCTCAGCCCAGAAAGCAGGTAGAACAAGTTTTGTGGTGCCTTTCAGCTGCCTACCGGGGTAGTGTAAAAACTACCAACAGAACTCGTTTCTGGCACCTTCCCCGGTGGAGTTGTGCATGGGGTGTGTTTGGAACATTTTGTCACCAGCCGAGTCCAAAATTCAGCGATTCCCCATCTCAGCCCAGAAAGCAGGTAGAACAAGTTTTGTGGTGCCTTTCTCTTGCCTACCGGGGTAGTGTAAAAACTACCAACAGAACTCGTTTCTGGCACCTTCCCCGGTGGAGTTGTGCATGGGGTGTGTTTGGAACATTTTGTCACCAGCCGAGTCCAAAATTCAGCGATTCCCCATCTCAGCCCAGAAAGCAGGTAGAACAAGTTTTGTGGTGCCTTTCAGCTGCCTACCGGGGTAGTGTAAAAACTACCAACAGAACTCCTTTCTGGCACCTTCCCCGGTGGAGTTGTGCATGGGGTGTGTTTGGAACATTTTGTCACCAGCCGAGTCCAAAATTCAGCGATTCCCCATCTCAGCCCAGAAAGCAGGTAGAACAAGTTTTGTGGTGCCTTTCAGCTGCCTACCGGGGTAGTGTAAAAACTACCAACAGAACTCGTTTCTGGCACCTTCCCCGGTGGAGTTGTGCATGGGGTGTGTTTGGAACATTTTGTCAGCAGCCGAGTCCAAAATTCAGCGATTCCCCATCTCAGCCCAGAAAGCAGGTAGAACAAGTTTTGTGGTGCCTTTCAGCTGCCTACCGGGGTAGTGTAAAAACTACCAACAGAACTCGTTTCTGGCACCTTCCCCGGTGGAGTTGTGCATGGGGTGTGTTTGGAACATTTTGTCACCAGCCGAGTCCAAAATTCAGCGATTCCCCATCTCAGCCCAGAAAGCAGGTAGAACAAGTTTTGTGGTGCCTTTCAGCTGCCTACCGGGGTAGTGTAAAAACTACCAACAGAACTCGTTTCTGGCACCTTCCCCGGTGGAGTTGTGCATGGGGTGTGTTTGGAACATTTTGTCACCAGCCGAGTCCAAAATTCAGCGATTCCCCATCTCAGCCCAGAAAGCAGGTAGAACAAGTTTTGTGGTGCCTTTCAGCTGCCTACCGGGGTAGTGTAAAAACTACCAACAGAACTCGTTTCTGGCACCTTCCCCGGTGGAGTTGTGCATGGGGTGTGTTTGGAACATTTTGTCACCAGCCGAGTCCAAAATTCAGCGATTCCCCATCTCAGCCCAGAAAGCAGGTAGAACAAGTTTTGTGGTGCCTTTCAGCTGCCTACCGGGGTAGTGTAAAAACTACCAACAGAACTCGTTTCTGGCACCTTCCCCGGTGGAGTTGTGCATGGGGTGTGTTTGGAACATTTTGTCACCAGCCGACTCCAAAAGTCAGCGGTTCCCCATCTCAGCCCACAAAGCAGGTAGAACAAGTTTTGTGGTGCCTTTCAGCTGCCTAACGGGGTACTCTAAAAATTACCAACAGAACTCGTTTCTGGCACCTTCCCCGGTGGAGTTGTGCATGGGGTGTGTTTGGAACATTTTGTCACCAGCCGAGTCCAAAAGTCAGCGGTTCCCCATCTCAGCCCAGAAAATAGGGAGAACAAGTTTTGTGGTGCCTTTCAGCTGCCTACCGGGGTAGTGTAAAAACTGCCAACAGACTCCTTTCTGGCACTGTCCCCGGCGGAGTCGTGCATGGGGTGTGTTTGGAACATTTTGTCACCAGCACAGACCAAAATTCAGCGATTCCCCATCTCAGCCCAGAAAGCAGGTAGAACAACTTTTGTGGTGCCTTTCAGCTGCCTACCGGGGTAGTGTAAGAACTACCAACAGAACTCGTTTCTGGCACCTTCCCCGGTGGAGTTGTGCATGGGGTGTGTTTGGAACATTTTGTCACCAGCCGAGTCCAAAAGTCAGCAGTTCCCCATCTCAGCCCAGAAAGCAGGTAGAACAAGTTTTGTGGTGCCTTTCAGCTGCCTACCTGGGTACTCTAAACATTACCAACAGAACTCGTTTCTGGCACCTTCCTCGGTGGTGTTGTGCATGGGGTGTGCCTTGCAACATTTAGTCTCCAGCCGAGTCCAAAAGTCAGCGGTTCCCCATCTCAGCCCAGAAAGCAGGTAGAACAAGTTTTGTGGTGCCTTTCAGCTGCCTACCGGGGTAGTGTAAAAACTGCCAACAGACTCCTTTCTGGCACCTTCCCCGGCGGAGTTGTGCATGGGGTGTGTTTGGAACATTTTGTCACCAGCCGAGTCCAAAATTCAGCGATTCCCCATCTCAGCCCAGAAAGCAGGTAGAACAACTTTTGTGGTGCCTTTCTGCTGCCTACTGGAGTACTCTAAAAATTACCGACAGAACTCGTTTCTGGCACCTTCCCCGGTGGAGTTGTGCATGGGGTGTGCCTTGCAACATTTAGTCTCCAGCACAGTCCAAAACTCAGCGATTCCCCATCTAAGCCCAGAAAGCAGGTAGAACAAGTTTTTTGGTGCCTTTCAGCTGCCTACCGGGGTAGTGTAAGAACTACCAACAGAACTCGTTTCTGGCACCTTCCCCGGTGGAGTTGTGCATGGGGTGTGTTTGGAACATTTTGTCACCAGCCGACTCCAAAAGTCAGCGGTTCCCCATCTCAGCCCACAAAGCAGGTAGAACAAGTTTTGTGGTGCCTTTCAGCTGCCTAACGGGGTACTCTAAAAATTACCAACAGAACTCGTTTCTGGCACCTTCCCCGGTGGAGTTGTGCATGGGGTGTGCCTTGCAACATTTAGTCTCCAGCCGAGTCCAAAAGTCAGCGGTTCCCCATCTCAGCCCAGAAAATAGGGAGAACAAGTTTTGTGGTGCCTTTCAGCTGCCTACCGGGGTAGTGTAAAAACTGCCAACAGACTCCTTTCTGGCACTGTCCCCGGCGGAGTCGTGCATGGGGTGTGTTTGGAACATTTTGTCACCAGCACAGTCCAAAATTCAGCGATTCCCCATCTCAGCCCAGAAAGCAGGTAGAACAACTTTTGTGGTGCCTTTCAGCTGCCTACCGGGGTAGTGTAAGAACTACCAACAGAACTCGTTTCTGGCACCTTCCCCGGTGGAGTTGTGCATGGGGTGTGTTTGGAACATTTTGTCACCAGCCGAGTCCAAAAGTCAGCAGTTCCCCATCTCAGCCCAGAAAGCAGGTAGAACAAGTTTTGTGGTGCCTTTCAGCTGCCTACCTGGGTACTCTAAACATTACCAACAGAACTCGTTTCTGGCACCTTCCTCGGTGGAGTTGTGCATGGGGTGTGCCTTGCAACATTTAGTCTCCAGCCGAGTCCAAAAGTCAGCGGTTCCCCATCTCAGCCCAGAAAATAGGGAGAACAAGTTATTTGGTGCCTTTCAGCTGCCTACCGGGGTAGTGTAAAAACTGCCAACAGACTCCTTTCTGGCACCTTCCCCGGCGGAGTTGTGCATGGGGTGTGTTTGGAACATTTTGTCACCAGCCGAGTCCAAAATTCAGCGATTCCCCATCTCAGCCCAGAAAGCAGGTAGAACAACTTTTGTGGTGCCTTTCTGCTGCCTACTGGAGTACTCTAAAAATTACCGACAGAACTCGTTTCTGGCACCTTCCCCGGTGGAGTTGTGCATGGGGTGTGCCTTGCAACATTTAGTCTCCAGCACAGTCCAAAACTCAGCGATTCCCCATCTAAGCCCAGAAAGCAGGTAGAACAAGTTTTTTGGTGCCTTTCAGCTGCCTACCGGGGTAGTGTAAGAACTACCAACAGAACTCCTTTCTGGCACCTTCCCCGGTGGAGTTGTGCATGGGGTGTGTTT
This sequence comes from Falco biarmicus, assembly GCF_023638135.1. Lineage (NCBI taxonomy): Eukaryota > Metazoa > Chordata > Aves > Falconiformes > Falconidae > Falco > Falco biarmicus. The sequence continues at coordinate 218,926 of NW_026611700.1, forward strand.
GGAACATTTTGTCACCAGCCGAGTCCAAAATTCAGCGATTCCCCATCTCAGCCCAGAAAGCAGGTAGAACAAGTTTTGTGGTGCCTTTCAGCTGCCTACCGGGGTAGTGTAAAAACTACCAACAGAACTCCTTTCTGGCACCTTCCCCGGTGGAGTTGTGCATGGGGTGTGTTTGGAACATTTTGTCACCAGCCGAGTCCAAAATTCAGCGATTCCCCATCTCAGCCCAGAAAGCAGGTAGAACAAGTTTTGTGGTGCCTTTCAGCTGCCTACCGGGGTAGTGTAAAAACTACCAACGGAACTCGATTCTGGCACCTTCCCCGGTGGAGTTGTGCATGGGGTGTGTTTGGAACATTTTGTCACCTGCCGAGTCCAAAATTCAGCGATTCCCCATCTCAGCCCAGAAAGCAGGTAGAACAAGTTTTGTGGTGCCTTTCTCTTGCCTACCGGGGTAGTGTAAAAACTACCAACAGAACTCCTTTCTGGCACCTTCCCCGGTGGAGTTGTGCATGGGGTGTGTTTGGAACATTTTGTCACCAGCCGAGTCCAAAATTCAGCGATTCCCCATCTCAGCCCAGAAAGCAGGTAGAACAAGTTTTGTGGTGCCTTTCAGCTGCCTACCGGGGTAGTGTAAAAACTACCAACAGAACTCGTTTCTGGCACCTTCCCCGGTGGAGTTGTGCATGGGGTGTGTTTGGAACATTTTGTCACCAGCCGAGTCCAAAATTCAGCGATTCCCCATCTCAGCCCAGAAAGCAGGTAGGACAACTTTTGTGGTGCCTTTCAGCTGCCTACCGGGGTAGTGTAAAAACTACCAACAGAACTCGTTTCTGGCACCTTCCCCGGTGGAGGTGTGCATGGGGTGTGTTTGGAACATTTTGTCAGCAGCCGAGTCCAAAATTCAGCGATTCCCCATCTCAGCCCAGAAAGCAGGTAGAACAAGTTTTGTGGTGCCTTTCAGCTGCCTACCGGGGTAGTGTAAAAACTACCAACAGAACTCGTTTCTGGCACCTTCCCCGGTGGAGGTGTGCATGGGGTGTGTTTGGGACATTTTGTCACCAGCCGAGTCCAAAATTCAGCGATTCCCCATCTCAGCCCAGAAAGCAGGTAGAACAAGTTTTGTGGTGCCTTTCAGCTGCCTACCGGGGTAGTGTAAAAACTACCAACAGAACTCGTTTCTGGCACCTTCCCCGGTGGAGTTGTGCATGGGGTGTGTTTGGAACATTTTGTCACCAGCCGAGTCCAAAATTCAGCGATTCCCCATCTCAGCCCAGAAAGCAGGTAGAACAAGTTTTGTGGTGCCTTTCAGCTGCCTACCGGGGTAGTGTAAAAACTACCAACAGAACTCGTTTCTGGCACCTTCCCCGGTGGAGTTGTGCATGGGGTGTGTTTGGAACATTTTGTCACCAGCCGAGTCCAAAATTCAGCGATTCCCCATCTCAGCCCAGAAAGCAGGTAGAACAAGTTTTGTGGTGCCTTTCAGCTGCCTACCGGGGTAGTGTAAAAACTACCAACAGAACTCGTTTCTGGCACCTTCCCCGGTGGAGTTGTGCATGGGGTGTGTTTGGAACATTTTGTCACCAGCCGAGTCCAAAATTCAGTGATTCCCCATCTCAGCCCAGAAAGCAGGTAGAACAAGTTTTGTGGTGCCTTTCAGCTGCCTACTGGGGTAGTGTAAAAACTACCAACAGAACTCGTTTCTGGCACCTTCCCCGGTGGAGTTGTGCATGGGGTGTGTTTGGAACATTTTGTCACCAGCCGAGTCCAAAATTCAGCGATTCTCCATCTCAGCCCAGAAAGCAGGTAGAACAAGTTTTGTGGTGCCTTTCAGCTGCCTACCGGGGTAGTGTAAAAAGTACCAACAGAACTCCTTTCTGGCACCTTCCCCGGTGGAGTTGTGCATGGGGTGTGTTTGGAACATTTTGTCACCAGCCGAGTCCAAAATTCAGCGATTCCCCATCTCAGCCCAGAAAGCAGGTAGAACAAGTTTTGTGGTGCCTTTCAGCTGCCTACCGGGGTAGTGTAAAAACTACCAACAGAACTCGTTTCTGGCACCTTCCCCGGTGGAGGTGTGCATGGGGTGTGTTTGGAACATTTTGTCACCAGCCGAGTCCAAAATTCAGCGATTCCCCATCTCAGCCCAGAAAGCAGGTAGAACATGTTTTGTGGTGCCTTTCAGCTGCCTACCGGGGTAGTGTAAAAACTACCAACAGAACTCGTTTCTGGCACCTTCCCCTGGTGGAGGTGTGCATGGGGTGTGTTTGGAACATTTTGTCACCAGCCGAGTCCAAAATTCAGCGATTCTCCATCTCAGCCCAGAAAGCAGGTACAACAAGTTTTGTGGTGCCTTTCTCTTGCCTACCGGGGTAGTGTAAAAACTACCAACAGAACTCGTTTCTGGCACCTTCCCCGGTGGAGTTCTGCATGGGGTGTGTTTGGAACATTTTGTCACCAGCCGAGTCCAAAATTCAGCGATTCCCCATCTCAGCCCAGAAAGCAGGTAGAACAAGTTTTGTGGTGCCTTTCAGCTGCCTACCGGGGTAGTGTAAAAACTACCAACAGAACTCCTTTCTGGCACCTTCCCCGGTGGAGTTGTGCATGGGGTGTGTTTGGAACATTTTGTCACCAGCCGAGTCCAAAATTCAGCGATTCCCCATCTCAGCCCAGAAAGCAGGTAGAACAAGTTTTGTGGTGCCTTTCAGCTGCCTACCGGGGTAGTGTAAAAACTACCAACAGAACTCGTTTCTGGCACCTTCCCCGGTGGAGTTGTGCATGGGGTGTGTTTGGAACATTTTGTCACCAGCCGAGTCCAAAATTCAGCGATTCCCCATCTCAGCCCAGAAAGCAGGTAGAACAAGTTTTGTGGTGCCTTTCAGCTGCCTACCGGGGTAGTGTAAAAACTACCAACAGAACTCGATTCTGGCACCTTCCCCGGTGGAGTTGTGCATGGGGTGTGTTTGGAACATTTTGTCACCAGCCGAGTCCAAAATTCAGCGATTCCCCATCTCAGCCCAGAAAGCAGGTAGAACAAGTTTTGTGGTGCCTTTCAGCTGCCTACCGGGGTAGTGTAAAAACTACCAACAGAACTCGTTTCTGGCACCTTCCCCGGTGGAGTTGTGCATGGGGTGTGTTTGGAACATTTTGTCACCAGCCGAGTCCAAAATTCAGCGATTCCCCATCTCAGCCCAGAAAGCAGGTAGAACAACTTTTGTGGTGCCTTTCAGCTGCCTACCGGGGTAGTGTAAAAACTACCAACAGAACTCGTTTCTGGCACCTTCCCCGGTGGAGGTGTGCATGGGGTGTGTTTGGAACATTTTGTCACCAGCCGAGTCCAAAATTCAGCGATTCCCCATCTCAGCCCAGAAAGCAGGTAGAACAAGTTTTGTGGTGCCTTTCAGCTGCCTACCGGGGTAGTGTAAAAACTACCAACAGAACTCGTTTCTGGCACCTTCCCCGGTGGAGTTGTGCATGGGGTGTGTTTGGGACATTTTGTCACCAGCCGAGTCCAAAATTCAGCGATTCCCCATCTCAGCCCAGAAAGCAGGTAGAACAAGTTTTGTGGTGCCTTTCAGCTGCCTACCGGGGTAGTGTAAAAACTACCAACAGAACTCGTTTCTGGCACCTTCCCCGGTGGAGTTGTGCATGGGGTGTGTTTGGAACATTTTGTCACCAGCCGAGTCCAAAATTCAGCGATTCCCCATCTCAGCCCAGAAAGCAGGTAGAACAAGTTTTGTGGTGCCTTTCAGCTGCCTACCGGGGTAGTGTAAAAACTACCAACAGAACTCGTTTCTGGCACCTTCCCCGGTGGAGTTGTGCATGGGGTGTGTTTGGAACATTTTGTCACCAGCCGAGTCCAAAATTCAGCGATTCCCCATCTCAGCCCAGAAAGCAGGTAGAACAAGTTTTGTGGTGCCTTTCAGCTGCCTACCGGGGTAGTGTAAAAACTACCAACAGAACTCGTTTCTGGCACCTTCCCCGGTGGAGTTGTGCATGGGGTGTGTTTGGAACATTTTGTCACCAGCCGAGTCCAAAATTCAGTGATTCCCCATCTCAGCCCAGAAAGCAGGTAGGACAAGTTTTGTGGTGCCTTTCAGCTGCCTACCGGGGTAGTGTAAAAACTACCAACAGAACTCGTTTCTGGCACCTTCCCCGGTGGAGGTGTGCATGGGGTGTGTTTGGAACATTTTGTCACCAGCCGAGTCCAAAATTCAGCGATTCTCCATCTCAGCCCAGAAAGCAGGTAGAACAAGTTTTGTGGTGCCTTTCAGCTGCCTACCGGGGTAGTGTAAAAACTACCAACAGAACTCGTTTCTGGCACCTTCCCCGGTGGAGTTGTGCATGGGGTGTGTTTGGAACATTTTGTCACCAGCCGAGTCCAAAATTCAGCGATTCCCCATCTCAGCCCAGAAAGCAGGTAGGACAAGTTTTGTGGTGCCTTTCAGCTGCCTACCGGGGTAGTGTAAAAACTACCAACAGAACTCGTTTCTGGCACCTTCCCGGGTGGAGGTGTGCATGGGGTGTGTTTGGAACATTTTGTCACCAGCCGAGTCCAAAATTCAGCGATTCCCCATCTCAGCCCAGAAAGCAGGTAGAACAAGTTTTGTGGTGCCTTTCAGCTGCCTACCGGGGTAGTGTAAAAACTACCAACAGAACTCGTTTCTGGCACCTTCCCCGGTGGAGGTGTGCATGGGGTGTGTTTGGAACATTTTGTCACCAGCCGAGTCCAAAATTCAGCGATTCTCCATCTCAGCCCAGAAAGCAGGTAGAACAAGTTTTGTGGTGCCTTTCAGCTGCCTACCGGGGTAGTGTAAAAACTACCAACAGAACTCGTTTCTGGCACCTTCCCCGGTGGAGTTGTGCATGGGGTGTGTTTGGAACATTTTGTCAGCAGCCGAGTCCAAAATTCAGCGATTCCCCATCTCAGCCCAGAAAGCAGGTAGAACAAGTTTTGTGGTGCCTTTCAGCTGCCTACCGGGGTAGTGTAAAAACTACCAACAGAACTCGTTTCTGGCACCTTCCCCGGTGGAGTTGTGCATGGGGTGTGTTTGGAACATTTTGTCACCAGCCGAGTCCAAAATTCAGCGATTCCCCATCTCAGCCCAGAAAGCAGGTAGGACAACTTTTGTGGTGCCTTTCAGCTGCCTACCGGGGTAGTGTAAAAACTACCAACAGAACTCGTTTCTGGCACCTTCCCCGGTGGAGGTGTGCATGGGGTGTGTTTGGAACATTTTGTCAGCAGCCGAGTCCAAAATTCAGCGATTCCCCATCTCAGCCCAGAAAGCAGGTAGAACAAGTTTTGTGGTGCCTTTCAGCTGCCTACCGGGGTAGTGTAAAAACTACCAACAGAACTCGTTTCTGGCACCTTCCCCGGTGGAGGTGTGCATGGGGTGTGTTTGGGACATTTTGTCACCAGCCGTGTCCAAAATTCAGCGATTCCCCATCTCAGCCCAGAAAGCAGGTAGAACAAGTTTTGTGGTGCCTTTCAGCTGCCTACCGGGGTAGTGTAAAAACTACCAACAGAACTCGTTTCTGGCACCTTCCCCGGTGGAGTTGTGCATGGGGTGTGTTTGGAACATTTTGTCACCAGCCGAGTCCAAAATTCAGCGATTCCCCATCTCAGCCCAGAAAGCAGGTAGAACAAGTTTTGTGGTGCCTTTCAGCTGCCTACCGGGGTAGTGTAAAAACTACCAACAGAACTCGTTTCTGGCACCTTCCCCGGTGGAGTTGTGCATGGGGTGTGTTTGGAACATTTTGTCACCAGCCGAGTCCAAAATTCAGCGATTCCCCATCTCAGCCCAGAAAGCAGGTAGAACAAGTTTTGTGGTGCCTTTCAGCTGCCTACCGGGGTAGTGTAAAAACTACCAACAGAACTCGTTTCTGGCACCTTCCCCGGTGGAGTTGTGCATGGGGTGTGTTTGGAACATTTTGTCACCAGCCGAGTCCAAAATTCAGTGATTCCCCATCTCAGCCCAGAAAGCAGGTAGAACAAGTTTTGTGGTGCCTTTCAGCTGCCTACTGGGGTAGTGTAAAAACTACCAACAGAACTCGTTTCTGGCACCTTCCCCGGTGGAGGTGTGCATGGGGTGTGTTTGGAACATTTTGTCACCAGCCGAGTCCAAAATTCAGCGATTCTCCATCTCAGCCCAGAAAGCAGGTAGAACAAGTTTTGTGGTGCCTTTCAGCTGCCTACCGGGGTAGTGTAAAAACTACCAACAGAACTCGTTTCTGGCACCTTCCCCGGTGGAGTTGTGCATGGGGTGTGTTTGGAACATTTTGTCACCAGCCGAGTCCAAAATTCAGCGATTCCCCATCTCAGCCCAGAAAGCAGGTAGAACAAGTTTTGTGGTGCCTTTCAGCTGCCTACCGGGGTAGTGTAAAAACTACCAACAGAACTCGTTTCTGGCACCTTCCCCGGTGGAGGTGTGCATGGGGTGTGTTTGGAACATTTTGTCACCAGCCGAGTCCAAAATTCAGCGATTCCCCATCTCAGCCCAGAAAGCAGGTAGAACATGTTTTGTGGTGCCTTTCAGCTGCCTACCGGGGTAGTGTAAAAACTACCAACAGAACTCGTTTCTGGCACCTTCCCCCGGTGGAGTTGTGCATGGGGTGTGTTTGGAACATTTTGTCACCAGCCGAGTCCAAAATTCAGCGATTCTCCATCTCAGCCCAGAAAGCAGGTACAACAAGTTTTGTGGTGCCTTTCTCTTGCCTACCGGGGTAGTGTAAAAACTACCAACAGAACTCGTTTCTGGCACCTTCCCCGGTGGAGTTGTGCATGGGGTGTGTTTGGAACATTTTGTCAGCAGCCGAGTCCAAAATTCAGCGATTCCCCATCTCAGCCCAGAAAGCAGGTAGAACAAGTTTTGTGGTGCCTTTCAGCTGCCTACCGGGGTAGTGTAAAAACTACCAACGGAACTCGATTCTGGCACCTTCCCCGGTGGAGTTGTGCATGGGGTGTGTTTGGAACATTTTGTCACCAGCCGAGTCCAAAATTCAGCGATTCCCCATCTCAGCCCAGAAAGCAGGTAGAACAAGTTTTGTGGTGCCTTTCTCTTGCCTACCGGGGTAGTGTAAAAACTACCAACAGAACTCCTTTCTGGCACCTTCCCCGGTGGAGTTGTGCATGGGGTGTGTTTGGAACATTTTGTCACCAGCCGAGTCCAAAATTCAGCGATTCCCCATCTCAGCCCAGAAAGCAGGTAGAACAAGTTTTGTGGTGCCTTTCAGCTGCCTACCGGGGTAGTGTAAAAACTACCAACAGAACTCGTTTCTGGCACCTTCCCCGGTGGAGTTGTGCATGGGGTGTGTTTGGAACATTTTGTCACCAGCCGAGTCCAAAATTCAGCGATTCCCCATCTCAGCCCAGAAAGCAGGTAGAACAAGTTTTGTGGTGCCTTTCAGCTGCCTACCGGGGTAGTGTAAAAACTACCAACAGAACTCGTTTCTGGCACCTTCCCCGGTGGAGTTGTGCATGGGGTGTGTTTGGAACATTTTGTCACCAGCCGAGTCCAAAATTCAGTGATTCCCCATCTCAGCCCAGAAAGCAGGTAGGACAAGTTTTGTGGTGCCTTTCAGCTGCCTACCGGGGTAGTGTAAAAACTACCAACAGAACTCGTTTCTGGCACCTTCCCCGGTGGAGGTGTGCATGGGGTGTGTTTGGAACATTTTGTCACCAGCCGAGTCCAAAATTCAGCGATTCTCCATCTCAGCCCAGAAAGCAGGTAGAACAAGTTTTGTGGTGCCTTTCAGCTGCCTACCGGGGTAGTGTAAAAACTACCAACAGAACTCGTTTCTGGCACCTTCCCCGGTGGAGTTGTGCATGGGGTGTGTTTGGAACATTTTGTCACCAGCCGAGTCCAAAATTCAGCGATTCCCCATCTCAGCCCAGAAAGCAGGTAGGACAAGTTTTGTGGTGCCTTTCAGCTGCCTACCGGGGTAGTGTAAAAACTACCAACAGAACTCGTTTCTGGCACCTTCCCGGGTGGAGGTGTGCATGGGGTGTGTTTGGAACATTTTGTCACCAGCCGAGTCCAAAATTCAGCGATTCCCCATCTCAGCCCAGAAAGCAGGTAGAACAAGTTTTGTGGTGCCTTTCAGCTGCCTACCGGGGTAGTGTAAAAACTACCAACAGAACTCGTTTCTGGCACCTTCCCCGGTGGAGGTGTGCATGGGGTGTGTTTGGAACATTTTGTCACCAGCCGAGTCCAAAATTCAGCGATTCTCCATCTCAGCCCAGAAAGCAGGTAGAACAAGTTTTGTGGTGCCTTTCAGCTGCCTACCGGGGTAGTGTAAAAACTACCAACAGAACTCGTTTCTGGCACCTTCCCCGGTGGAGTTGTGCATGGGGTGTGTTTGGAACATTTTGTCAGCAGCCGAGTCCAAAATTCAGCGATTCCCCATCTCAGCCCAGAAAGCAGGTAGAACAAGTTTTGTGGTGCCTTTCAGCTGCCTACCGGGGTAGTGTAAAAACTACCAACAGAACTCGTTTCTGGCACCTTCCCCGGTGGAGTTGTGCATGGGGTGTGTTTGGAACATTTTGTCACCAGCCGAGTCCAAAATTCAGCGATTCCCCATCTCAGCCCAGAAAGCAGGTAGGACAACTTTTGTGGTGCCTTTCAGCTGCCTACCGGGGTAGTGTAAAAACTACCAACAGAACTCGTTTCTGGCACCTTCCCCGGTGGAGGTGTGCATGGGGTGTGTTTGGAACATTTTGTCAGCAGCCGAGTCCAAAATTCAGCGATTCCCCATCTCAGCCCAGAAAGCAGGTAGAACAAGTTTTGTGGTGCCTTTCAGCTGCCTACCGGGGTAGTGTAAAAACTACCAACAGAACTCGTTTCTGGCACCTTCCCCGGTGGAGGTGTGCATGGGGTGTGTTTGGGACATTTTGTCACCAGCCGTGTCCAAAATTCAGCGATTCCCCATCTCAGCCCAGAAAGCAGGTAGAACAAGTTTTGTGGTGCCTTTCAGCTGCCTACCGGGGTAGTGTAAAAACTACCAACAGAACTCGTTTCTGGCACCTTCCCCGGTGGAGTTGTGCATGGGGTGTGTTTGGAACATTTTGTCACCAGCCGAGTCCAAAATTCAGCGATTCCCCATCTCAGCCCAGAAAGCAGGTAGAACAAGTTTTGTGGTGCCTTTCAGCTGCCTACCGGGGTAGTGTAAAAACTACCAACAGAACTCGTTTCTGGCACCTTCCCCGGTGGAGTTGTGCATGGGGTGTGTTTGGAACATTTTGTCACCAGCCGAGTCCAAAATTCAGCGATTCCCCATCTCAGCCCAGAAAGCAGGTAGAACAAGTTTTGTGGTGCCTTTCAGCTGCCTACCGGGGTAGTGTAAAAACTACCAACAGAACTCGTTTCTGGCACCTTCCCCGGTGGAGTTGTGCATGGGGTGTGTTTGGAACATTTTGTCACCAGCCGAGTCCAAAATTCAGTGATTCCCCATCTCAGCCCAGAAAGCAGGTAGAACAAGTTTTGTGGTGCCTTTCAGCTGCCTACTGGGGTAGTGTAAAAACTACCAACAGAACTCGTTTCTGGCACCTTCCCCGGTGGAGGTGTGCATGGGGTGTGTTTGGAACATTTTGTCACCAGCCGAGTCCAAAATTCAGCGATTCTCCATCTCAGCCCAGAAAGCAGGTAGAACAAGTTTTGTGGTGCCTTTCAGCTGCCTACCGGGGTAGTGTAAAAACTACCAACAGAACTCGTTTCTGGCACCTTCCCCGGTGGAGTTGTGCATGGGGTGTGTTTGGAACATTTTGTCACCAGCCGAGTCCAAAATTCAGCGATTCCCCATCTCAGCCCAGAAAGCAGGTAGAACAAGTTTTGTGGTGCCTTTCAGCTGCCTACCGGGGTAGTGTAAAAACTACCAACAGAACTCGTTTCTGGCACCTTCCCCGGTGGAGGTGTGCATGGGGTGTGTTTGGAACATTTTGTCACCAGCCGAGTCCAAAATTCAGCGATTCCCCATCTCAGCCCAGAAAGCAGGTAGAACATGTTTTGTGGTGCCTTTCAGCTGCCTACCGGGGTAGTGTAAAAACTACCAACAGAACTCGTTTCTGGCACCTTCCCCCGGTGGAGTTGTGCATGGGGTGTGTTTGGAACATTTTGTCACCAGCCGAGTCCAAAATTCAGCGATTCTCCATCTCAGCCCAGAAAGCAGGTACAACAAGTTTTGTGGTGCCTTTCTCTTGCCTACCGGGGTAGTGTAAAAACTACCAACAGAACTCGTTTCTGGCACCTTCCCCGGTGGAGTTGTGCATGGGGTGTGTTTGGAACATTTTGTCAGCAGCCGAGTCCAAAATTCAGCGATTCCCCATCTCAGCCCAGAAAGCAGGTAGAACAAGTTTTGTGGTGCCTTTCAGCTGCCTACCGGGGTAGTGTAAAAACTACCAACGGAACTCGATTCTGGCACCTTCCCCGGTGGAGTTGTGCATGGGGTGTGTTTGGAACATTTTGTCACCAGCCGAGTCCAAAATTCAGCGATTCCCCATCTCAGCCCAGAAAGCAGGTAGAACAAGTTTTGTGGTGCCTTTCTCTTGCCTACCGGGGTAGTGTAAAAACTACCAACAGAACTCCTTTCTGGCACCTTCCCCGGTGGAGTTGTGCATGGGGTGTGTTTGGAACATTTTGTCACCAGCCGAGTCCAAAATTCAGCGATTCCCCATCTCAGCCCAGAAAGCAGGTAGGACAAGTTTTGTGGTGCCTTTCAGCTGCCTACCGGGGTAGTGTAAAAACTACCAACAGAACTCGTTTCTGGCACCTTCCCCGGTGGAGGTGTGCATGGGGTGTGTTTGGAACATTTTGTCAGCAGCCGAGTCCAAAATTCAGCGATTCCCCATCTCAGACCATGAAAGCAGGTAGGACAAGTTTTGTGGTGCCTTTCAGCTGCCTACCGGGGTAGTGTAAAAACTACCAACAGAACTCGTTTCTGGCACCTTCCCTGGTGGAGGTGTGCATGGGGTGTGTTTGGAACATTTTGTCACCAGCCGAGTCCAAAATTCAGCGATTCCCCATCTCAGCCCAGAAAGCAGGTAGAACAAGTTTTGTGGTGCCTTTCAGCTGCCTACCGGGGTAGTGTAAAAACTACCAACAGAACTCGTTTCTGGCACCTTCCCCGGTGGAGTTGTGCATGGGGTGTGTTTGGAACATTTTGTCAGCAGCCGAGTCCAAAAGTCAGCGATTCCCCATCTCAGCCCAGAAAGCAGGTAGAACAAGTTTGGTGGTGCCTTTCAGCTGCCTACCGGGGTAGTGTAAAAACTACCAACAGAACTCGTTTCTGGCACCTTCCCCGGTGGAGTTGTGCATGGGGTGTGTTTGGAACATTTTGTCACCAGCCGAGTCCAAAATTCAGCGATTCCCCATCTCAGCCCAGAAAGCAGGTAGAACAAGTTTTGTGGTGCCTTTCAGCTGCCTACCGGGGTAGTGTAAAAACTACCAACAGAACTCGTTTCTGGCACCTTCCCCGGTGGAGTTGTGCATGGGGTGTGTTTGGAACATTTTGTCACCAGCCGAGTCCAAAATTCAGCGATTCCCCATCTCAGCCCAGAAAGCAGGTAGAACAAGTTTTGTGGTGCCTTTCAGCTGCCTACCGGGGTAGTGTAAAAACTACCAACAGAACTCGTTTCTGGCACCTTCCCCGGTGGAGTTGTGCATGGGGTGTGTTTGGAACATTTTGTCACCAGCCGAGTCCAAAATTCAGTGATTCCCCATCTCAGCCCAGAAAGCAGGTAGAACAAGTTTTGTGGTGCCTTTCAGCTGCCTACCGGGGTAGTGTAAAAACTACCAACAGAACTCGTTTCTGGCACCTTCCCCGGTGGAGGTGTGCATGGGGTGTGTTTGGAACATTTTGTCACCAGCCGAGTCCAAAATTCAGCGATTCTCCATCTCAGCCCAGAAAGCAGGTAGAACAAGTTTTGTGGTGCCTTTCAGCTGCCTACCGGGGTAGTGTAAAAACTACCAACAGAACTCGTTTCTGGCACCTTCCCCGGTGGAGTTGTGCATGGGGTGTGTTTGGAACATTTTGTCACCAGCCGAGTCCAAAATTCAGCGATTCCCCATCTCAGCCCAGAAAGCAGGTAGGACAAGTTTTGTGGTGCCTTTCAGCTGCCTACCGGGGTAGTGTAAAAACTACCAACAGAACTCGTTTCTGGCACCTTCCCGGGTGGAGGTGTGCATGGGGTGTGTTTGGAACATTTTGTCACCAGCCGAGTCCAAAATTCAGCGATTCCCCATCTCAGCCCAGAAAGCAGGTAGAACAAGTTTTGTGGTGCCTTTCAGCTGCCTACCGGGGTAGTGTAAAAACTACCAACAGAACTCGTTTCTGGCACCTTCCCCGGTGGAGGTGTGCATGGGGTGTGTTTGGAACATTTTGTCACCAGCCGAGTCCAAAATTCAGCGATTCTCCATCTCAGCCCAGAAAGCAGGTAGAACAAGTTTTGTGGTGCCTTTCAGCTGCCTACCGGGGTAGTGTAAAAACTACCAACAGAACTCGTTTCTGGCACCTTCCCCGGTGGAGTTGTGCATGGGGTGTGTTTGGAACATTTTGTCAGCAGCCGAGTCCAAAATTCAGCGATTCCCCATCTCAGCCCAGAAAGCAGGTAGAACAAGTTTTGTGGTGCCTTTCAGCTGCCTACCGGGGTAGTGTAAAAACTACCAACAGAACTCGTTTCTGGCACCTTCCCCTGGTGGAGGTGTGCATGGGGTGTGTTTGGAACATTTTGTCACCAGCCGAGTCCAAAATTCAGCGATTCTCCATCTCAGCCCAGAAAGCAGGTAGAACAAGTTTTGTGGTGCCTTTCTCTTGCCTACCGGGGTAGTGTAAAAACTACCAACAGAACTCGTTTCTGGCACCTTCCCCGGTGGAGTTGTGCATGGGGTGTGTTTGGAACATTTTGTCAGCAGCCGAGTCCAAAATTCAGCGATTCCCCATCTCAGCCCAGAAAGCAGGTAGAACAAGTTTTGTGGTGCCTTTCAGCTGCCTACCGGGGTAGTGTAAAAACTACCAACAGAACTCCTTTCTGGCACCTTCCCCTGGTGGAGGTGTGCATGGGGTGTGTTTGGAACATTTTGTCACCAGCCGAGTCCAAAATTCAGCGATTCCCCATCTCAGCCCAGAAAGCAGGTAGAACAAGTTTTGTGGTGCCTTTCAGCTGCCTACCGGGGTAGTGTAAAAACTACCAACAGAACTCGTTTCTGGCACCTTCCCCGGTGGAGTTGTGCATGGGGTGTGTTTGGAACATTTTGTCACCAGCCGAGTCCAAAATTCAGTGATTCCCCATCTCAGCCCAGAAAGCAGGTAGAACAAGTTTTGTGGTGCCTTTCAGCTGCCTACCGGGGTAGTGTAAAAACTACCAACAGAACTCGTTTCTGGCACCTTCCCCGGTGGAGGTGTGCATGGGGTGTGTTTGGAACATTTTGTCACCAGCCGAGTCCAAAATTCAGCGATTCTCCATCTCAGCCCAGAAAGCAGGTAGAACAAGTTTTGTGGTGCCTTTCAGCTGCCTACCGGGGTAGTGTAAAAACTACCAACAGAACTCGTTTCTGGCACCTTCCCCGGTGGAGTTGTGCATGGGGTGTGTTTGGAACATTTTGTCAGCAGCCGAGTCCAAAATTCAGCGATTCCCCATCTCAGCCCAGAAAGCAGGTAGAACAAGTTTTGTGGTGCCTTTCAGCTGCCTACCGGGGTAGTGTAAAAACTACCAACAGAACTCGTTTCTGGCACCTTCCCCTGGTGGAGGTGTGCATGGGGTGTGTTTGGAACATTTTGTCACCAGCCGAGTCCAAAATTCAGCGATTCTCCATCTCAGCCCAGAAAGCAGGTAGAACAAGTTTTGTGGTGCCTTTCAGCTGCCTACCGGGGTAGTGTAAAAACTACCAACAGAACTCGTTTCTGGCACCTTCCCCGGTGGAGTTGTGCATGGGGTGTGTTTGGAACATTTTGTCACCAGCCGAGTCCAAAATTCAGCGATTCCCCATCTCAGCCCAGAAAGCAGGTAGAACAAGTTTTGTGGTGCCTTTCAGCTGCCTACCGGGGTAGTGTAAAAACTACCAACAGAACTCCTTTCTGGCACCTTCCCCGGTGGAGGTGTGCATGGGGTGTGTTTGGAACATTTTGTCACCAGCCGAGTCCAAAATTCAGCGATTCCCCATCTCAGCCCAGAAAGCAGGTAGAACAAGTTTTGTGGTGCCTTTCTCTTGCCTACCAGGGTAGTGTAAAAACTACCAACAGAACTCGTTTCTGGCACCTTCCCCGGTGGAGTTGTGCATGGGGTGTGTTTGGAACATTTTGTCACCAGCCGAGTCCAAAATTCAGCGATTCCCCATCTCAGCCCAGAAAGCAGGTAGAACAAGTTTTGTGGTGCCTTTCAGCTGCCTACCGGGGTAGTGTAAAAACTACCAACAGAACTCGTTTCTGGCACCTTCCCCGGTGGAGTTGTGCATGGGGTGTGTTTGGAACATTTTGTCACCAGCCGAGTCCAAAATTCAGCGATTCCCCATCTCAGCCCAGAAAGCAGGTAGGACAAGTTTTGTGGTGCCTTTCAGCTGCCTACCGGGGTAGTGTAAAAACTACCAACAGAACTCGTTTCTGGCACCTTCCCCGGTGGAGGTGTGCATGGGGTGTGTTTGGAACATTTTGTCACCAGCCGAGTCCAAAATTCAGCGATTCCCCATCTCAGCCCAGAAAGCAGGTAGAACAAGTTTTGTGGTGCCTTTCAGCTGCCTACCGGGGTAGTGTAAAAACTACCAACAGAACTCGTTTCTGGCACCTTCCCCGGTGGAGTTGTGCATGGGGTGTGTTTGGGACATTTTGTCACCAGCCGAGTCCAAAATTCAGCGATTCCCCATCTCAGCCCAGAAAGCAGGTAGAACAAGTTTTGTGGTGCCTTTCAGCTGCCTACCGGGGTAGTGTAAAAACTACCAACAGAACTCGTTTCTGGCACCTTCCCCGGTGGAGTTGTGCATGGGGTGTGTTTGGAACATTTTGTCACCAGCCGAGTCCAAAATTCAGCGATTCCCCATCTCAGCCCAGAAAGCAGGTAGAACAAGTTTTGTGGTGCCTTTCAGCTGCCTACCGGGGTAGTGTAAAAACTACCAACAGAACTCGTTTCTGGCACCTTCCCCGGTGGAGTTGTGCATGGGGTGTGTTTGGAACATTTTGTCACCAGCCGAGTCCAAAATTCAGCGATTCCCCATCTCAGCCCAGAAAGCAGGTAGAACAAGTTTTGTGGTGCCTTTCAGCTGCCTACCGGGGTAGTGTAAAAACTACCAACAGAACTCGTTTCTGGCACCTTCCCCGGTGGAGTTGTGCATGGGGTGTGTTTGGAACATTTTGTCACCAGCCGAGTCCAAAATTCAGTGATTCCCCATCTCAGCCCAGAAAGCAGGTAGAACAAGTTTTGTGGTGCCTTTCAGCTGCCTACCGGGGTAGTGTAAAAACTACCAACAGAACTCGTTTCTGGCACCTTCCCCGGTGGAGGTGTGCATGGGGTGTGTTTGGAACATTTTGTCACCAGCCGAGTCCAAAATTCAGCGATTCTCCATCTCAGCCCAGAAAGCAGGTAGAACAAGTTTTGTGGTGCCTTTCAGCTGCCTACCGGGGTAGTGTAAAAACTACCAACAGAACTCGTTTCTGGCACCTTCCCCGGTGGAGTTGTGCATGGGGTGTGTTTGGAACATTTTGTCACCAGCCGAGTCCAAAATTCAGCGATTCCCCATCTCAGCCCAGAAAGCAGGTAGGACAAGTTTTGTGGTGCCTTTCAGCTGCCTACCGGGGTAGTGTAAAAACTACCAACAGAACTCGTTTCTGGCACCTTCCCGGGTGGAGGTGTGCATGGGGTGTGTTTGGAACATTTTGTCACCAGCCGAGTCCAAAATTCAGCGATTCCCCATCTCAGCCCAGAAAGCAGGTAGAACAAGTTTTGTGGTGCCTTTCAGCTGCCTACCGGGGTAGTGTAAAAACTACCAACAGAACTCGTTTCTGGCACCTTCCCCGGTGGAGGTGTGCATGGGGTGTGTTTGGAACATTTTGTCACCAGCCGAGTCCAAAATTCAGTGATTCCCCATCTCAGCCCAGAAAGCAGGTAGAACAAGTTTTGTGGTGCCTTTCAGCTGCCTACCGGGGTAGTGTAAAAACTACCAACAGAACTCGTTTCTGGCACCTTCCCCGGTGGAGGTGTGCATGGGGTGTGTTTGGAACATTTTGTCACCAGCCGAGTCCAAAATTCAGCGATTCTCCATCTCAGCCCAGAAAGCAGGTAGAACAAGTTTTGTGGTGCCTTTCAGCTGCCTACCGGGGTAGTGTAAAAAGTACCAACAGAACTCCTTTCTGGCACCTTCCCCGGTGGAGTTGTGCATGGGGTGTGTTTGGAACATTTTGTCAGCAGCCGAGTCCAAAATTCAGCGATTCCCCATCTCAGCCCAGAAAGCAGGTAGAACAAGTTTTGTGGTGCCTTTCAGCTGCCTACCGGGGTAGTGTAAAAACTACCAACAGAACTCGTTTCTGGCACCTTCCCCTGGTGGAGGTGTGCATGGGGTGTGTTTGGAACATTTTGTCACCAGCCGAGTCCAAAATTCAGCGATTCTCCATCTCAGCCCAGAAAGCAGGTACAACAAGTTTTGTGGTGCCTTTCTCTTGCCTACCGGGGTAGTGTAAAAACTACCAACAGAACTCGTTTCTGGCACCTTCCCCGGTGGAGTTGTGCATGGGGTGTGTTTGGAACATTTTGTCACCAGCCGAGTCCAAAATTCAGCGATTCCCCATCTCAGCCCAGAAAGCAGGTAGAACAAGTTTTGTGGTGCCTTTCAGCTGCCTACCGGGGTAGTGTAAAAACTACCAACAGAACTCCTTTCTGGCACCTTCCCCTGGTGGAGGTGTGCATGGGGTGTGTTTGGAACATTTTGTCACCAGCCGAGTCCAAAATTCAGCGATTCCCCATCTCAGCCCAGAAAGCAGGTAGAACAAGTTTTGTGGTGCCTTTCTCTTGCCTACCGGGGTAGTGTAAAAACTACCAACGGAACTCGTTTCTGGCACCTTCCCCGGTGGAGTTGTGCATGGGGTGTGTTTGGAACATTTTGTCACCAGCCGAGTCCAAAATTCAGCGATTCCCCATCTCAGCCCAGAAAGCAGGTAGAACAAGTTTTGTGGTGCCTTTCTCTTGCCTACCGGGGTAGTGTAAAAACTACCAACAGAACTCGTTTCTGGCACCTTCCCCGGTGGAGTTGTGCATGGGGTGTGTTTGGAACATTTTGTCACCAGCCGAGTCCAAAATTCAGCGATTCCCCATCTCAGCCCAGAAAGCAGGTAGGACAAGTTTTGTGGTGCCTTTCAGCTGCCTACCGGGGTAGTGTAAAAACTACCAACAGAACTCGTTTCTGGCACCTTCCCCGGTGGAGGTGTGCATGGGGTGTGTTTGGAACATTTTGTCAGCAGCCGAGTCCAAAATTCAGCGATTCCCCATCTCAGCCCAGAAAGCAGGTAGAACAAGTTTTGTGGTGCCTTTCAGCTGCCTACCGGGGTAGTGTAAAAACTACCAACAGAACTCGTTTCTGGCACCTTCCCTGGTGGAGGTGTGCATGGGGTGTGTTTGGAACATTTTGTCACCAGCCGAGTCCAAAATTCAGCGATTCCCCATCTCAGCCCAGAAAGCAGGTAGAACAAGTTTTGTGGTGCCTTTCAGCTGCCTACCGGGGTAGTGTAAAAACTACCAACAGAACTCGTTTCTGGCACCTTCCCCGGTGGAGTTGTGCATGGGGTGTGTTTGGGACATTTTGTCACCAGCCGAGTCCAAAATTCAGCGATTCCCCATCTCAGCCCAGAAAGCAGGTAGAACAAGTTTTGTGGTGCCTTTCAGCTGCCTACCGGGGTAGTGTAAAAACTACCAACAGAACTCGTTTCTGGCACCTTCCCCGGTGGAGTTGTGCATGGGGTGTGTTTGGAACATTTTGTCACCAGCCGAGTCCAAAATTCAGCGATTCCCCATCTCAGCCCAGAAAGCAGGTAGAACAAGTTTTGTGGTGCCTTTCAGCTGCCTACCGGGGTAGTGTAAAAACTACCAACAGAACTCGTTTCTGGCACCTTCCCCGGTGGAGTTGTGCATGGGGTGTGTTTGGAACATTTTGTCACCAGCCGAGTCCAAAATTCAGCGATTCCCCATCTCAGCCCAGAAAGCAGGTAGAACAAGTTTTGTGGTGCCTTTCAGCTGCCTACCGGGGTAGTGTAAAAACTACCAACAGAACTCCTTTCTGGCACCTTCCCCGGTGGAGTTGTGCATGGGGTGTGTTTGGAACATTTTGTCACCAGCCGAGTCCAAAATTCAGCGATTCCCCATCTCAGCCCAGAAAGCAGGTAGAACAAGTTTTGTGGTGCCTTTCAGCTGCCTACCGGGGTAGTGTAAAAACTACCAACGGAACTCGATTCTGGCACCTTCCCCGGTGGAGTTGTGCATGGGGTGTGTTTGGAACATTTTGTCACCAGCCGAGTCCAAAATTCAGCGATTCCCCATCTCAGCCCAGAAAGCAGGTAGAACAAGTTTTGTGGTGCCTTTCTCTTGCCTACCGGGGTAGTGTAAAAACTACCAACAGAACTCCTTTCTGGCACCTTCCCCGGTGGAGTTGTGCATGGGGTGTGTTTGGAACATTTTGTCAGCAGCCGAGTCCAAAATTCAGCGATTCCCCATCTCAGCCCAGAAAGCAGGTAGGACAAGTTTTGTGGTGCCTTTCAGCTGCCTACCGGGGTAGTGTAAAAACTACCAACAGAACTCGTTTCTGGCACCTTCCCCGGTGGAGGTGTGCATGGGGTGTGTTTGGAACATTTTGTCAGCAGCCGAGTCCAAAATTCAGCGATTCCCCATCTCAGCCCAGAAAGCAGGTAGGACAAGTTTTGTGGTGCCTTTCAGCTGCCTACCGGGGTAGTGTAAAAACTACCAACAGAACTCGTTTCTGGCACCTTCCCCGGTGGAGTTGTGCATGGGGTGTGTTTGGAACATTTTGTCACCAGCCGAGTCCAAAATTCAGCGATTCCCCATCTCAGCCCAGAAAGCAGGTAGAACAAGTTTTGTGGTGCCTTTCAGCTGCCTACCGGGGTAGTGTAAAAACTACCAACAGAACTCGTTTCTGGCACCTTCCCCGGTGGAGTTGTGCATGGGGTGTGTTTGGGACATTTTGTCACCAGCCGAGTCCAAAATTCAGCGATTCCCCATCTCAGCCCAGAAAGCAGGTAGAACAAGTTTTGTGGTGCCTTTCAGCTGCCTACCGGGGTAGTGTAAAAACTACCAACAGAACTCGTTTCTGGCACCTTCCCCGGCGGAGGTGTGCATGGGGTGTGTTTGGAACATTTTGTCACCAGCCGAGTCCAAAATTCAGCGATTCTCCATCTCAGCCCAGAAAGCAGGTAGAACAAGTTTTGTGGTGCCTTTCTCTTGCCTACCGGGGTAGTGTAAAAACTACCAACGGAACTCGATTCTGGCACCTTCCCCGGTGGAGTTGTGCATGGGGTGTGTTTGGAACATTTTGTCACCAGCCGAGTCCAAAATTCAGCGATTCCCCATCTCAGCCCAGAAAGCAGGTAGAACAAGTTTTGTGGTGCCTTTCTCTTGCCTACCGGGGTAGTGTAAAAACTACCAACAGAACTCGTTTCTGGCACCTTCCCCGGTGGAGTTGTGCATGGGGTGTGTTTGGAACATTTTGTCACCAGCCGAGTCCAAAATTCAGCGATTCCCCATCTCAGCCCAGAAAGCAGGTAGAACAAGTTTTGTGGTGCCTTTCAGCTGCCTACCGGGGTAGTGTAAAAACTACCAACAGAACTCGTTTCTGGCACCTTCCCCGGTGGAGTTGTGCATGGGGTGTGTTTGGAACATTTTGTCAGCAGCCGAGTCCAAAATTCAGCGATTCCCCATCTCAGCCCAGAAAGCAGGTAGAACAAGTTTTGTGGTGCCTTTCAGCTGCCTACCGGGGTAGTGTAAAAACTACCAACAGAACTCGTTTCTGGCACCTTCCCCGGTGGAGTTGTGCATGGGGTGTGTTTGGAACATTTTGTCACCAGCCGAGTCTAAAATTCAGCGATTCCCCATCTCAGCCCAGAAAGCAGGTAGAACAAGTTTTGTGGTGCCTTTCTCTTGCCTACCGGGGTAGTGTAAAAACTACCAACGGAACTCGATTCTGGCACCTTCCCCGGTGGAGTTGTGCATGGGGTGTGTTTGGAACATTTTGTCACCAGCCGAGTCCAAAATTCAGCGATTCCCCATCTCAGCCCAGAAAGCAGGTAGAACAAGTTTTGTGGTGCCTTTCAGCTGCCTACCGGGGTAGTGTAAAAACTACCAACAGAACTCGTTTCTGGCACCTTCCCCGGTGGAGTTGTGCATGGGGTGTGTTTGGAACATTTTGTCACCAGCCGAGTCCAAAATTCAGCGATTCCCCATCTCAGCCCAGAAAGCAGGTACAACAAGTTTTGTGGTGCCTTTCAGCTGCCTACCGGGGTAGTGTAAAAACTACCAACAGAACTCGTTTCTGGCACCTTCCCCGGTGGAGTTGTGCATGGGGTGTGTTTGGAACATTTTGTCACCAGCCGAGTCCAAAATTCAGCGATTCCCCATCTCAGCCCAGAAAGCAGGTAGAACAAGTTTTGTGGTGCCTTTCTCTTGCCTACCGGGGTAGTGTAAAAACTACCAACGGAACTCGATTCTGGCACCTTCCCCGGTGGAGTTGTGCATGGGGTGTGTTTGGAACATTTTGTCACCAGCCGAGTCCAAAATTCAGCGATTCCCCATCTCAGCCCAGAAAGCAGGTAGAACAAGTTTTGTGGTGCCTTTCTCTTGCCTACCGGGGTAGTGTAAAAACTACCAACAGAACTCGTTTCTGGCACCTTCCCCGGTGGAGTTGTGCATGGGGTGTGTTTGGAACATTTTGTCACCAGCCGAGTCCAAAATTCAGCGATTCCCCATCTCAGCCCAGAAAGCAGGTAGGACAAGTTTTGTGGTGCCTTTCAGCTGCCTACCGGGGTAGTGTAAAAACTACCAACAGAACTCGTTTCTGGCACCTTCCCCGGTGGAGGTGTGCATGGGGTGTGTTTGGAACATTTTGTCAGCAGCCGAGTCCAAAATTCAGCGATTCCCCATCTCAGCCCAGAAAGCAGGTAGAACAAGTTTTGTGGTGCCTTTCAGCTGCCTACCGGGGTAGTGTAAAAACTACCAACAGAACTCGTTTCTGGCACCTTCCCTGGTGGAGGTGTGCATGGGGTGTGTTTGGAACATTTTGTCACCAGCCGAGTCCAAAATTCAGCGATTCCCCATCTCAGCCCAGAAAGCAGGTAGAACAAGTTTTGTGGTGCCTTTCAGCTGCCTACCGGGGTAGTGTAAAAACTACCAACAGAACTCGTTTCTGGCACCTTCCCCGGTGGAGTTGTGCATGGGGTGTGTTTGGGACATTTTGTCACCAGCCGAGTCCAAAATTCAGCGATTCCCCATCTCAGCCCAGAAAGCAGGTAGAACAAGTTTTGTGGTGCCTTTCAGCTGCCTACCGGGGTAGTGTAAAAACTACCAACAGAACTCGTTTCTGGCACCTTCCCCGGTGGAGTTGTGCATGGGGTGTGTTTGGAACATTTTGTCACCAGCCGAGTCCAAAATTCAGCGATTCCCCATCTCAGCCCAGAAAGCAGGTAGAACAAGTTTTGTGGTGCCTTTCAGCTGCCTACCGGGGTAGTGTAAAAACTACCAACAGAACTCGTTTCTGGCACCTTCCCCGGTGGAGTTGTGCATGGGGTGTGTTTGGAACATTTTGTCACCAGCCGAGTCCAAAATTCAGCGATTCCCCATCTCAGCCCAGAAAGCAGGTAGAACAAGTTTTGTGGTGCCTTTCAGCTGCCTACCGGGGTAGTGTAAAAACTACCAACAGAACTCCTTTCTGGCACCTTCCCCGGTGGAGTTGTGCATGGGGTGTGTTTGGAACATTTTGTCACCAGCCGAGTCCAAAATTCAGCGATTCCCCATCTCAGCCCAGAAAGCAGGTAGAACAAGTTTTGTGGTGCCTTTCAGCTGCCTACCGGGGTAGTGTAAAAACTACCAACGGAACTCGATTCTGGCACCTTCCCCGGTGGAGTTGTGCATGGGGTGTGTTTGGAACATTTTGTCACCAGCCGAGTCCAAAATTCAGCGATTCCCCATCTCAGCCCAGAAAGCAGGTAGAACAAGTTTTGTGGTGCCTTTCTCTTGCCTACCGGGGTAGTGTAAAAACTACCAACAGAACTCCTTTCTGGCACCTTCCCCGGTGGAGTTGTGCATGGGGTGTGTTTGGAACATTTTGTCACCAGCCGAGTCCAAAATTCAGCGATTCCCCATCTCAGCCCAGAAAGCAGGTAGAACAAGTTTTGTGGTGCCTTTCAGCTGCCTACCGGGGTAGTGTAAAAACTACCAACAGAACTCGTTTCTGGCACCTTCCCCGGTGGAGGTGTGCATGGGGTGTGTTTGGAACATTTTGTCAGCAGCCGAGTCCAAAATTCAGCGATTCCCCATCTCAGCCCAGAAAGCAGGTAGAACAAGTTTTGTGGTGCCTTTCAGCTGCCTACCGGGGTAGTGTAAAAACTACCAACAGAACTCGTTTCTGGCACCTTCCCTGGTGGAGGTGTGCATGGGGTGTGTTTGGAACATTTTGTCACCAGCCGAGTCCAAAATTCAGCGATTCCCCATCTCAGCCCAGAAAGCAGGTAGAACAAGTTTTGTGGTGCCTTTCAGCTGCCTACCGGGGTAGTGTAAAAACTACCAACAGAACTCGTTTCTGGCACCTTCCCCGGTGGAGTTGTGCATGGGGTGTGTTTGGGACATTTTGTCACCAGCCGAGTCCAAAATTCAGCGATTCCCCATCTCAGCCCAGAAAGCAGGTAGAACAAGTTTTGTGGTGCCTTTCAGCTGCCTACCGGGGTAGTGTAAAAACTACCAACAGAACTCGTTTCTGGCACCTTCCCCGGCGGAGGTGTGCATGGGGTGTGTTTGGAACATTTTGTCACCAGCCGAGTCCAAAATTCAGCGATTCTCCATCTCAGCCCAGAAAGCAGGTAGAACAAGTTTTGTGGTGCCTTTCTCTTGCCTACCGGGGTAGTGTAAAAACTACCAACGGAACTCGATTCTGGCACCTTCCCCGGTGGAGTTGTGCATGGGGTGTGTTTGGAACATTTTGTCACCAGCCGAGTCCAAAATTCAGCGATTCCCCATCTCAGCCCAGAAAGCAGGTAGAACAAGTTTTGTGGTGCCTTTCTCTTGCCTACCGGGGTAGTGTAAAAACTACCAACAGAACTCGTTTCTGGCACCTTCCCCGGTGGAGTTGTGCATGGGGTGTGTTTGGAACATTTTGTCACCAGCCGAGTCCAAAATTCAGCGATTCCCCATCTCAGCCCAGAAAGCAGGTAGAACAAGTTTTGTGGTGCCTTTCAGCTGCCTACCGGGGTAGTGTAAAAACTACCAACAGAACTCGTTTCTGGCACCTTCCCCGGTGGAGTTGTGCATGGGGTGTGTTTGGAACATTTTGTCAGCAGCCGAGTCCAAAATTCAGCGATTCCCCATCTCAGCCCAGAAAGCAGGTAGAACAAGTTTTGTGGTGCCTTTCAGCTGCCTACCGGGGTAGTGTAAAAACTACCAACAGAACTCGTTTCTGGCACCTTCCCCGGTGGAGTTGTGCATGGGGTGTGTTTGGAACATTTTGTCACCAGCCGAGTCTAAAATTCAGCGATTCCCCATCTCAGCCCAGAAAGCAGGTAGAACAAGTTTTGTGGTGCCTTTCTCTTGCCTACCGGGGTAGTGTAAAAACTACCAACGGAACTCGATTCTGGCACCTTCCCCGGTGGAGTTGTGCATGGGGTGTGTTTGGAACATTTTGTCACCAGCCGAGTCCAAAATTCAGCGATTCCCCATCTCAGCCCAGAAAGCAGGTAGAACAAGTTTTGTGGTGCCTTTCAGCTGCCTACCGGGGTAGTGTAAAAACTACCAACAGAACTCGTTTCTGGCACCTTCCCCGGTGGAGTTGTGCATGGGGTGTGTTTGGAACATTTTGTCACCAGCCGAGTCCAAAATTCAGCGATTCCCCATCTCAGCCCAGAAAGCAGGTAGAACAAGTTTTGTGGTGCCTTTCAGCTGCCTACCGGGGTAGTGTAAAAACTACCAACAGAACTCGTTTCTGGCACCTTCCCCGGTGGAGTTGTGCATGGGGTGTGTTTGCAACATTTTGTCACCAGCCGAGTCCAAAATTCAGCGATTCTCCATCTCAGCCCAGAAAGCAGGTAGAACAAGTTTTGTGGTGCCTTTCAGCTGCCTACCGGGGTAGTGTAAAAACTACCAACAGAACTCGTTTCTGGCACCTTCCCCGGTGGAGTTGTGCATGGGGTGTGTTTGGAACATTTTGTCAGCAGCCGAGTCCAAAATTCAGCGATTCCCCATCTCAGCCCAGAAAGCAGGTAGAACAAGTTTTGTGGTGCCTTTCAGGTGCCTACCGGGGTACTGTAAAAACTACCAACAGAACTCGTTTCTGGCACCTTCCCCGGTGGAGGTGTGCATGGGGTGTGTTTGGAACATTTTGTCACCAGCCGAGTCCAAAATTCAGCGATTCCCCATCTCAGCCCAGAAAGCAGGTAGAACAAGTTTTGTGGTGCCTTTCAGCTGCCTACCGGGGTAGTGTAAAAAGTACCAACAGAACTCCTTTCTGGCACCTTCCCCGGTGGAGTTGTGCATGGGGTGTGTTTGGAACATTTTGTCAGCAGCCGAGTCCAAAATTCAGCGATTCCCCATCTCAGCCCAGAAAGCAGGTAGAACAAGTTTTGTGGTGCCTTTCAGCTGCCTACCGGGGTAGTGTAAAAACTACCAACAGAACTCGTTTCTGGCACCTTCCCCGGTGGAGTTGTGCATGGGGTGTGTTTGGAACATTTTGTCACCAGCCGAGTCCAAAATTCAGCGATTCCCCATCTCAGCCCAGAAAGCAGGTAGAACAAGTTTTGTGGTGCCTTTCTCTTGCCTACCGGGGTAGTGTAAAAACTACCAACAGAACTCCTTTCTGGCACCTTCCCCGGTGGAGTTGTGCATGGGGTGTGTTTGGAACATTTTGTCACCAGCCGAGTCCAAAATTCAGCGATTCCCCATCTCAGCCCAGAAAGCAGGTAGAACAAGTTTTGTGGTGCCTTTCAGCTGCCTACCGGGGTAGTGTAAAAACTACCAACAGAACTCGTTTCTGGCACCTTCCCCGGTGGAGGTGTGCATGGGGTGTGTTTGGAACATTTTGTCAGCAGCCGAGTCCAAAATTCAGCGATTCCCCATCTCAGCCCAGAAAGCAGGTAGGACAAGTTTTGTGGTGCCTTTCAGCTGCCTACCGGGGTAGTGTAAAAACTACCAACAGAACTCGTTTCTGGCACCTTCCCTGGTGGAGGTGTGCATGGGGTGTGTTTGGAACATTTTGTCACCAGCCGAGTCCAAAATTCAGCGATTCCCCATCTCAGCCCAGAAAGCAGGTAGAACAAGTTTTGTGGTGCCTTTCAGCTGCCTACCGGGGTAGTGTAAAAACTACCAACAGAACTCGTTTCTGGCACCTTCCCCGGTGGAGTTGTGCATGGGGTGTGTTTGGGACATTTTGTCACCAGCCGAGTCCAAAATTCAGCGATTCCCCATCTCAGCCCAGAAAGCAGGTAGAACAAGTTTTGTGGTGCCTTTCAGCTGCCTACCGGGGTAGTGTAAAAACTACCAACAGAACTCGTTTCTGGCACCTTCCCCGGCGGAGGTGTGCATGGGGTGTGTTTGGAACATTTTGTCACCAGCCGAGTCCAAAATTCAGCGATTCTCCATCTCAGCCCAGAAAGCAGGTAGAACAAGTTTTGTGGTGCCTTTCTCTTGCCTACCGGGGTAGTGTAAAAACTACCAACGGAACTCGATTCTGGCACCTTCCCCGGTGGAGTTGTGCATGGGGTGTGTTTGGAACATTTTGTCACCAGCCGAGTCCAAAATTCAGCGATTCCCCATCTCAGCCCAGAAAGCAGGTAGAACAAGTTTTGTGGTGCCTTTCTCTTGCCTACCGGGGTAGTGTAAAAACTACCAACAGAACTCGTTTCTGGCACCTTCCCCGGTGGAGTTGTGCATGGGGTGTGTTTGGAACATTTTGTCACCAGCCGAGTCCAAAATTCAGCGATTCCCCATCTCAGCCCAGAAAGCAGGTAGAACAAGTTTTGTGGTGCCTTTCAGCTGCCTACCGGGGTAGTGTAAAAACTACCAACAGAACTCGTTTCTGGCACCTTCCCCGGTGGAGTTGTGCATGGGGTGTGTTTGGAACATTTTGTCAGCAGCCGAGTCCAAAATTCAGCGATTCCCCATCTCAGCCCAGAAAGCAGGTAGAACAAGTTTTGTGGTGCCTTTCAGCTGCCTACCGGGGTAGTGTAAAAACTACCAACAGAACTCGTTTCTGGCACCTTCCCCGGTGGAGTTGTGCATGGGGTGTGTTTGGAACATTTTGTCACCAGCCGAGTCTAAAATTCAGCGATTCCCCATCTCAGCCCAGAAAGCAGGTAGAACAAGTTTTGTGGTGCCTTTCTCTTGCCTACCGGGGTAGTGTAAAAACTACCAACAGAACTCGTTTCTGGCACCTTCCCCGGTGGAGTTGTGCATGGGGTGTGTTTGGAACATTTTGTCACCAGCCGAGTCCAAAATTCAGCGATTCCCCATCTCAGCCCAGAAAGCAGGTAGAACAAGTTTTGTGGTGCCTTTCAGCTGCCTACCGGGGTAGTGTAAAAACTACCAACAGAACTCGTTTCTGGCACCTTCCCCGGTGCAGGTGTGCATGGGGTGTGTTTGGAACATTTTGTCACCAGCCGAGTCCAAAATTCAGCGATTCTCCATCTCAGCCCAGAAAGCAGGTAGAACAAGTTTTGTGGTGCCTTTCAGCTGCCTACCGGGGTAGTGTAAAAACTACCAACAGAACTCGTTTCTGGCACCTTCCCCGGTGGAGTTGTGCATGGGGTGTGTTTGGAACATTTTGTCACCAGCCGAGTCCAAAATTCAGCGATTCCCCATCTCAGCCCAGAAAGCAGGTACAACAAGTTTTGTGGTGCCTTTCAGCTGCCTACCGGGGTAGTGTAAAAACTACCAACAGAACTCGTTTCTGGCACCTTCCCCGGTGGAGTTGTGCATGGGGTGTGTTTGGAACATTTTGTCACCAGCCGAGTCCAAAATTCAGCGATTCCCCATCTCAGCCCAGAAAGCAGGTAGAACAAGTTTTGTGGTGCCTTTCAGCTGCCTACCGGGGTAGTGTAAAAACTACCAACGGAACTCGTTTCTGGCACCTTCCCCGGTGGAGTTGTGCATGGGGTGTGTTTGGAACATTTTGTCACCAGCCGAGTCCAAAATTCAGCGATTCCCCATCTCAGCCCAGAAAGCAGGTAGAACAAGTTTTGTGGTGCCTTTCCGCTGCCTACCGGGGTACTGTAAAAACTACCAACAGAACTCGTTTCTGGCACCTTCCCCGGTGGAGTTGTGCATGGGGTGTGTTTGGAACATTTTGTCACCAGCCGAGTCCAAAATTCAGCGATTCCCCATCTCAGCCCAGAAAGCAGGTAGAACAAGTTTTGTGGTGCCTTTCAGCTGCCTACCGGGGTAGTGTAAAAACTACCAACAGAACTCGTTTCTGGCACCTTCCCCGGTGGAGTTGTGCATGGGGTGTGTTTGGAACATTTTGTCACCAGCCGAGTCCAAAATTCAGCGATTCCCCATCTCAGCCCAGAAAGCAGGTAGAACAAGTTTTGTGGTGCCTTTCAGCTGCCTACCGGGGTAGTGTAAAAACTACCAACAGAACTCGTTTCTGGCACCTTCCCCGGTGGAGTTGTGCATGGGGTGTGTTTGGAACATTTTGTCACCAGCCGAGTCCAAAATTCAGCGATTCCCCATCTCAGCCCAGAAAGCAGGTAGAACAAGTTTTGTGGTGCCTTTCAGGTGCCTACCGGGGTACTGTAAAAACTACCAACAGAACTCCTTTCTGGCACCTTCCCCGGTGGAGTTGTGCATGGGGTGTGTTTGGAACATTTTGTCACCAGCCGAGTCCAAAATTCAGCGATTCCCCATCTCAGCCCAGAAAGCAGGTAGAACAAGTTTTGTGGTGCCTTTCAGCTGCCTACCGGGGTAGTGTAAAAACTACCAACAGAACTCGTTTCTGGCACCTTCCCCGGTGGAGGTGTGCATGGGGTGTGTTTGGAACATTTTGTCACCAGCCGAGTCCAAAATTCAGCGATTCCCCATCTCAGCCCAGAAAGCAGGTAGAACAAGTTTTGTGGTGCCTTTCAGCTGCCTACCGGGGTAGTGTAAAAACTACCAACAGAACTCGTTTCTGGCACCTTCCCCGGTGGAGGTGTGCATGGGGTGTGTTTGGAACATTTTGTCACCAGCCGAGTCCAAAATTCAGCGATTCCCCATCTCAGCCCAGAAAGCAGGTAGAACAAGTTTTGTGGTGCCTTTCAGCTGCCTACCGGGGTAGTGTAAAAACTACCAACAGAACTCGTTTCTGGCACCTTCCCCGGTGGAGTTGTGCATGGGGTGTGTTTGGAACATTTTGTCACCAGCCGAGTCCAAAATTCAGCGATTCCCCATCTCAGCCCAGAAAGCAGGTAGAACAAGTTTTGTGGTGCCTTTCAGCTGCCTACCGGGGTAGTGTAAAAACTACCAACAGAACTCGTTTCTGGCACCTTCCCCGGTGGAGTTGTGCATGGGGTGTGTTTGCAACATTTTGTCACCAGCCGAGTCCAAAATTCAGCGATTCTCCATCTCAGCCCAGAAAGCAGGTAGAACAAGTTTTGTGGTGCCTTTCAGCTGCCTACCGGGGTAGTGTAAAAACTACCAACAGAACTCGTTTCTGGCACCTTCCCCGGTGGAGTTGTGCATGGGGTGTGTTTGGAACATTTTGTCAGCAGCCGAGTCCAAAATTCAGCGATTCCCCATCTCAGCCCAGAAAGCAGGTAGAACAAGTTTTGTGGTGCCTTTCAGGTGCCTACCGGGGTACTGTAAAAACTACCAACAGAACTCGTTTCTGGCACCTTCCCCGGTGGAGGTGTGCATGGGGTGTGTTTGGAACATTTTGTCACCAGCCGAGTCCAAAATTCAGCGATTCCCCATCTCAGCCCAGAAAGCAGGTAGAACAAGTTTTGTGGTGCCTTTCAGCTGCCTACCGGGGTAGTGTAAAAAGTACCAACAGAACTCCTTTCTGGCACC
Source organism: Falco biarmicus (assembly GCF_023638135.1). Classification (NCBI taxonomy): domain Eukaryota; kingdom Metazoa; phylum Chordata; class Aves; order Falconiformes; family Falconidae; genus Falco; species Falco biarmicus. The sequence continues at coordinate 248,135 of NW_026611700.1, forward strand.
TTCCCCGGTGGAGTTGTGCATGGGGTGTGTTTGGAACATTTTGTCAGCAGCCGAGTCCAAAATTCAGCGATTCCCCATCTCAGCCCAGAAAGCAGGTAGAACAAGTTTTGTGGTGCCTTTCAGCTGCCTACCGGGGTAGTGTAAAAACTACCAACAGAACTCGTTTCTGGCACCTTCCCCGGTGGAGGTGTGCATGGGGTGTGTTTGGAACATTTTGTCACCAGCCGAGTCCAAAATTCAGCGATTCCCCATCTCAGCCCAGAAAGCAGGTAGAACAAGTTTTGTGGTGCCTTTCAGCTGCCTACCGGGGTAGTGTAAAAACTACCAACAGAACTCGTTTCTGGCACCTTCCCCGGTGGAGTTGTGCATGGGGTGTGTTTGGAACATTTTGTCACCAGCCGAGTCCAAAATTCAGCGATTCCCCATCTCAGCCCAGAAAGCAGGTAGAACAAGTTTTGTGGTGCCTTTCAGCTGCCTACCGGGGTAGTGTAAAAACTACCAACAGAACTCGTTTCTGGCACCTTCCGCGGTGGAGTTGTGCATGGGGTGTGTTTGGAACATTTTGTCACCAGCCGAGTCCAAAATTCAGCGATTCCCCATCTCAGCCCAGAAAGCAGGTAGAACAAGTTTTGTGGTGCCTTTCAGCTGCCTACCGGGGTAGTGTAAAAACTACCAACAGAACTCGTTTCTGGCACCTTCCCCGGTGGAGGTGTGCATGGGGTGTGTTTGGAACATTTTGTCAGCAGCCGAGTCCAAAATTCAGCGATTCTCCATCTCAGCCCAGAAAGCAGGTAGAACAAGTTTTGTGGTGCCTTTCAGCTGCCTACCGGGGTAGTGTAAAAACTACCAACAGAACTCGTTTCTGGCACCTTCCCCGGTGGAGTTGTGCATGGGGTGTGTTTGGAACATTTTGTCAGCAGCCGAGTCCAAAATTCAGCGATTCCCCATCTCAGCCCAGAAAGCAGGTAGAACAAGTTTTGTGGTGCCTTTCAGCTGCCTACCGGGGTAGTGTAAAAACTACCAACAGAACTCGTTTCTGGCACCTTCCCCGGTGGAGTTGTGCATGGGGTGTGTTTGGAACATTTTGTTACCAGCCGAGTCCAAAATTCAGCGATTCCCCATCTCAGCCCAGAAAGCAGGTAGAACAAGTTTTGTGGTGCCTTTCAGCTGCCTACCGGGGTAGTGTAAAAACTACCAACGGAACTCGGTTCTGGCACCTTCCCCGGTGGAGTTGTGCATGGGGTGTGTTTGGAACATTTTGTCACCAGCCGAGTCCAAAATTCAGCCGTTCCCCATCTCAGCCCAGAAAGCAGGTAGAACAAGTTTTGTGGTGCCTTTCAGCTGCCTACCGGGGTAGTGTAAAAACTACCATCAGAACTCGTTTCTGGCACCTTCCCCGGTGGAGTTGTGCATGGGGTGTGTTTGGAACATTTTTTCACCAGCCGAGTCCAAAATTCAGCGATTCCCCATCTCAGCCCAGAAAGCAGGTAGAACAAGTTTTGTGGTGCCTTTCAGCTGCCTACCGGGGTAGTGTAAAAACTACCACCGGAACTCGTTTCTGGCACCTTCCCCGGTGGAGTTGTGCATGGGGTGTGTTTGGAACATTTTGTCACCAGCCGAGTCCAAAATTCAGCGATTCCCCATCTCAGCCCAGAAAGCAGGTAGAACAAGTTTTGTGGTGCCTTTCAGCTGCCTACCGGGGTAGTGTAAAAACTACCAACAGAACTCGTTTCTGGCACCTTCCCCGGTGGAGTTGTGCATGGGGTGTGTTTGGAACATTTTGTCACCAGCCGAGTCCAAAATTCAGCGATTCCCCATCTCAGCCCAGAAAGCAGGTAGAACAAGTTTTGTGGTGCCTTTCAGCTGCCTACCGGGGTAGTGTAAAAAGTACCAACAGAACTCCTTTCTGGCACCTTCCCCGGTGGAGTTGTGCATGGGGTGTGTTTGGAACATTTTGTCACCAGCCGAGTCCAAAATTCAGCCATTCCCCATCTCAGCCCAGAAAGCAGGTAGAACAAGTTTTGTGGTGCCTTTCAGCTGCCTACCGGGGTAGTGTAAAAACTACCAACAGAACTCGTTTCTGGCACCTTCCCCGGTGGAGTTGTGCATGGGGTGTGTTTGGAACATTTTGTCAGCAGCCGAGTCCAAAATTCAGCGATTCCCCATCTCAGCCCAGAAAGCAGGTAGAACAAGTTTTGTGGTGCCTTTCAGCTGCCTACCGGGGTAGTGTAAAAACTACCAACAGAACTCGTTTCTGGCACCTTCCCCGGTGGAGTTGTGCATGGGGTGTGTTTGGAACATTTTGTCAGCAGCCGAGTCCAAAATTCAGCGATTCCCCATCTCAGCCCAGAAAGCAGGTAGAACAAGTTTTGTGGTGCCTTTCAGCTGCCTACCGGGGTAGTGTAAAAACTACCAACAGAACTCGTTTCTGGCACCTTCCCCGGTGGAGGTGTGCATGGGGTGTGTTTGGAACATTTTGTCACCAGCCGAGTCCAAAATTCAGCGATTCCCCATCTCAGCCCAGAAAGCAGGTAGAACAAGTTTTGTGGTGCCTTTCAGCTGCCTACCGGGGTAGTGTAAAAACTACCAACAGAACTCGTTTCTGGCACCTTCCCCGGTGGAGGTGTGCATGGGGTGTGTTTGGAACATTTTGTCACCAGCCGAGTCCAAAATTCAGCGATTCTCCATCTCAGCCCAGAAAGCAGGTAGAACAAGTTTTGTGGTGCCTTTCAGCTGCCTACCGGGGTAGTGTAAAAACTACCAACAGAACTCGTTTCTGGCACCTTCCCCGGTGGAGTTGTGCATGGGGTGTGTTTGGAACATTTTGTCACCAGCCGAGTCCAAAATTCAGCGATTCCCCATCTCAGCCCAGAAAGCAGGTAGAACAAGTTTTGTGGTGCCTTTCAGCTGCCTACCGGGGTAGTGTAAAAACTACCAACAGAACTCGTTTCTGGCACCTTCCCCGGTGGAGTTGTGCATGGGGTGTGTTTGGAACATTTTGTCACCAGCCGAGTCCAAAATTCAGCGATTCCCCATCTCAGCCCAGAAAGCAGGTAGAACAAGTTTTGTGGTGCCTTTCAGCTGCCTACCGGGGTAGTGTAAAAACTACCAACAGAACTCGTTTCTGGCACCTTCCCCGGTGGAGTTGTGCATGGGGTGTGTTTGGAACATTTTGTCACCAGCCGAGTCCAAAATTCAGCGATTCCCCATCTCAGCCCAGAAAGCAGGTAGAACAAGTTTTGTGGTGCCTTTCTCTTGCCTACCGGGGTAGTGTAAAAACTACCAACAGAACTCGTTTCTGGCACCTTCCCCGGTGGAGTTGTGCATGGGGTGTGTTTGGAACATTTTGTCACCAGCCGAGTCCAAAATTCAGCGATTCCCCATCTCAGCCCAGAAAGCAGGTAGAACAAGTTTTGTGGTGCCTTTCAGCTGCCTACCGGGGTAGTGTAAAAACTACCAACAGAACTCGTTTCTGGCACCTTCCCCGGTGCAGGTGTGCATGGGGTGTGTTTGGAACATTTTGTCACCAGCCGAGTCCAAAATTCAGCGATTCTCCATCTCAGCCCAGAAAGCAGGTAGAACAAGTTTTGTGGTGCCTTTCAGCTGCCTACCGGGGTAGTGTAAAAACTACCAACAGAACTCATTTCTGGCACCTTCCCCGGTGGAGTTGTGCATGGGGTGTGTTTGGAACATTTTGTCAGCAGCCGAGTCGAAAATTCAGCGATTCCCCATCTCAGCCCAGAAAGCAGGTAGAACAAGTTTTGTGGTGCCTTTCAGCTGCCTACCGGGGTAGTGTAAAAACTACCACCGGAACTCGTTTCTGGCACCTTCCCCGGTGGAGTTGTGCATGGGGTGTGTTTGGAACATTTTGTCACCAGCCGAGTCCAAAATTCAGCGATTCCCCATCTCAGCCCAGAAAGCAGGTAGAACAAGTTTTGTGGTGCCTTTCAGCTGCCTACCGGGGTAGTGTAAAAACTACCAACAGAACTCGTTTCTGGCACCTTCCCCGGTGGAGTTGTGCATGGGGTGTGTTTGGAACATTTTGTCACCAGCCGAGTCCAAAATTCAGCGATTCCCCATCTCAGCCCAGAAAGCAGGTAGAACAAGTTTTGTGGTGCCTTTCAGCTGCCTACCGGGGTAGTGTAAAAACTACCAACAGATCTCGTTTCTGGCACCTTCCCCGGTGGAGGTGTGCATGGGGTGTGTTTGGAACATTTTGTCAGCAGCCGAGTCCAAAATTCAGCGATTCCCCATCTCAGCCCAGAAAGCAGGTAGAACAAGTTTTGTGGTGCCTTTCAGCTGCCTACCGGGGTAGTGTAAAAACTACCAACAGAACTCGTTTCTGGCACCTTCCCCTGGTGGAGGTGTGCATGGGGTGTGTTTGGAACATTTTGTCACCAGCCGAGTCCAAAATTCAGCGATTCTCCATCTCAGCCCAGAAAGCAGGTAGAACAAGTTTTGTGGTGCCTTTCGGGTGCCTACCGGGGTACTGTAAAAACTACCAACAGAACTCGTTTCTGGCACCTTCCCCGGTGGAGTTGTGCATGGGGTGTGTTTGGAACATTTTGTCACCAGCCGAGTCCAAAATTCAGCGATTCCCCATCTCAGCCCAGAAAGCAGGTAGAACAAGTTTTGTGGTGCCTTTCAGCTGCCTACCGGGGTAGTGTAAAAACTACCAACAGAACTCCTTTCTGGCACCTTCCCCGGTGGAGTTGTGCATGGGGTGTGTTTGGAACATTTTGTCAGGAGCCGAGACCAAAATTCAGCCATTCCCCATCTCAGCCCAGAAAGCAGGTAGAACAAGTTTTGTGGTGCCTTTCAGCTGCCTACCGGGGTAGTGTAAAAACTACTAACAGAACTCCTTTCTGGCACCTTCCCCGGTGGAGTTGTGCATGGGGTGTGTTTGGAACATTTTGTCACCAGCCGAGTCCAAAATTCAGCGATTCCCCATCTCAGCCCAGAAAGCAGGTAGAACAAGTTTTGTGGTGCCTTTCTCTTGCCTACCGGGGTAGTGTAAAAACTACCAACGGAACTCGATTCTGGCACCTTCCCCGGTGGAGTTGTGCATGGGGTGTGTTTGGAACATTTTGTCACCAGCCGAGTCCAAAATTCAGCGATTCCCCATCTCAGCCCAGAAAGCAGGTAGAACAAGTTTTGTGGTGCCTTTCAGCTGCCTACCGGGGTAGTGTAAAAACTACCAACGGAACTCGATTCTGGCACCTTCCCCGGTGGAGTTGTGCATGGGGTGTGTTTGGAACATTTTGTCACCAGCCGAGTCCAAAAGTCAGCGATTCCCCATCTCAGCCCAGAAAGCAGGTAGAACAAGTTTTGTGGTGCCTTTCAGCTGCCTACCGGGGTAGTGTAAAAACTACCAACAGAACTCGTTTCTGGCACCTTCCCCGGTGGAGTTGTGCATGGGGTGTGTTTGGAACATTTTGTCAGCAGCCGAGTCCAAAATTCAGCGATTCCCCATCTCAGCCCAGAAAGCAGGTAGAACAAGTTTTGTGGTGCCTTTCAGCTGCCTACCGGGGTAGTGTAAAAACTACCAACAGAACTCGTTTCTGGCACCTTCCCGGTGGAGTTGTGCATGGGGTGTGTTTGGAACATTTTGTCAGCAGCCGAGTCCAAAATTCAGCGATTCCCCATCTCAGCCCAGAAAGCAGGTAGAACAAGTTTTGTGGTGCCTTTCAGCTGCCTACCGGGGGTAGTGTAAAAAGTACCAACAGAACTCCTTTCTGGCACCTTCCCCGGTGGAGTTGTGCATGGGGTGTGTTTGGAACATTTTGTCACCAGCCGAGTCCAAAATTCAGCGATTCCCCATCTCAGCCCAGAAAGCAGGTAGAACAAGTTTTGTGGTGCCTTTCAGCTGCCTACCGGGGTAGTGTAAAAACTACCAACAGAACTCGTTCTGGCACCTTCCCCGGTGGAGTTGTGCATGGGGTGTGGTTTTGGAACATTTTGTCAGCAGCCGAGTCCAAAATTCAGCGATTCCCCATCTCAGCCCAGAAAGCAGGTAGAACAAGTTTTGTGGTGCCTTTCAGCTGCCTACCGGGGTAGTGTAAAAACTACCAACAGAACTCGTTTCTGGCACCTTCCCCGGTGGAGTTGTGCATGGGGTGTGTTTGGAACATTTTGTCACCAGCCGAGTCCAAAATTCAGCGATTCCCCATCTCAGCCCAGAAAGCAGGTAGAACAAGTTTTGTGGTGCCTTTCAGCTGCCTACCGGGGTAGTGTAAAAACTACCAACAGAACTCGTTTCTGGCACCTTCCCCGGTGGAGTTGTGCATGGGGTGTGTTTGGAACATTTTGTCAGCAGCCGAGTCCAAAATTCAGCGATTCCCCATCTCAGCCCAGAAAGCAGGTAGAACAAGTTTTGTGGTGCCTTTCTCTTGCCTACCAGGGTAGTGTAAAAACTACCAACGGAACTCGGTTCTGGCACCTTCCCCGGTGGAGTTGTGCATGGGGTGTGTTTGGAACATTTTGTCACCAGCCGAGTCCAAAATTCAGCCGTTCCCCATCTCAGCCCAGAAAGCAGGTAGAACAAGTTTTGTGGTGCCTTTCAGCTGCCTACCGGGGTAGTGTAAAAAGTACCAACAGAACTCCTTTCTGGCACCTTCCCCGGTGGAGTTGTGCATGGGGTGTGTTTGGAACATTTTGTCACCAGCCGAGTCCAAAATTCAGCGATTCCCCATCTCAGCCCAGAAAGCAGGTAGAACAAGTTTTGTGGTGCCTTTCAGCTGCCTACCGGGGTAGTGTAAAAACTACCAACAGAACTCGTTTCTGGCACCTTCCCCGGTGCAGGTGTGCATGGGGTGTGTTTGGAACATTTTGTCACCAGCCGAGTCCAAAATTCAGCGATTCTCCATCTCAGCCCAGAAAGCAGGTAGAACAAGTTTTCTGGTGCCTTTCAGCTGCCTACCGGGGTAGTGTAAAAACTACCAACAGAACTCGTTTCTGGCACCTTCCCCGGTGGAGTTGTGCATGGGGTGTGTTTGGAACATTTTGTCACCAGCCGAGTCCAAAATTCAGCGATTCCCCATCTCAGCCCAGAAAGCAGGTAGAACAAGTTTTGTGGTGCCTTTCAGCTGCCTACCGGGGTAGTGTAAAAACTACCAACAGAACTCGTTTCTGGCACCTTCCCCGGTGGAGTTGTGCATGGGGTGTGTTTGGAACATTTTGTCAGCAGCCGAGTCCAAAATTCAGCGATTCCCCATCTCAGCCCAGAAAGCAGGTAGAACAAGTTTTGTGGTGCCTTTCAGCTGCCTACCGGGGTAGTGTAAAAACTACCAACAGAACTCGTTTCTGGCACCTTCCCCGGTGGAGGTGTGCATGGGGTGTGTTTGGAACATTTTGTCAGCAGCCGAGTCCAAAATTCAGCGATTCCCCATCTCAGCCCAGAAAGCAGGTAGAACAAGTTTTGTGGTGCCTTTCAGCTGCCTACCGGGGTAGTGTAAAAACTACCAACAGAACTCGTTTCTGGCACCTTCCCCTGGTGGAGGTGTGCATGGGGTGTGTTTGGAACATTTTGTCACCAGCCGAGTCCAAAATTCAGCGATTCTCCATCTCAGCCCAGAAAGCAGGTAGAACAAGTTTTGTGGTGCCTTTCGGGTGCCTACCGGGGTACTGTAAAAACTACCAACAGAACTCGTTTCTGGCACCTTCCCCGGTGGAGTTGTGCATGGGGTGTGTTTGGAACATTTTGTCACCAGCCGAGTCCAAAATTCAGCGATTCCCCATCTCAGCCCAGAAAGCAGGTAGAACAAGTTTTGTGGTGCCTTTCAGCTGCCTACCGGGGTAGTGTAAAAACTACCAACAGAACTCCTTTCTGGCACCCTCCGCGGTGGAGTTGTGCATGGGGTGTGTTTGGAACATTTTGTCAGGAGCCGAGACCAAAATTCAGCCATTCCCCATCTCAGCCCAGAAAGCAGGTAGAACAAGTTTTGTGGTGCCTTTCAGCTGCCTACCGGGGTAGTGTAAAAACTACTAACAGAACTCCTTTCTGGCACCTTCCCCGGTGGAGTTGTGCATGGGGTGTGTTTGGAACATTTTGTCACCAGCCGAGTCCAAAATTCAGCGATTCCCCATCTCAGCCCAGAAAGCAGGTAGAACAAGTTTTGTGGTGCCTTTCAGCTGCCTACCGGGGTAGTGTAAAAACTACCAACAGAACTCCTTTCTGGCACCTTCCCCGGTGGAGTTGTGCATGGGGTGTGTTTGGAACATTTTGTCACCAGCCGAGTCCAAAAGTCAGCGATTCCCCATCTCAGCCCAGAAAGCAGGTAGAACAAGTTTTGTGGTGCCTTTCTCTTGCCTACCGGGGTAGTGTAAAAACTACCAACAGAACTCGTTTCTGGCACCTTCCCCGGTGGAGTTGTGCATGGGGTGTGTTTGGAACATTTTGTCACCAGCCGAGTCCAAAATTCAGCGATTCCCCATCTCAGCCCAGAAAGCAGGTAGAACAAGTTTTGTGGTGCCTTTCTCTTGCCTACCGGGGTAGTGTAAAAACTACCAACAGAACTCGTTTCTGGCACCTTCCCCGGTGGAGTTGTGCATGGGGTGTGTTTGGAACATTTTGTCACCAGCCGAGTCCAAAATTCAGCGATTCCCCATCTCAGCCCAGAAAGCAGGTAGAACAAGTTTTGTGGTGCCTTTCAGCTGCCTACCGGGGTAGTGTAAAAACTACCAACAGAACTCCTTTCTGGCACCTTCCCCGGTGGAGTTGTGCATGGGGTGTGTTTGGAACATTTTGTCACCAGTCGAGTCCAAAATTCAGCGATTCCCCATCTCAGCCCAGAAAGCAGGTAGAACAAGTTTTGTGGTGCCTTTCCGCTGCCTACCGGGGTAGTGTAAAAACTACCAACAGAACTCGTTTCTGGCACCTTCCCCGGTGGAGTTGTGCATGGGGTGTGTTTGGAACATTTTGTCAGCAGCCGAGTCCAAAATTCAGCGATTCTCCATCTCAGCCCAGAAAGCAGGTAGAACAAGTTTTGTGGTGCCTTTGAGCTGCCTACCGGGGTAGTGTAAAAACTACCAACAGAACTCGTTTCTGGCACCTTCCCCGGTGGAGTTGTGCATGGGGTGTGTTTGGAACATTTTGTCAGCAGCCGAGTCCAAAATTCAGCGATTCCCCATCTCAGCCCAGAAAGCAGGTAGAACAAGTTTTGTGGTGCCTTTCAGCTGCCTACCGGGGTAGTGTAAAAACTACCAACAGAACTCGTTTCTGGCACCTTCCCCGGTGGAGTTGTGCATGGGGTGTGTTTGGAACATTTTGTCACCAGCCGAGTCCAAAATTCAGCGATTCCCCATCTCAGCCCAGAAAGCAGGTAGAACAAGTTTTGTGGTGCCTTTCTCTTGCCTACCGGGGTAGTGTAAAAACTACCAACGGAACTCGATTCTGGCACCTTCCCCGGTGGAGTTGTGCATGGGGTGTGTTTGGAACATTTTGTCACCAGCCGAGTCCAAAATTCAGCGATTCCCCATCTCAGCCCAGAAAGCAGGTAGAACAAGTTTTGTGGTGCCTTTCAGCTGCCTACCGGGGTAGTGTAAAAACTACCAACAGAACTCGTTTCTGGCACCTTCCCCGGTGGAGTTGTGCATGGGGTGTGTTTGGAACATTTTGTCACCAGCCGAGTCCAAAATTCAGCGATTCCCCATCTCAGCCCAGAAAGCAGGTAGAACAAGTTTTGTGGTGCCTTTCAGCTGCCTACCGGGGTAGTGTAAAAACTACCAACAGAACTCGTTTCTGGCACCTTCCCCGGTGGAGTTGTGCATGGGGTGTGTTTGGAACATTTTGTCACCAGCCGAGTCCAAAATTCAGCGATTCCCCATCTCAGCCCAGAAAGCAGGTAGAACAAGTTTGTGGTGCCTTTCAGCTGCCTACCGGGGTAGTGTAAAAACTACCAACAGAACTCCTTTCTGGCACCTTCCCCGGTGGAGGTGTGCATGGGGTGTGTTTGGAACATTTTGTCAGCAGCCGAGTCCAAAATTCAGCGATTCTCCATCTCAGCCCAGAAAGCAGGTAGAACAAGTTTTGTGGTGCCTTTCAGCTGCCTACCGGGGTAGTGTAAAAACTACCAACAGAACTCGTTCTGGCACCTTCCCCGGTGGAGTTGTGCATGGGGTGTGTTTGGAACATTTTGTCAGCAGCCGAGTCCAAAATTCAGCGATTCCCCATCTCAGCCCAGAAAGCAGGTAGAACAAGTTTTGTGGTGCCTTTCAGCTGCCTACCGGGGTAGTGTAAAAACTACCAACAGAACTCGTTTCTGGCACCTTCCCCGGTGGAGTTGTGCATGGGGTGTGTTTGGAACATTTTGTCACCAGCCGAGTCCAAAATTCAGCGATTCCCCATCTCAGCCCAGAAAGCAGGTAGAACAAGTTTTGTGGTGCCTTTCAGCTGCCTACCGGGGTAGTGTAAAAACTACCAACAGAACTCCTTTCTGGCACCTTCCCCGGTGGAGTTGTGCATGGGGTGTGTTTGGAACATTTTGTCACCAGCCGAGTCCAAAATTCAGCGATTCCCCATCTCAGCCCAGAAAGCAGGTAGAACAAGTTTTGTGGTGCCTTTCTCTTGCCTACCGGGGTAGTGTAAAAACTACCAACGGAACTCGATTCTGGCACCTTCCCCGGTGGAGTTGTGCATGGGGTGTGTTTGGAACATTTTGTCACCAGCCGAGTCCAAAATTCAGCGATTCCCCATCTCAGCCCAGAAAGCAGGTAGAACAAGTTTTGTGGTGCCTTTCTCTTGCCTACCGGGGTAGTGTAAAAACTACCAACGGAACTCCTTTCTGGCACCTTCCCCGGTGGAGTTGTGCATGGGGTGTGTTTGGAACATTTTGTCACCAGCCGAGTCCAAAATTCAGCGATTCCCCATCTCAGCCCAGAAAGCAGGTAGAACAAGTTTTGTGGTGCCTTTCAGCTGCCTACCGGGGTAGTGTAAAAACTACCAACAGAACTCGTTTCTGGCACCTTCCCCGGTGGAGTTGTGCATGGGGTGTGTTTGGAACATTTTGTCACCAGCCGAGTCCAAAATTCAGCGATTCCCCATCTCAGCCCAGAAAGCAGGTAGAACAAGTTTTGTGGTGCCTTTCAGCTGCCTACCGGGGTAGTGTAAAAACTACCAACAGAACTCGTTTCTGGCACCTTCCCCGGTGGAGTTGTGCATGGGGTGTGTTTGGAACATTTTGTCACCAGCCGAGTCCAAAATTCAGCGATTCCCCATCTCAGCCCAGAAAGCAGGTAGAACAAGTTTGGTGGTGCCTTTCAGCTGCCTACCGGGGTAGTGTAAAAACTACCAACAGAACTCGTTTCTGGCACCTTCCCCGGTGGAGTTGTGCATGGGGTGTGTTTGGAACATTTTGTCACCAGCCGAGTCCAAAATTCAGCGATTCCCCATCTCAGCCCAGAAAGCAGGTAGAACAAGTTTTGTGGTGCCTTTCAGCTGCCTACCGGGGTAGTGTAAAAACTACCAACAGAACTCCTTTCTGGCACCTTCCCCGGTGGAGGTGTGCATGGGGTGTGTTTGGAACATTTTGTCAGCAGCCGAGTCCAAAATTCAGCGATTCTCCATCTCAGCCCAGAAAGCAGGTAGAACAAGTTTTGTGGTGCCTTTCAGCTGCCTACCGGGGTAGTGTAAAAACTACCAGCAGAACTCGTTTCTGGCACCTTCCCCGGTGGAGTTGTGCATGGGGTGTGTTTGGAACATTTTGTCAGCAGCCGAGTCCAAAATTCAGCGATTCCCCATCTCAGCCCAGAAAGCAGGTAGAACAAGTTTTGTGGTGCCTTTCAGCTGCCTACCGGGGTAGTGTAAAAACTACCAACAGAACTCGTTTCTGGCACCTTCCCCGGTGGAGTTGTGCATGGGGTGTGTTTGGAACATTTTGTCACCAGCCGAGTCCAAAATTCAGCGATTCCCCATCTCAGCCCAGAAAGCAGGTAGAACAAGTTTTGTGGTGCCTTTCAGCTGCCTACCGGGGTAGTGTAAAAACTACCAACAGAACTCGTTTCTGGCACCTTCCCCGGTGCAGGTGTGCATGGGGTGTGTTTGGAACATTTTGTCACCAGCCGAGTCCAAAATTCAGCGATTCCCCATCTCAGCCCAGAAAGCAGGTAGAACAACTTTTGTGGTGCCTTTCAGCTGCCTACCGGGGTAGTGTAAAAACTACCAACGGAACTCGATTCTGGCACCTTCCCCGGTGGAGTTGTGCATGGGGTGTGTTTGGAACATTTTGTCACCAGCCGAGTCCAAAATTCAGCGATTCCCCATCTCAGCCCAGAAAGCAGGTAGAACAAGTTTTGTGGTGCCTTTCTCTTGCCTACCGGGGTAGTGTAAAAACTACCAACGGAACTCCTTTCTGGCACCTTCCCCGGTGGAGTTGTGCATGGGGTGTGTTTGGAACATTTTGTCACCAGCCGAGTCCAAAATTCAGCGATTCCCCATCTCAGCCCAGAAAGCAGGTAGAACAAGTTTTGTGGTGCCTTTCTCTTGCCTACCGGGGTAGTGTAAAAACTACCAACAGAACTCGTTTCTGGCACCTTCCCCGGTGGAGTTGTGCATGGGGTGTGTTTGGAACATTTTGTCACCAGCCGAGTCCAAAATTCAGCGATTCCCCATCTCAGCCCAGAAAGCAGGTAGAACAAGTTTTGTGGTGCCTTTCAGCTGCCTACCGGGGTAGTGTAAAAACTACCAACAGAACTCGTTTCTGGCACCTTCCCCGGTGGAGTTGTGCATGGGGTGTGTTTGGAACATTTTGTCAGCAGCCGAGTCCAAAATTCAGCGATTCCCCATCTCAGCCCAGAAAGCAGGTAGAACAAGTTTTGTGGTGCCTTTCTCTTGCCTACCGGGGTAGTGTAAAAACTACCAACGGAACTCGATTCTGGCACCTTCCCCGGTGGAGTTGTGCATGGGGTGTGTTTGGAACATTTTGTCACCAGCCGAGTCCAAAATTCAGCGATTCCCCATCTCAGCCCAGAAAGCAGGTAGAACAAGTTTTGTGGTGCCTTTCTCTTGCCTACCGGGGTAGTGTAAAAACTACCAACGGAACTCCTTTCTGGCACCTTCCCCGGTGGAGTTGTGCATGGGGTGTGTTTGGAACATTTTGTCACCAGCCGAGTCCAAAATTCAGCGATTCCCCATCTCAGCCCAGAAAGCAGGTACAACAAGTTTTGTGGTGCCTTTCTCTTGCCTACCGGGGTAGTGTAAAAACTACCAACAGAACTCGTTTCTGGCACCTTCCCCGGTGGAGTTGTGCATGGGGTGTGTTTGGAACATTTTGTCACCAGCCGAGTCCAAAATTCAGCGATTCCCCATCTCAGCCCAGAAAGCAGGTAGAACAAGTTTTGTGGTGCCTTTCAGCTGCCTACCGGGGTAGTGTAAAAACTACCAACAGAACTCCTTTCTGGCACCTTCCCCGGTGGAGTTGTGCATGGGGTGTGTTTGGAACATTTTGTCACCAGCCGAGTCCAAAATTCAGCGATTCCCCATCTCAGCCCAGAAAGCAGGTAGAACAACTTTTGTGGTGCCTTTCAGCTGCCTACCGGGGTAGTGTAAAAACTACCAACAGAACTCGTTTCTGGCACCTTCCCCGGTGGAGTTGTGCATGGGGTGTGTTTGGAACATTTTGTCACCAGCCGAGTCCAAAATTCAGCGATTCCCCATCTCAGCCCAGAAAGCAGGTAGAACAAGTTTTGTGGTGCCTTTCAGCTGCCTACCGGGGTAGTGTAAAAACTACCAACAGAACTCGTTTCTGGCACCTTCCCCGGTGGAGGTGTGCATGGGGTGTGTTTGGAACATTTTGTCAGCAGCCGAGTCCAAAATTCAGCGATTCCCCATCTCAGCCCAGAAAGCAGGTAGAACAAGTTTTGTGGTGCCTTTCAGCTGCCTACCGGGGTAGTGTAAAAACTACCAACAGAACTCGTTTCTGGCACCTTCCCCGGTGGAGTTGTGCATGGGGTGTGTTTGGAACATTTTGTCACCAGCCGAGTCCAAAATTCAGCGATTCCCCATCTCAGCCCAGAAAGCAGGTAGAACAAGTTTTGTGGTGCCTTTCTCTTGCCTACCGGGGTAGTGTAAAAACTACCAACAGAACTCGTTTCTGGCACCTTCCCCGGTGGAGTTGTGCATGGGGTGTGTTTGGAACATTTTGTCACCAGCCGAGTCCAAAATTCAGCGATTCCCCATCTCAGCCCAGAAAGCAGGTAGAACAAGTTTTGTGGTGCCTTTCAGCTGCCTACCGGGGTAGTGTAAAAACTACCAACAGAACTCGTTTCTGGCACCTTCCCCGGTGCAGGTGTGCATGGGGTGTGTTTGGAACATTTTGTCACCAGCCGAGTCCAAAATTCAGCGATTCTCCATCTCAGCCCAGAAAGCAGGTAGAACAAGTTTTGTGGTGCCTTTCAGCTGCCTACCGGGGTAGTGTAAAAACTACCAACAGAACTCGTTTCTGGCACCTTCCCCGGTGGAGTTGTGCATGGGGTGTGTTTGGAACATTTTGTTACCAGCCGAGTCCAAAATTCAGCGATTCCCCATCTCAGCCCAGAAAGCAGGTAGAACAAGTTTTGTGGTGCCTTTCTCTTGCCTACCGGGTTAGTGTAAAAACTACCAACGGAACTCGTTTCTGGCACCTTCCCCGGTGGAGTTGTGCATGGGGTGTGTTTGGAACATTTTGTCACCAGCCGAGTCCAAAATTCAGCGATTCCCCATCTCAGCCCAGAAAGCAGGTAGAACAAGTTTTGTGGTGCCTTTCAGCTGCCTACCGGGGTAGTGTAAAAACTACCAACAGAACTCGTTTCTGGCACCTTCCCCGGTGGAGTTGTGCATGGGGTGTGTTTGGAACATTTTGTTACCAGCCGAGTCCAAAATTCAGCGATTCCCCATCTCAGCCCAGAAAGCAGGTAGAACAAGTTTTGTGGTGCCTTTCTCTTGCCTACCGGGTTAGTGTAAAAACTACCAACGGAACTCGTTTCTGGCACCTTCCCCGGTGGAGTTGTGCATGGGGTGTGTTTGGAACATTTTGTCACCAGCCGAGTCCAAAATTCAGCCGTTCCCCATCTCAGCCCAGAAAGCAGGTAGAACAAGTTTTGTGGTGCCTTTCAGCTGCCTACCGGGGTAGTGTAAAAACTACCATCAGAACTCGTTTCTGGCACCTTCCCCGGTGGAGTTGTGCATGGGGTGTGTTTGGAACATTTTGTCACCAGCCGAGTCCAAAATTCAGCGATTTCCCATCTCAGCCCAGAAAGCAGGTAGAACAAGTTTTGTGGTGCCTTTCAGCTGCCTACCGGGGTAGTGTAAAAACTACCACCGGAACTCGTTTCTGGCACCTTCCCCGGTGGAGTTGTGCATGGGGTGTGTTTGGAACATTTTGTCACCAGCCGAGTCCAAAATTCAGCGATTCCCCATCTCAGCCCAGAAAGCAGGTAGAACAAGTTTTGTGGTGCCTTTCAGCTGCCTACCGGGGTAGTGTAAAAACTACCAACAGAACTCGTTTCTGGCACCTTCCCCGGTGGAGTTGTGCATGGGGTGTGTTTGGAACATTTTGTCAGCAGCCGAGTCCAAAATTCAGCGATTCCCCATCTCAGCCCAGAAAGCAGGTAGAACAAGTTTTGTGGTGCCTTTCAGCTGCCTACCGGGGTAGTGTAAAAACTACCAACAGAACTCGTTTCTGGCACCTTCCCCGGTGGAGTTGTGCATGGGGTGTGTTTGGAACATTTTGTCACCAGCCGAGTCCAAAATTCAGCGATTCCCCATCTCAGCCCAGAAAGCAGGTAGAACAAGTTTTGTGGTGCCTTTCAGCTGCCTACCGGGGTAGTGTAAAAAGTACCAACAGAACTCCTTTCTGGCACCTTCCCCGGTGGAGTTGTGCATGGGGTGTGTTTGGAACATTTTGTCACCAGCCGAGTCCAAAATTCAGCGATTCCCCATCTCAGCCCAGAAAGCAGGTAGAACAAGTTTTGTGGTGCCTTTCAGCTGCCTACCGGGGTAGTGTAAAAACTACCAACAGAACTCGTTTCTGGCACCTTCCCCGGTGGAGTTGTGCATGGGGTGTGTTTGGAACATTTTGTCACCAGCCGAGTCCAAAATTCAGCGATTCCCCATCTCAGCCCAGAAAGCAGGTAGAACAAGTTTTGTGGTGCCTTTCAGCTGCCTACCGGGGTAGTGTAAAAACTACCAACAGAACTCGTTTCTGGCACCTTCCCCGGTGGAGTTGTGCATGGGGTGTGTTTGGAACATTTTGTCACCAGCCGAGTCCAAAATTCAGCGATTCCCCATCTCAGCCCAGAAAGCAGGTACAACAAGTTTTGTGGTGCCTTTCAGCTGCCTACCGGGGTAGTGTAAAAACTACCAACAGAACTCGTTTCTGGCACCTTCCCCGGTGGAGTTGTGCATGGGGTGTGTTTGGAACATTTTGTCACCAGCCGAGTCCAAAATTCAGCGATTCCCCATCTCAGCCCAGAAAGCAGGTAGAACAAGTTTTGTGGTGCCTTTCTCTTGCCTGCCGGGGTAGTGTAAAAACTACCAACAGAACTCGTTTCTGGCACCTTCCCCGGTGGAGTTGTGCATGGGGTGTGTTTGGAACATTTTGTCACCAGCCGAGTCCAAAATTCAGCGATTCCCCATCTCAGCCCAGAAAGCAGGTAGAACAAGTTTTGTGGTGCCTTTCAGCTGCCTACCGGGGTAGTGTAAAAACTACCAACAGAACTCGTTTCTGGCACCTTCCCCGGTGGAGTTGTGCATGGGGTGTGTTTGGAACATTTTGTCAGCAGCCGAGTCCAAAATTCAGCGATTCCCCATCTCAGCCCAGAAAGCAGGTAGAACAAGTTTTGTGGTGCCTTTCAGCTGCCTACCGGGGTAGTGTAAAAACTACCAACAGAACTCGTTTCTGGCACCTTCCCCGGTGGAGTTGTGCATGGGGTGTGTTTGGAACATTTTGTCACCAGCCGAGTCCAAAATTCAGCGATTCCCCATCTCAGCCCAGAAAGCAGGTAGAACAAGTTTTGTGGTGCCTTTCAGCTGCCTACCGGGGTAGTGTAAAAACTACCAACAGAACTCGTTTCTGGCACCTTCCCCGGTGGAGGTGTGCATGGGGTGTGTTTGGAACATTTTGTCACCAGCCGACTCCAAAATTCAGCGATTCCCCATCTCAGCCCAGAAAGCAGGTAGAACAAGTTTTGTGGTGCCTTTCAGCTGCCTACCGGGGTAGTGTAAAAACTACCAACAGAACTCGTTTCTGGCACCTTCCCCGGTGGAGTTGTGCATGGGGTGTGTTTGGAACATTTTGTTACCAGCCGAGTCCAAAATTCAGCGATTCCCCATCTCAGCCCAGAAAGCAGGTAGAACAAGTTTTGTGGTGCCTTTCAGCTGCCTACCGGGGTAGTGTAAAAACTACCACCGGAACTCGTTTCTGGCACCTTCCCCGGTGGAGTTGTGCATGGGGTGTGTTTGGAACATTTTGTCACCAGCCGAGTCCAAAATTCAGCGATTCCCCATCTCAGCCCAGAAAGCAGGTAGAACAAGTTTTGTGGTGCCTTTCAGCTGCCTACCGGGGTAGTGTAAAAACTACCAACAGAACTCGTTTCTGGCACCTTCCCCGGTGGAGTTGTGCATGGGGTGTGTTTGGAACATTTTGTCACCAGCCGAGTCCAAAATTCAGCGATTCCCCATCTCAGCCCAGAAAGCAGGTAGAACAAGTTTTGTGGTGCCTTTCAGCTGCCTACCGGGGTAGTGTAAAAACTACCAACAGAACTCGTTTCTGGCACCTTCCCCGGTGGAGTTGTGCATGGGGTGTGTTTGGAACATTTTGTCACCAGCCGAGTCCAAAATTCAGCGATTCCCCATCTCAGCCCAGAAAGCAGGTAGAACAAGTTTTGTGGTGCCTTTCAGCTGCCTACCGGGGTAGTGTAAAAACTACCAACAGAACTCGTTTCTGGCACCTTCCCCGGTGGAGTTGTGCATGGGGTGTGTTTGGAACATTTTGTCACCAGCCGAGTCCAAAATTCAGCGATTCCCCATCTCAGCCCAGAAAGCAGGTAGAACAAGTTTTGTGGTGCCTTTCAGCTGCCTACCGGGGTAGTGTAAAAACTACCAACAGAACTCGTTTCTGGCACCTTCCCCGGTGGAGTTGTGCATGGGGTGTGTTTGGAACATTTTGTTACCAGCCGAGTCCAAAATTCAGCGATTCCCCATCTCAGCCCAGAAAGCAGGTAGAACAAGTTTTGTGGTGCCTTTCTCTTGCCTACCGGGGTAGTGTAAAAACTACCAACGGAACTCGATTCTGGCACCTTCCCCGGTGGAGTTGTGCATGGGGTGTGTTTGGAACATTTTGTCACCAGCCGAGTCCAAAATTCAGCGATTCCCCATCTCAGCCCAGAAAGCAGGTAGAACAAGTTTTGTGGTGCCTTTCAGCTGCCTACCGGGGTAGTGTAAAAACTACCATCAGAACTCGTTTCTGGCACCTTCCCCGGTGGAGTTGTGCATGGGGTGTGTTTGGAACATTTTGTCACCAGCCGAGTCCAAAATTCAGCGATTCCCCATCTCAGCCCAGAAAGCAGGTAGAACAAGTTTTGTGGTGCCTTTCAGCTGCCTACCGGGGTAGTGTAAAAACTACCAACAGAACTCGTTTCTGGCACCTTCCCCGGTGGAGTTGTGCATGGGGTGTGTTTGGAACATTTTGTCACCAGCCGAGTCCAAAATTCAGCGATTCCCCATCTCAGCCCAGAAAGCAGGTAGAACAAGTTTTGTGGTGCCTTTCAGCTGCCTACCGGGGTAGTGTAAAAAGTACCAACAGAACTCCTTTCTGGCACCTTCCCCGGTGGAGTTGTGCATGGGGTGTGTTTGGAACATTTTGTTACCAGCCGAGTCCAAAATTCAGCCGTTCCCCATCTCAGCCCAGAAAGCAGGTAGAACAAGTTTTGTGGTGCCTTTCTCTTGCCTACCGGGGTAGTGTAAAAACTACCAACAGAACTCGTTTCTGGCACCTTCCCCGGTGGAGTTGTGCATGGGGTGTGTTTGGAACATTTTGTCACCAGCCGAGTCCAAAATTCAGCGATTCCCCATCTCAGCCCAGAAAGCAGGTAGAACAAGTTTTGTGGTGCCTTTCTCTTGCCTACCGGGGTAGTGTAAAAACTACCAACAGAACTCGTTTCTGGCACCTTCCCCGGTGGAGTTGTGCATGGGGTGTGTTTGGAACATTTTGTCACCAGCCGAGTCCAAAATTCAGCGATTCCCCATCTCAGCCCAGAAAGCAGGTAGAACAAGTTTTGTGGTGCCTTTCAGCTGCCTACCGGGGTAGTGTAAAAACTACCAACAGAACTCGTTTCTGGCACCTTCCCCGGTGGAGTTGTGCATGGGGTGTGTTTGGAACATTTTGTCACCAGCCGAGTCCAAAATTCAGCGATTCCCCATCTCAGCCCAGAAAGCAGGTAGAACAAGTTTTGTGGTGCCTTTCTCTTGCCTACCGGGGTAGTGTAAAAACTACCAACAGAACTCGTTTCTGGCACCTTCCCCGGTGGAGTTGTGCATGGGGTGTGTTTGGAACATTTTGTCACCAGCCGAGTCCAAAATTCAGCGATTCCCCATCTCAGCCCAGAAAGCAGGTAGAACAAGTTTTGTGGTGCCTTTCAGCTGCCTACCGGGGTAGTGTAAAAACTACCAACAGAACTCGTTTCTGGCACCTTCCCCGGTGGAGTTGTGCATGGGGTGTGTTTGGAACATTTTGTCACCAGCCGAGTCCAAAATTCAGCGATTCCCCATCTCAGCCCAGAAAGCAGGTAGAACAAGTTTTGTGGTGCCTTTCAGCTGCCTACCGGGGTAGTGTAAAAACTACCAACAGAACTCCTTTCTGGCACCTTCCCCGGTGGAGTTGTGCATGGGGTGTGTTTGGAACATTTTGTCACCAGCCGAGTCCAAAATTCAGCGATTCCCCATCTCAGCCCAGAAAGCAGGTAGAACAAGTTTTGTGGTGCCTTTCAGCTGCCTACCGGGGTAGTGTAAAAACTACCAACAGAACTCGTTTCTGGCACCTTCCCCGGTGGAGTTGTGCATGGGGTGTGTTTGGAACATTTTGTCACCAGCCGAGTCCAAAATTCAGCGATTCCCCATCTCAGCCCAGAAAGCAGGTACAACAAGTTTTGTGGTGCCTTTCTCTTGCCTACCGGGGTAGTGTAAAAACTACCAACAGAACTCGTTTCTGGCACCTTCCCCGGTGGAGTTGTGCATGGGGTGTGTTTGGAACATTTTGTCACCAGCCGAGTCCAAAATTCAGCGATTCCCCATCTCAGCCCAGAAAGCAGGTAGAACAAGTTTTGTGGTGCCTTTCTCTTGCCTACCGGGGTAGTGTAAAAACTACCAACAGAACTCGTTTCTGGCACCTTCCCCGGTGGAGTTGTGCATGGGGTGTGTTTGGAACATTTTGTCACCAGCCGAGTCCAAAATTCAGCGATTCCCCATCTCAGCCCAGAAAGCAGGTAGAACAAGTTTTGTGGTGCCTTTCAGCTGCCTACCGGGGTAGTGTAAAAACTACCAACAGAACTCGTTTCTGGCACCTTCCCCGGTGGAGTTGTGCATGGGGTGTGTTTGGAACATTTTGTCACCAGCCGAGTCCAAAATTCAGCGATTCCCCATCTCAGCCCAGAAAGCAGGTAGAACAAGTTTTGTGGTGCCTTTCAGCTGCCTACCGGGGTAGTGTAAAAACTACCAACAGAACTCGTTTCTGGCACCTTCCCCGGTGGAGTTGTGCATGGGGTGTGTTTGGAACATTTTGTCACCAGCCGAGTCCAAAATTCAGCGATTCCCCATCTCAGCCCAGAAAGCAGGTAGAACAAGTTTTGTGGTGCCTTTCAGCTGCCTACCGGGGTAGTGTAAAAACTACCAACAGAACTCGTTTCTGGCACCTTCCCCGGTGGAGTTGTGCATGGGGTGTGTTTGGAACATTTTGTCAGCAGCCGAGTCCAAAATTCAGCGATTCCCCATCTCAGCCCAGAAAGCAGGTAGAACAAGTTTTGTGGTGCCTTTCAGCTGCCTACCGGGGTAGTGTAAAAACTACCAACAGAACTCCTTTCTGGCACCTTCCCCGGTGGAGTTGTGCATGGGGTGTGTTTGGAACATTTTGTCAGCAGCCGAGTCCAAAATTCAGCGATTCCCCATCTCAGCCCAGAAAGCAGGTAGAACAAGTTTTGTGGTGCCTTTCAGCTGCCTACCGGGGTAGTGTAAAAACTACCAACAGAACTCGTTTCTGGCACCTTCCCCGGTGGAGTTGTGCATGGGGTGTGTTTGGAACATTTTGTCAGCAGCCGAGTCCAAAATTCAGCGATTCCCCATCTCAGCCCAGAAAGCAGGTAGAACAAGTTTTGTGGTGCCTTTCAGCTGCCTACCGGGGTAGTGTAAAAAGTACCAACAGAACTCCTTTCTGGCACCTTCCCCGGTGGAGTTGTGCATGGGGTGTGTTTGGAACATTTTGTCACCAGCCGAGTCCAAAATTCAGCGATTCCCCATCTCAGCCCAGAAAGCAGGTAGAACAAGTTTTGTGGTGCCTTTCTCTTGCCTACCGGGGTAGTGTAAAAACTACCAACAGAACTCGTTTCTGGCACCTTCCCCGGTGGAGTTGTGCATGGGGTGTGTTTGGAACATTTTGTCACCAGCCGAGTCCAAAATTCAGCGATTCCCCATCTCAGCCCAGAAAGCAGGTAGAACAAGTTTTGTGGTGCCTTTCTCTTGCCTACCGGGGTAGTGTAAAAACTACCAACAGAACTCGTTTCTGGCACCTTCCCCGGTGGAGTTGTGCATGGGGTGTGTTTGGAACATTTTGTCACCAGCCGAGTCCAAAATTCAGCGATTCCCCATCTCAGCCCAGAAAGCAGGTAGAACAAGTTTTGTGGTGCCTTTCAGCTGCCTACCGGGGTAGTGTAAAAACTACCAACAGAACTCGTTTCTGGCACCTTCCCCGGTGGAGTTGTGCATGGGGTGTGTTTGGAACATTTTGTCACCAGCCGAGTCCAAAATTCAGCGATTCCCCATCTCAGCCCAGAAAGCAGGTAGAACAAGTTTTGTGGTGCCTTTCAGCTGCCTACCGGGGTAGTGTAAAAACTACCAACAGAACTCGTTTCTGGCACCTTCCCCGGTGGAGTTGTGCATGGGGTGTGTTTGGAACATTTTGTCACCAGCCGAGTCCAAAATTCAGCGATTCCCCATCTCAGCCCAGAAAGCAGGAAGAACAACTTTTGTGGTGCCTTTCAGGTGCCTACCAAGGTAGTGTAAAAACTAGCAAGAGAACTCGTTTCTGGCACCTTCCCCGGTGGAGTTGTGCATGGGGTGTGTTTGGAACATTTTGTCACCAGCCGAGTCCAAAATTCAGCGATTCCCCATCTCAGCCCAGAAAGCAGGTAGAACAAGTTTTGTGGTGCCTTTCAGCTGCCTACCGGGGTAGTGTAAAAACTACCAACAGAACTCGTTTCTGGCACCTTCCCCGGTGGAGGTGTGCATGGGGTGTGTTTGGAACATTTTGTCAGCAGCCGAGTCCAAAATTCAGCGATTCCCCATCTCAGCCCAGAAAGCAGGTAGAACAAGTTTTGTGGTGCCTTTCAGCTGCCTACCGGGGTAGTGTAAAAACTACCAACAGAACTCCTTTCTGGCACCTTCCCCGGTGGAGTTGTGCATGGGGTGTGTTTGGAACATTTTGTCACCAGCCGAGTCCAAAATTCAGCGATTCCCCATCTCAGCCCAGAAAGCAGGTAGAACAAGTTTTGTGGTGCCTTTCAGCTGCCTACCGGGGTAGTGTAAAAACTACCAACAGAACTCGTTTCTGGCACCTTCCCCGGTGGAGTTGTGCATGGGGTGTGTTTGGAACATTTTGTCACCAGCCGAGTCCAAAATTCAGCGATTCCCCATCTCAGCCCAGAAAGCAGGTAGAACAAGTTTTGTGGTGCCTTTCAGCTGCCTACCGGGGTAGTGTAAAAAGTACCAACAGAACTCCTTTCTGGCACCTTCCCCGGTGGAGTTGTGCATGGGGTGTGTTTGGAACATTTTGTCACCAGCCGAGTCCAAAATTCAGCGATTCCCCATCTCAGCCCAGAAAGCAGGTAGAACAAGTTTTGTGGTGCCTTTCAGCTGCCTACCGGGGTAGTGTAAAAACTACCAACAGAACTCGTTTCTGGCACCTTCCCCGGTGGAGTTGTGCATGGGGTGTGTTTGGAACATTTTGTCACCAGCCGAGTCCAAAATTCAGCGATTCCCCATCTCAGCCCAGAAAGCAGGTAGAACAAGTTTTGTGGTGCCTTTCAGCTGCCTACCGGGGTAGTGTAAAAACTACCAACAGAACTCGTTTCTGGCACCTTCCCCGGTGGAGGTGTGCATGGGGTGTGTTTGGAACATTTTGTCAGCAGCCGAGTCCAAAATTCAGCGATTCCCCATCTCAGCCCAGAAAGCAGGTAGAACAAGTTTTGTGGTGCCTTTCAGCTGCCTACCGGGGTAGTGTAAAAACTACCAACAGAACTTGTTTCTGGCACCTTCCCCGGTGGAGTTGTGCATGGGGTGTGTTTGGAACATTTTGTCACCAGCCGAGTCCAAAATTCAGCGATTCCCCATCTCAGCCCAGAAAGCAGGTAGAACAACTTTTGTGGTGCCTTTCAGCTGCCTACCGGGGTAGTGTAAAAACTACCAACAGAACTCGTTTCTGGCACCTTCCCCGGTGGAGTTGTGCATGGGGTGTGTTTGGAACATTTTGTCACCAGCCGAGTCCAAAATTCAGCGATTCCCCATCTCAGCCCAGAAAGCAGGTAGAACAAGTTTTGTGGTGCCTTTCAGCTGCCTACCGGGGTAGTGTAAAAACTACCAACAGAACTCGTTTCTGGCACCTTCCCCGGTGGAGTTGTGCATGGGGTGTGTTTGGAACATTTTGTCACCAGCCGAGTCCAAAATTCAGCGATTCCCCATCTCAGCCCAGAAAGCAGGTAGAACAAGTTTTGTGGTGCCTTTCAGCTGCCTACCGAGGTAGTGTAAAAACTACCAACAGAACTCGTTTCTGGCACCTTCCCCGGTGGAGGTGTGCATGGGGTGTGTTTGGAACATTTTGTCAGCAGCCGAGTCCAAAATTCAGCGATTCTCCATCTCAGCCCAGAAAGCAGGTAGAACAAGTTTTGTGGTGCCTTTCAGCTGCCTACCGGGGTAGTGTAAAAACTACCAACAGAACTCCTTTCTGGCACCTTCCCCGGTGGAGTTGTGCATGGGGTGTGTTTGGAACATTTTGTCACCAGCCGAGTCCAAAATTCAGCGATTCCCCATCTCAGCCCAGAAAGCAGGTAGAACAAGTTTTGTGGTGCCTTTCAGCTGCTTACCGGGGTAGTGTAAAAACTACCAACAGAACTCGTTTCTGGCACCTTCCCCGGTGGAGTTGTGCATGGGGTGTGTTTGGAACATTTTGTCAGCAGCCGAGTCCAAAATTCAGCGATTCCCCATCTCAGCCCAGAAAGCAGGTAGAACAAGTTTTGTGGTGCCTTTCTCTTGCCTACCGGGGTAGTGTAAAAACTACCAACAGAACTCGTTTCTGGCACCTTCCCCGGTGGAGTTGTGCATGGGGTGTGTTTGGAACATTTTGTCACCAGCCGAGTCCAAAATTCAGCGATTCCCCATCTCAACCCAGAAAGCAGGTAGAACAAGTTTTGTGGTGCCTTTCTCTTGCCTACCGGGGTAGTGTAAAAACTACCAACAGAACTCGTTTCTGGCACCTTCCCCGGTGGAGTTGTGCATGGGGTGTGTTTGGAACATTTTGTCACCAGCCGAGTCCAAAATTCAGCGATTCCCCATCTCAGCCCAGAAAGCAGGTAGAACAAGTTTTGTGGTGCCTTTCTCTTGCCTACCGGGGTAGTGTAAAAACTACCAACAGAACTCGTTTCTGGCACCTTCCCCGGTGGAGTTGTGCATGGGGTGTGTTTGGAACATTTTGTCACCAGCCGAGTCCAAAATTCAGCGATTCCCCATCTCAGCCCAGAAAGCAGGTAGAACAAGTTTTGTGGTGCCTTTCAGCTGCCTACCGGGGTAGTGTAAAAACTACCAACGGAACTCGTTTCTGGCACCTTCCCCGGTGGAGTTGTGCATGGGGTGTGTTTGGAACATTTTGTCACCAGCCGAGTCCAAAATTCAGCGATTCCCCATCTCAGCCCAGAAAGCAGGTAGAACAAGTTTTGTGGTGCCTTTCAGCTGCCTACCGGGGTAGTGTAAAAACTACCAACAGAACTCATTTCTGGCACCTTCCCCGGTGGAGTTGTGCATGGGGTGTGTTTGGAACATTTTGTCACCAGCCGAGTCCAAAATTCAGCGATTCCCCATCTCAGCCCAGAAAGCAGGTAGAACAAGTTTTGTGGTGCCTTTCTCTTGCCTACCGGGGTAGTGTAAAAACTACCAACAGAACTCGTTTCTGGCACCTTCCCCGGTGGAGTTGTGCATGGGGTGTGTTTGGAACATTTTGTCACCAGCCGAGTCCAAAATTCAGCGATTCCCCATCTCAGCCCAGAAAGCAGGTAGAACAAGTTTTGTGGTGCCTTTCAGCTGCCTACCGGGGTAGTGTAAAAACTACCAACAGAACTCGTTTCTGGCACCTTCCCCGGTGGAGGTGTGCATGGGGTGTGTTTGGAACATTTTGTCAGCAGCCGAGTCCAAAATTCAGCGATTCCCCATCTCAGCCCAGAAAGCAGGTAGAACAAGTTTTGTGGTGCCTTTCAGCTGCCTACCGGGGTAGTGTAAAAACTACCAACAGAACTCCTTTCTGGCACCTTCCCCGGTGGAGTTGTGCATGGGGTGTGTTTGGAACATTTTGTCACCAGCCGAGTCCAAAATTCAGCGATTCCCCATCTCAGCCCAGAAAGCAGGTAGAACAAGTTTTGTGGTGCCTTTCAGCTGCCTACCGGGGTAGTGTAAAAACTACCATCAGAACTCGTTTCTGGCACCTTCCCCGGTGGAGTTGTGCATGGGGTGTGTTTGGAACATTTTGTCACCAGCCGAGTCCAAAATTCAGCGATTCCCCATCTCAGCCCAGAAAGCAGGTAGAACAAGTTTTGTGGTGCCTTTCAGCTGCCTACCGGGGTAGTGTAAAAAGTACCAACAGAACTCCTTTCTGGCACCTTCCCCGGTGGAGTTGTGCATGGGGTGTGTTTGGAACATTTTGTCACCAGCCGAGTCCAAAATTCAGCGATTCCCCATCTCAGCCCAGAAAGCAGGTAGAACAAGTTTTGTGGTGCCTTTCAGCTGCCTACCGGGGTAGTGTAAAAACTACCAACAGAACTCGTTTCTGGCACCTTCCCCGGTGGAGTTGTGCATGGGGTGTGTTTGGAACATTTTGTCACCAGCCGAGTCCAAAATTCAGCGATTCCCCATCTCAGCCCAGAAAGCAGGTAGAACAAGTTTTGTGGTGCCTTTCAGCTGCCTACCGGGGTAGTGTAAAAACTACCAACAGAACTCGTTTCTGGCACCTTCCCCGGTGGAGGTGTGCATGGGGTGTGTTTGGAACATTTTGTCAGCAGCCGAGTCCAAAATTCAGCGATTCCCCATCTCAGCCCAGAAAGCAGGTAGAACAAGTTTTGTGGTGCCTTTCAGCTGCCTACCGGGGTAGTGTAAAAACTACCAACAGAACTTGTTTCTGGCACCTTCCCCGGTGGAGTTGTGCATGGGGTGTGTTTGGAACATTTTGTCACCAGCCGAGTCCAAAATTCAGCGATTCCCCATCTCAGCCCAGAAAGCAGGTAGAACAACTTTTGTGGTGCCTTTCAGCTGCCTACCGGGGTAGTGTAAAAACTACCAACAGAACTCGTTTCTGGCACCTTCCCCGGTGGAGTTGTGCATGGGGTGTGTTTGGAACATTTTGTCACCAGCCGAGTCCAAAATTCAGCGATTCCCCATCTCAGCCCAGAAAGCAGGTAGAACAAGTTTTGTGGTGCCTTTCTCTTGCCTACCGGGGTAGTGTAAAAACTACCAACAGAACTCGTTTCTGGCACCTTCCCCGGTGGAGTTGTGCATGGGGTGTGTTTGGAACATTTTGTCACCAGCCGAGTCCAAAATTCAGCGATTCCCCATCTCAGCCCAGAAAGCAGGTAGAACAAGTTTTGTGGTGCCTTTCTCTTGCCTACCGGGGTAGTGTAAAACCTACCAACAGAACTCGTTTCTGGCACCTTCCCCGGTGGAGTTGTGCATGGGGTGTGTTTGGAACATTTTGTCACCAGCCGAGTCCAAAATTCAGCGATTCCCCATCTCAGCCCAGAAAGCAGGTAGAACAAGTTTTGTGGTGCCTTTCAGCTGCCTACCGGGGTAGTGTAAAAACTACCAACAGAACTCGTTTCTGGCACCTTCCCCGGTGGAGGTGTGCATGGGGTGTGTTTGGAACATTTTGTCAGCAGCCGAGTCCAAAATTCAGCGATTCCCCATCTCAGCCCAGAAAGCAGGTAGAACAAGTTTTGTGGTGCCTTTCAGCTGCCTACCGGGGTAGTGTAAAAACTACCAACAGAACTCCTTTCTGGCACCTTCCCCGGTGGAGTTGTGCATGGGGTGTGTTTGGAACATTTTGTCACCAGCCGAGTCCAAAATTCAGCGATTCCCCATCTCAGCCCAGAAAGCAGGTAGAACAAGTTTTGTGGTGCCTTTCAGCTGCCTACCGGGGTAGTGTAAAAACTACCAACAGAACTCGTTTCTGGCACCTTCCCCGGTGGAGTTGTGCATGGGGTGTGTTTGGAACATTTTGTCACCAGCCGAGTCCAAAATTCAGCGATTCCCCATCTCAGCCCAGAAAGCAGGTAGAACAAGTTTTGTGGTGCCTTTCAGCTGCCTACCGGGGTAGTGTAAAAAGTACCAACAGAACTCCTTTCTGGCACCTTCCCCGGTGGAGTTGTGCATGGGGTGTGTTTGGAACATTTTGTCACCAGCCGAGTCCAAAATTCAGCGATTCCCCATCTCAGCCCAGAAAGCAGGTAGAACAAGTTTTGTGGTGCCTTTCAGCTGCCTACCGGGGTAGTGTAAAAACTACCAACAGAACTCGTTTCTGGCACCTTCCCCGGTGGAGTTGTGCATGGGGTGTGTTTGGAACATTTTGTCACCAGCCGAGTCCAAAATTCAGCGATTCCCCATCTCAGCCCAGAAAGCAGGTAGAACAAGTTTTGTGGTGCCTTTCAGCTGCCTACCGGGGTAGTGTAAAAACTACCAACAGAACTCGTTTCTGGCACCTTCCCCGGTGGAGGTGTGCATGGGGTGTGTTTGGAACATTTTGTCAGCAGCCGAGTCCAAAATTCAGCGATTCCCCATCTCAGCCCAGAAAGCAGGTAGAACAAGTTTTGTGGTGCCTTTCAGCTGCCTACCGGGGTAGTGTAAAAACTACCAACAGAACTTGTTTCTGGCACCTTCCCCGGTGGAGTTGTGCATGGGGTGTGTTTGGAACATTTTGTCACCAGCCGAGTCCAAAATTCAGCGATTCCCCATCTCAGCCCAGAAAGCAGGTAGAACAACTTTTGTGGTGCCTTTCAGCTGCCTACCGGGGTAGTGTAAAAACTACCAACAGAACTCGTTTCTGGCACCTTCCCCGGTGGAGTTGTGCATGGGGTGTGTTTGGAACATTTTGTCACCAGCCGAGTCCAAAATTCAGCGATTCCCCATCTCAGCCCAGAAAGCAGGTAGAACAAGTTTTGTGGTGCCTTTCAGCTGCCTACCGGGGTAGTGTAAAAACTACCAACAGAACTCGTTTCTGGCACCTTCCCCGGTGGAGTTGTGCATGGGGTGTGTTTGGAACATTTTGTCACCAGCCGAGTCCAAAATTCAGCGATTCCCCATCTCAGCCCAGAAAGCAGGTAGAACAAGTTTTGTGGTGCCTTTCAGCTGCCTACCGAGGTAGTGTAAAAACTACCAACAGAACTCGTTTCTGGCACCTTCCCCGGTGGAGGTGTGCATGGGGTGTGTTTGGAACATTTTGTCAGCAGCCGAGTCCAAAATTCAGCGATTCTCCATCTCAGCCCAGAAAGCAGGTAGAACAAGTTTTGTGGTGCCTTTCAGCTGCCTACCGGGGTAGTGTAAAAACTACCAACAGAACTCGTTTCTGGCACCTTCCCCGGTGGAGTTGTGCATGGGGTGTGTTTGGAACATTTTGTCACCAGCCGAGTCCAAAATTCAGCGATTCCCCATCTCAGCCCAGAAAGCAGGTAGAACAAGTTTTGTGGTGCCTTTCAGCTGCTTACCGGGGTAGTGTAAAAACTACCAACAGAACTCGTTTCTGGCACCTTCCCCGGTGGAGTTGTGCATGGGGTGTGTTTGGAACATTTTGTCACCAGCCGAGTCCAAAATTCAGCGATTCCCCATCTCAGCCCAGAAAGCAGGTAGAACAAGTTTTGTGGTGCCTTTCAGCTGCCTACCGGGGTAGTGTAAAAACTACCAACAGAACTCGTTTCTGGCACCTTCCCCGGTGGAGTTGTGCATGGGGTGTGTTTGGAACATTTTGTCACCAGCCGAGTCCAAAATTCAGCGATTCCCCATCTCAACCCAGAAAGCAGGTAGAACAAGTTTTGTGGTGCCTTTCTCTTGCCTACCGGGGTAGTGTAAAAACTACCAACAGAACTCGTTTCTGGCACCTTCCCCGGTGGAGTTGTGCATGGGGTGTGTTTGGAACATTTTGTCACCAGCCGAGTCCAAAATTCAGCGATTCCCCATCTCAGCCCAGAAAGCAGGTAGAACAAGTTTTGTGGTGCCTTTCTCTTGCCTACCGGGGTAGTGTAAAAACTACCAACAGAACTCGTTTCTGGCACCTTCCCCGGTGGAGTTGTGCATGGGGTGTGTTTGGAACATTTTGTCACCAGCCGAGTCCAAAATTCAGCGATTCCCCATCTCAGCCCAGAAAGCAGGTAGAACAAGTTTTGTGGTGCCTTTCAGCTGCCTACCGGGGTAGTGTAAAAACTACCAACGGAACTCGTTTCTGGCACCTTCCCCGGTGGAGTTGTGCATGGGGTGTGTTTGGAACATTTTGTCACCAGCCGAGTCCAAAATTCAGCGATTCCCCATCTCAGCCCAGTAAGCAGGTAGAACAAGTTTTGTGGTGCCTTTCAGCTGCCTACCGGGGTAGTGTAAAAACTACCAACAGAACTCGTTTCTGGCACCTTCCCCGGTGGAGTTGTGCATGGGGTGTGTTTGGAACATTTTGTTACCAGCCGAGTCCAAAATTCAGCGATTCCCCATCTCAGCCCAGAAAGCAGGTAGAACAAGTTTTGTGGTGCCTTTCTCTTGCCTACCGGGGTAGTGTAAAAACTACCAACGGAACTCGATTCTGGCACCTTCCCCGGTGGAGTTGTGCATGGGGTGTGTTTGGAACATTTTGTCACCAGCCGAGTCCAAAATTCAGCGATTCCCCATCTCAGCCCAGAAAGCAGGTAGAACAAGTTTTGTGGTGCCTTTCAGCTGCCTACCGGGGTAGTGTAAAAAGTACCAACAGAACTCCTTTCTGGCACCTTCCCCGGTGGAGTTGTGCATGGGGTGTGTTTGGAACATTTTGTTACCAGCCGAGTCCAAAATTCAGCCGTTCCCCATCTCAGCCCAGAAAGCAGGTAGAACAAGTTTTGTGGTGCCTTTCTCTTGCCTACCGGGGTAGTGTAAAAACTACCAACAGAACTCGTTTCTGGCACCTTCCCCGGTGGAGTTGTGCATGGGGTGTGTTTGGAACATTTTGTCACCAGCCGAGTCCAAAATTCAGCGATTCCCCATCTCAGCCCAGAAAGCAGGTAGAACAAGTTTTGTGGTGCCTTTCAGCTGCCTACCGGGGTAGTGTAAAAACTACCAACAGAACTCGTTTCTGGCACCTTCCCCGGTGGAGTTGTGCATGGGGTGTGTTTGGAACATTTTGTCACCAGCCGAGTCCAAAATTCAGCGATTCCCCATCTCAGCCCAGAAAGCAGGTAGAACAAGTTTTGTGGTGCCTTTCAGCTGCCTACCGGGGTAGTGTAAAAACTACCAACAGAACTCGTTTCTGGCACCTTCCCCGGTGGAGTTGTGCATGGGGTGTGTTTGGAACATTTTGTCACCAGCCGAGTCCAAAATTCAGCGATTCCCCATCTCAGCCCAGAAAGCAGGTAGAACAAGTTTTGTGGTGCCTTTCTCTTGCCTACCGGGGTAGTGTAAAAACTACCAACAGAACTCGTTTCTGGCACCTTCCCCGGTGGAGTTGTGCATGGGGTGTGTTTGGAACATTTTGTCACCAGCCGAGTCCAAAATTCAGCGATTCCCCATCTCAGCCCAGAAAGCAGGTAGAACAAGTTTTGTGGTGCCTTTCAGCTGCCTACCGGGGTAGTGTAAAAACTACCAACAGAATTCGTTTCTGGCACCTTCCCCGGTGGAGGTGTGCATGGGGTGTGTTTGGAACATTTTGTCACCAGCCGAGTCCAAAATTCAGCGATTCCCCATCTCAGCCCAGAAAGCAGGTAGAACAAGTTTTGTGGTGCCTTTCAGCTGCCTACCGGGGTAGTGTAAAAAGTACCAACAGAACTCCTTTCTGGCACCTTCCCCGGTGGAGTTGTGCATGGGGTGTGTTTGGAACATTTTGTCACCAGCCGAGTCCAAAATTCAGCGATTCCCCATCTCAGCCCAGAAAGCAGGTAGAACAAGTTTTGTGGTGCCTTTCAGCTGCCTACCGGGGTAGTGTAAAAAGTACCAACAGAACTCCTTTCTGGCACCTTCCCCGGTGGAGTTGTGCATGGGGTGTGTTTGGAACATTTTGTCACCAGCCGAGTCCAAAATTCAGCGATTCCCCATCTCAGCCCAGAAAGCAGGTAGGACAAGTTTTGTGGTGCCTTTCAGCTGCCTACCGGGGTAGTGTAAAAACTACCAACAGAACTCGTTTCTGGCACCTTCCCCGGTGGAGGTGTGCATGGGGTGTGTTTGGAACATTTTGTCACCAGCCGAGTCCAAAATTCAGCGATTCCCCATCTCAGCCCAGAAAGCAGGTAGAACAAGTTTTGTGGTGCCTTTCAGCTGCCTACCGGGGTAGTGTAAAAACTACCAACAGAACTCCTTTCTGGCACCTTCCCCGGTGGAGTTGTGCATGGGGTGTGTTTGGAACATTTTGTCACCAGCCGAGTCCAAAATTCAGCGATTCCCCATCTCAGCCCAGAAAGCAGGTAGAACAAGTTTTGTGGTGCCTTTCAGCTGCCTACCGGGGTAGTGTAAAAACTACCAACGGAACTCGTTTCTGGCACCTTCCCCGGTGGAGTTGTGCATGGGGTGTGTTTGGAACATTTTGTCACCAGCCGAGTCCAAAATTCAGCGATTCCCCATCTCAGCCCAGAAAGCAGGTAGAACAAGTTTTGTGGTGCCTTTCAGCTGCCTACCGGGGTAGTGTAAAAAGTACCAACAGAACTCCTTTCTGGCACCTTCCCCGGTGGAGTTGTGCATGGGGTGTGTTTGGAACATTTTGTCACCAGCCGAGTCCAAAATTCAGCGATTCCCCATCTCAGCCCAGAAAGCAGGTAGAACAAGTTTTGTGGTGCCTTTCAGCTGCCTACCGGGGTAGTGTAAAAACTACCAACAGAACTCGTTTCTGGCACCTTCCCCGGTGGAGTTGTGCATGGGGTGTGTTTGGAACATTTTGTCACCAGCCGAGTCCAAAATTCAGCGATTCCCCATCTCAGCCCAGAAAGCAGGTAGAACAAGTTTTGTGGTGCCTTTCAGCTGCCTACCGGGGTAGTGTAAAAACTACCAACAGAACTCGTTTCTGGCACCTTCCCCGGTGGAGGTGTGCATGGGGTGTGTTTGGAACATTTTGTCAGCAGCCGAGTCCAAAATTCAGCGATTCTCCATCTCAGCCCAGAAAGCAGGTAGAACAAGTTTTGTGGTGCCTTTCAGCTGCCTACCGGGGTAGTGTAAAAACTACCAACAGAACTTGTTTCTGGCACCTTCCCCGGTGGAGTTGTGCATGGGGTGTGTTTGGAACATTTTGTCACCAGCCGAGTCCAAAATTCAGCGATTCCCCATCTCAGCCCAGAAAGCAGGTAGAACAAGTTTTGTGGTGCCTTTCAGCTGCCTACCGGGGTAGTGTAAAAACTACCAACAGAACTCGTTTCTGGCACCTTCCCCGGTGGAGTTGTGCATGGGGTGTGTTTGGAACATTTTGTCACCAGCCGAGTCCAAAATTCAGCGATTCCCCATCTCAGCCCAGAAAGCAGGTAGAACAAGTTTTGTGGTGCCTTTCAGCTGCCTACCGGGGTAGTGTAAAAACTACCAACAGAACTCGTTTCTGGCACCTTCCCCAGTGGAGTTGTGCATGGGGTGTGTTTGGAACATTTTGTCACCAGCCGAGTCCAAAATTCAGCGATTCCCCATCTCAGCCCAGAAAGCAGGTAGAACAAGTTTTGTGGTGCCTTTCAGCTGCCTACCGAGGTAGTGTAAAAACTACCAACAGAACTCGTTTCTGGCACCTTCCCCGGTGGAGGTGTGCATGGGGTGTGTTTGGAACATTTTGTCAGCAGCCGAGTCCAAAATTCAGCGATTCCCCATCTCAGCCCAGAAAGCAGGTAGAACAAGTTTTGTGGTGCCTTTCAGCTGCTTACCGGGGTAGTGTAAAAACTACCAACAGAACTCGTTTCTGGCACCTTCCCCGGTGGAGTTGTGCATGGGGTGTGTTTGGAACATTTTGTCACCAGCCGAGTCCAAAATTCAGCGATTCCCCATCTCAGCCCAGAAAGCAGGTAGAACAAGTTTTGTGGTGCCTTTCTCTTGCCTACCGGGGTAGTGTAAAAACTACCAACAGAACTCGTTTCTGGCACCTTCCCCGGTGGAGTTGTGCATGGGGTGTGTTTGGAACATTTTGTCACCAGCCGAGTCCAAAATTCAGCGATTCCCCATCTCAGCCCAGAAAGCAGGTAGAACAAGTTTTGTGGTGCCTTTCTCTTGCCTACCGGGGTAGTGTAAAAACTACCAACAGAACTCGTTTCTGGCACCTTCCCCGGTGGAGTTGTGCATGGGGTGTGTTTGGAACATTTTGTCACCAGCCGAGTCCAAAATTCAGCGATTCCCCATCTCAGCCCAGAAAGCAGGTAGAACAAGTTTTGTGGTGCCTTTCTC
Source organism: Falco biarmicus (assembly GCF_023638135.1). Classification (NCBI taxonomy): domain Eukaryota; kingdom Metazoa; phylum Chordata; class Aves; order Falconiformes; family Falconidae; genus Falco; species Falco biarmicus. Next base: position 282,189 of record NW_026611700.1, read on the forward strand.
TTGCCTACCGGGGTAGTGTAAAAACTACCAACAGAACTCGTTTCTGGCACCTTCCCCGGTGGAGTTGTGCATGGGGTGTGTTTGGAACATTTTGTCACCAGCCGAGTCCAAAATTCAGCGATTCCCCATCTCAGCCCAGAAAGCAGGTAGAACAAGTTTTGTGGTGCCTTTCAGCTGCCTACCGGGGTAGTGTAAAAACTACCAACGGAACTCGTTTCTGGCACCTTCCCCGGTGGAGTTGTGCATGGGGTGTGTTTGGAACATTTTGTCACCAGCCGAGTCCAAAATTCAGCGATTCCCCATCTCAGCCCAGTAAGCAGGTAGAACAAGTTTTGTGGTGCCTTTCAGCTGCCTACCGGGGTAGTGTAAAAACTACCAACAGAACTCGTTTCTGGCACCTTCCCCGGTGGAGTTGTGCATGGGGTGTGTTTGGAACATTTTGTTACCAGCCGAGTCCAAAATTCAGCGATTCCCCATCTCAGCCCAGAAAGCAGGTAGAACAAGTTTTGTGGTGCCTTTCTCTTGCCTACCGGGGTAGTGTAAAAACTACCAACGGAACTCGATTCTGGCACCTTCCCCGGTGGAGTTGTGCATGGGGTGTGTTTGGAACATTTTGTCACCAGCCGAGTCCAAAATTCAGCGATTCCCCATCTCAGCCCAGAAAGCAGGTAGAACAAGTTTTGTGGTGCCTTTCAGCTGCCTACCGGGGTAGTGTAAAAACTACCATCAGAACTCGTTTCTGGCACCTTCCCCGGTGGAGTTGTGCATGGGGTGTGTTTGGAACATTTTGTCAGCAGCCGAGTCCAAAATTCAGCGATTCCCCATCTCAGCCCAGAAAGCAGGTAGAACAAGTTTTGTGGTGCCTTTCAGCTGCCTACCGGGGTAGTGTAAAAACTACCAACAGAACTCGTTTCTGGCACCTTCCCCGGTGGAGTTGTGCATGGGGTGTGTTTGGAACATTTTGTCACCAGCCGAGTCCAAAATTCAGCGATTCCCCATCTCAGCCCAGAAAGCAGGTAGAACAAGTTTTGTGGTGCCTTTCAGCTGCCTACCGGGGTAGTGTAAAAAGTACCAACAGAACTCCTTTCTGACACCTTCCCCGGTGGAGTTGTGCATGGGGTGTGTTTGGAACATTTTGTTACCAGCCGAGTCCAAAATTCAGCCGTTCCCCATCTCAGCCCAGAAAGCAGGTAGAACAAGTTTTGTGGTGCCTTTCTCTTGCCTACCGGGGTAGTGTAAAAACTACCAACAGAACTCGTTTCTGGCACCTTCCCCAGTGGAGTTGTGCATGGGGTGTGTTTGGAACATTTTGTCACCAGCCGAGTCCAAAATTCAGCGATTCCCCATCTCAGCCCAGAAAGCAGGTAGAACAAGTTTTGTGGTGCCTTTCTCTTGCCTACCGGGGTAGTGTAAAAACTACCAACAGAACTCGTTTCTGGCACCTTCCCCGGTGGAGTTGTGCATGGGGTGTGTTTGGAACATTTTGTCACCAGCCGAGTCCAAAATTCAGCGATTCCCCATCTCAGCCCAGAAAGCAGGTAGAACAAGTTTTGTGGTGCCTTTCAGCTGCCTACCGGGGTAGTGTAAAAACTACCAACAGAACTCGTTTCTGGCACCTTCCCCGGTGGAGGTGTGCATGGGGTGTGTTTGGAACATTTTGTCACCAGCCGAGTCCAAAATTCAGCGATTCCCCATCTCAGCCCAGAAAGCAGGTAGAACAAGTTTTGTGGTGCCTTTCTCTTGCCTACCGGGGTAGTGTAAAAACTACCAACAGAACTCGTTTCTGGCACCTTCCCCGGTGGAGTTGTGCATGGGGTGTGTTTGGAACATTTTGTTACCAGCCGAGTCCAAAATTCAGCCGTTCCCCATCTCAGCCCAGAAAGCAGGTAGAACAAGTTTTGTGGTGCCTTTCAGCTGCCTACCGGGGTAGTGTAAAAACTACCAACGGAACTCGATTCTGGCACCTTCCCCGGTGGAGTTGTGCATGGGGTGTGTTTGGAACATTTTGTCACCAGCCGAGTCCAAAATTCAGCCGTTCCCCATCTCAGCCCAGAAAGCAGGTAGAACAAGTTTTGTGGTGCCTTTCAGCTGCCTACCGGGGTAGTGTAAAAACTACCAACAGAACTCGTTTCTGGCACCTTCCCCGGTGGAGTTGTGCATGGGGTGTGTTTGGAACATTTTGTCACCAGCCGAGTCCAAAATTCAGCGATTCCCCATCTCAGCCCAGAAAGCAGGTAGAACAAGTTTTGTGGTGCCTTTCAGCTGCCTACCGGGGTAGTGTAAAAACTACCAACAGAACTCGTTTCTGGCACCTTCCCCGGTGGAGTTGTGCATGGGGTGTGTTTGGAACATTTTGTCACCAGCCGAGTCCAAAATTCAGCGATTCCCCATCTCAGCCCAGAAAGCAGGTAGAACAAGTTTTGTGGTGCCTTTCAGCTGCCTACCGGGGTAGTGTAAAAACTACCATCAGAACTCGTTTCTGGCACCTTCCCCGGTGGAGTTGTGCATGGGGTGTGTTTGGAACATTTTGTCAGCAGCCGAGTCCAAAATTCAGCGATTCCCCATCTCAGCCCAGAAAGCAGGTAGAACAAGTTTTGTGGTGCCTTTCAGCTGCCTACCGGGGTAGTGTAAAAACTACCAACAGAACTCGTTTCTGGCACCTTCCCCGGTGGAGTTGTGCATGGGGTGTGTTTGGAACATTTTGTCACCAGCCGAGTCCAAAATTCAGCGATTCCCCATCTCAGCCCAGAAAGCAGGTAGAACAAGTTTTGTGGTGCCTTTCAGCTGCCTACCGGGGTAGTGTAAAAACTACCAACAGAACTCGTTTCTGGCACCTTCCCCGGTGGAGTTGTGCATGGGGTGTGTTTGGAACATTTTGTCACCAGCCGAGTCCAAAATTCAGCGATTCCCCATCTCAGCCCAGAAAGCAGGTAGAACAAGTTTTGTGGTGCCTTTCAGCTGCCTACCGGGGTAGTGTAAAAACTACCAACAGAACTCGTTTCTGGCACCTTCCCCGGTGGAGTTGTGCATGGGGTGTGTTTGGAACATTTTGTCAGCAGCCGAGTCCAAAATTCAGCGATTCCCCATCTCAGCCCAGAAAGCAGGTAGAACAAGTTTTGTGGTGCCTTTCAGCTGCCTACCGGGGTAGTGTAAAAACTACCAACAGAACTCGTTTCTGGCACCTTCCCCGGTGGAGTTGTGCATGGGGTGTGTTTGGAACATTTTGTCACCAGCCGAGTCCAAAATTCAGCGATTCCCCATCTCAGCCCAGAAAGCAGGTAGAACAAGTTTTGTGGTGCCTTTCAGCTGCCTACCGGGGTAGTGTAAAAACTACCAACAGAACTCGTTTCTGGCACCTTCCCCGGTGGAGTTGTGCATGGGGTGTGTTTGGAACATTTTGTCACCAGCCGAGTCCAAAATTCAGCGATTCCCCATCTCAGCCCAGAAAGCAGGTAGAACAAGTTTTGTGGTGCCTTTCAGCTGCCTACCGGGGTAGTGTAAAAACTACCAACAGAACTCGTTTCTGGCACCTTCCCCGGTGGAGTTGTGCATGGGGTGTGTTTGGAACATTTTGTCACCAGCCGAGTCCAAAATTCAGCGATTCCCCATCTCAGCCCAGAGAGCAGGTAGAACAAGTTTTGTGGTGCCTTTCAGCTGCCTACCGGGGTAGTGTAAAAACTACCAACAGAACTCCTTTCTGGCACCTTCCCCGGTGGAGTTGTGCATGGGGTGTGTTTGGAACATTTTGTCACCAGCCGAGTCCAAAATTCAGCGATTCCCCATCTCAGCCCAGAAAGCAGGTAGAACAAGTTTTGTGGTGCCTTTCAGCTGCCTACCGGGGTAGTGTAAAAACTACCAACAGAACTCGTTTCTGGCACCTTCCCCGGTGGAGTTGTGCATGGGGTGTGTTTGGAACATTTTGTCACCAGCCGAGTCCAAAATTCAGCGATTCCCCATCTCAGCCCAGAAAGCAGGTAGAACAAGTTTTGTGGTGCCTTTCAGCTGCCTACCGGGGTAGTGTAAAAAACTACCAACAGAACTCGTTTCTGGCACCTTCCCCGGTGGAGTTGTGCATGGGGTGTGTTTGGAACATTTTGTCACCAGCCGAGTCCAAAATTCAGCGATTCCCCATCTCAGCCCAGAAAGCAGGTAGAACAACTTTTGTGGTGCCTTTCAGCTGCCTACCGGGGTAGTGTAAAAACTACCAACAGAACTCGTTTCTGGCACCTTCCCCGGTGGAGTTGTGCATGGGGTGTGTTTGGAACATTTTGTCACCAGCCGAGTCCAAAATTCAGCGATTCCCCATCTCAGCCCAGAAAGCAGGTAGAACAAGTTTTGTGGTGCCTTTCAGCTGCCTACCGGGGTAGTGTAAAAACTACCAAAAGAACTCGTTTCTGGCACCTTCCCCGGTGGAGTTGTGCATGGGGTGTGTTTGGAACATTTTGTCAGCAGCCGAGTCCAAAAGTCAGCGATTCCCCATCTCAGCCCAGAAAGCAGGTAGAACAAGTTTTGTGGTGCCTTTCTCTTGCCTACCGGGGTAGTGTAAAAACTACCAACAGAACTCGTTTCTGGCACCTTCCCCGGTGGAGTTGTGCATGGGGTGTGTTTGGAACATTTTGTCACCAGCCGAGTCCAAAATTCAGCGATTCCCCATCTCAGCCCAGAAAGCAGGTAGAACAAGTTTTGTGGTGCCTTTCAGCTGCCTACCGGGGTAGTGTAAAAACTACCAACAGAACTCGTTTCTGGCACCTTCCCCGGTGGAGTTGTGCATGGGGTGTGTTTGGAACATTTTGTCACCAGCCGAGTCCAAAATTCAGCGATTCCCCATCTCAGCCCAGAAAGCAGGTACAACAAGTTTTGTGGTGCCTTTCAGCTGCCTACCGGGGTAGTGTAAAAACTACCAACAGAACTCGTTTCTGGCACCTTCCCCGGTGGAGTTGTGCATGGGGTGTGTTTGGAACATTTTGTCACCAGCCGAGTCCAAAATTCAGCGATTCCCCATCTCAGCCCAGAAAGCAGGTAGAACAAGTTTTGTGGTGCCTTTCAGCTGCCTACCGGGGTAGTGTAAAAACTACCAACAGAACTCGTTTCTGGCACCTTCCCCGGTGGAGTTGTGCATGGGGTGTGTTTGGAACATTTTGTCACCAGCCGAGTCCAAAATTCAGCGATTCCCCATCTCAGCCCAGAAAGCAGGTAGAACAAGTTTTGTGGTGCCTTTCAGCTGCCTACCGGGGTAGTGTAAAAACTACCAACAGAACTCGTTTCTGGCACCTTCCCCGGTGGAGTTGTGCATGGGGTGTGTTTGGAACATTTTGTCACCAGCCGAGTCCAAAATTCAGCGATTCCCCATCTCAGCCCAGAAAGCAGGTAGAACAAGTTTTGTGGTGCCTTTCAGCTGCCTACCGGGGTAGTGTAAAAACTACCAACAGAACTCGTTTCTGGCACCTTCCCCGGTGGAGGTGTGCATGGGGTGTGTTTGGAACATTTTGTCAGCAGCCGAGTCCAAAATTCAGCGATTCCCCATCTCAGCCCAGAAAGCAGGTAGAACAAGTTTTGTGGTGCCTTTCAGCTGCCTACCGGGGTAGTGTAAAAACTACCAACAGAACTCGTTTCTGGCACCTTCCCCGGTGGAGTTGTGCATGGGGTGTGTTTGGAACATTTTGTCACCAGCCGAGTCCAAAATTCAGCTATTCCCCATCTCAGCCCAGAAAGCAGGTAGAACAAGTTTTGTGGTGCCTTTCTCTTGCCTACCGGGGTAGTGTAAAAACTACCAACAGAACTCGTTTCTGGCACCTTCCCCGGTGGAGTTGTGCATGGGGTGTGTTTGGAACATTTTGTCACCAGCCGAGTCCAAAATTCAGCGATTCTCCATCTCAGCCCAGAAAGCAGGTAGAACAAGTTTTGTGGTGCCTTTCTCTTGCCTACCGGGGTAGTGTAAAAACTACCAACAGAACTCGTTTCTGGCACCTTCCCCGGTGGAGTTGTGCATGGGGTGTGTTTGGAACATTTTGTCAGCAGCCGAGTCCAAAATTCAGCGATTCCCCATCTCAGCCCAGAAAGCAGGTAGAACAAGTTTTGTGGTGCCTTTCAGCTGCCTACCGGGGTAGTGTAAAAACTACCAACAGAACTCGTTTCTGGCACCTTCCCCGGTGGAGTTGTGCATGGGGTGTGTTTGGAACATTTTGTCACCAGCCGAGTCCAAAATTCAGCGATTCCCCATCTCAGCCCAGAAAGCAGGTAGAACAAGTTTTGTGGTGCCTTTCAGCTGCCTACCGGGGTAGTGTAAAAACTACCAACAGAACTCGTTTCTGGCACCTTCCCCGGTGGAGTTGTGCATGGGGTGTGTTTGGAACATTTTGTCACCAGCCGAGTCCAAAATTCAGCGATTCCCCATCTCAGCCCAGAAAGCAGGTACAACAAGTTTTGTGGTGCCTTTCAGCTGCCTACCGGGGTAGTGTAAAAACTACCAACAGAACTCGTTTCTGGCACCTTCCCCGGTGGAGTTGTGCATGGGGTGTGTTTGGAACATTTTGTCACCAGCCGAGTCCAAAATTCAGCGATTCCCCATCTCAGCCCAGAAAGCAGGTAGAACAAGTTTTGTGGTGCCTTTCAGCTGCCTACCGGGGTAGTGTAAAAACTACCAAAAGAACTCGTTTCTGGCACCTTCCCCGGTGGAGTTGTGCATGGGGTGTGTTTGGAACATTTTGTCACCAGCCGAGTCCAAAATTCAGCGATTCCCCATCTCAGCCCAGAAAGCAGGTAGAACAAGTTTTGTGGTGCCTTTCAGCTGCCTACCGGGGTAGTGTAAAAACTACCAACAGAACTCGTTTCTGGCACCTTCCCCGGTGGAGTTGTGCATGGGGTGTGTTTGGAACATTTTGTCAGCAGCCGAGTCCAAAATTCAGCGATTCCCCATCTCAGCCCAGAAAGCAGGTAGAACAAGTTTTGTGGTGCCTTTCAGCTGCCTACCGGGGTAGTGTAAAAACTACCAACAGAACTCGTTTCTGGCACCTTCCCCGGTGGAGTTGTGCATGGGGTGTGTTTGGAACATTTTGTCACCAGCCGAGTCCAAAATTCAGCGATTCCCCATCTCAGCCCAGAAAGCAGGTAGAACAAGTTTTGTGGTGCCTTTCAGCTGCCTACCGGGGTAGTGTAAAAACTACCAACAGAACTCGTTTCTGGCACCTTCCCCGGTGGAGTTGTGCATGGGGTGTGTTTGGAACATTTTGTCAGCAGCCGAGTCCAAAATTCAGCGATTCCCCATCTCAGCCCAGAAAGCAGGTAGAACAAGTTTTGTGGTGCCTTTCAGCTGCCTACCGGGGTAGTGTAAAAACTACCAACAGAACTCGTTTCTGGCACCTTCCCCGGTGGAGTTGTGCATGGGGTGTGTTTGGAACATTTTGTCACCAGCCGAGTCCAAAATTCAGCGATTCCCCATCTCAGCCCAGAAAGCAGGTAGAACAAGTTTTGTGGTGCCTTTCAGCTGCCTACCGGGGTAGTGTAAAAACTACCAACAGAACTCGTTTCTGGCACCTTCCCCGGTGGAGTTGTGCATGGGGTGTGTTTGGAACATTTTGTCACCAGCCGAGTCCAAAATTCAGCGATTCCCCATCTCAGCCCAGAAAGCAGGTAGAACAAGTTTTGTGGTGCCTTTCAGCTGCCTACCGGGGTAGTGTAAAAACTACCAACAGAACTCGTTTCTGGCACCTTCCCCGGTGGAGTTGTGCATGGGGTGTGTTTGGAACATTTTGTCACCAGCCGAGTCCAAAATTCAGCGATTCCCCATCTCAGCCCAGAAAGCAGGTAGAACAAGTTTTGTGGTGCCTTTCTCTTGCCTACCGGGGTAGTGTAAAAACTACCAACAGAACTCGTTTCTGGCACCTTCCCCGGTGGAGTTGTGCATGGGGTGTGTTTGGAACATTTTGTCAGCAGCCGAGTCCAAAATTCAGCGATTCCCCATCTCAGCCCAGTAAGCAGGTAGAACAAGTTTTGTGGTGCCTTTCAGCTGCCTACCGGGGTAGTGTAAAAACTACCAACAGAACTCGTTTCTGGCACCTTCCCCGGTGGAGTTGTGCATGGGGTGTGTTTGGAACATTTTGTCACCAGCCGAGTCCAAAATTCAGCGATTCCCATCTCAGCCCAGAAAGCAGGTAGAACAAGTTTTGTGGTGCCTTTCTCTTGCCTACCGGGGTAGTGTAAAAACTACCAATGGAACTCGTTTCTGGCACCTTCCCCGGTGGAGTTGTGCATGGGGTGTGTTTGGAACATTTTGTCACCAGCCGAGTCCAAAATTCAGCGATTCCCCATCTCAGCCCAGAAAGCAGGTAGAACAAGTTTTGTGGTGCCTTTCTCTTGCCTACCGGGGTAGTGTAAAAACTACCAACAGAACTCGTTTCTGGCACCTTCCCCGGTGGAGTTGTGCATGGGGTGTGTTTGGAACATTTTGTCACCAGCCGAGTCCAAAATTCAGCGATTCCCCATCTCAGCCCAGAAAGCAGGTAGAACAAGTTTTGTGGTGCCTTTCAGCTGCCTACCGGGGTAGTGTAAAAACTACCAACAGAACTCGTTTCTGGCACCTTCCCCGGTGGAGTTGTGCATGGGGTGTGTTTGGAACATTTTGTCACCAGCCGAGTCCAAAATTCAGCGATTCCCCATCTCAGCCCAGAAAGCAGGTAGAACAAGTTTTGTGGTGCCTTTCAGCTGCCTACCGGGGTAGTGTAAAAACTACCAACAGAACTCGTTTCTGGCACCTTCCCCGGTGGAGTTGTGCATGGGGTGTGTTTGGAACATTTTGTCACCAGCCGAGTCCAAAATTCAGCGATTCCCCATCTCAGCCCAGAGAGCAGGTAGAACAAGTTTTGTGGTGCCTTTCAGCTGCCTACCGGGGTAGTGTAAAAACTACCAACAGAACTCCTTTCTGGCACCTTCCCCGGTGGAGTTGTGCATGGGGTGTGTTTGGAACATTTTGTTACCAGCCGAGTCCAAAATTCAGCCGTTCCCCATCTCAGCCCAGAAAGCAGGTAGAACAAGTTTTGTGGTGCCTTTCTCTTGCCTACCGGGGTAGTGTAAAAACTACCAATGGAACTCGTTTCTGGCACCTTCCCCGGTGGAGTTGTGCATGGGGTGTGTTTGGAACATTTTGTCACCAGCCGAGTCCAAAATTCAGCGATTCCCCATCTCAGCCCAGAAAGCAGGTAGAACAAGTTTTGTGGTGCCTTTCTCTTGCCTACCGGGGTAGTGTAAAAACTACCAACAGAACTCGTTTCTGGCACCTTCCCCGGTGGAGTTGTGCATGGGGTGTGTTTGGAACATTTTGTCACCAGCCGAGTCCAAAATTCAGCGATTCCCCATCTCAGCCCAGAAAGCAGGTAGAACAAGTTTTGTGGTGCCTTTCAGCTGCCTACCGGGGTAGTGTAAAAACTACCAACAGAACTCGTTTCTGGCACCTTCCCCGGTGGAGTTGTGCATGGGGTGTGTTTGGAACATTTTGTCACCAGCCGAGTCCAAAATTCAGCGATTCCCCATCTCAGCCCAGAAAGCAGGTAGAACAAGTTTTGTGGTGCCTTTCTCTTGCCTACCGGGGTAGTGTAAAAACTACCAACAGAACTCGTTTCTGGCACCTTCCCCGGTGGAGTTGTGCATGGGGTGTGTTTGGAACATTTTGTCACCAGCCGAGTCCAAAATTCAGCGATTCCCCATCTCAGCCCAGAAAGCAGGTAGAACAAGTTTTGTGGTGCCTTTCTCTTGCCTACCGGGGTAGTGTAAAAACTACCAACAGAACTCGTTTCTGGCACCTTCCCCGGTGGAGTTGTGCATGGGGTGTGTTTGGAACATTTTGTCAGCAGCCGAGTCCAAAATTCAGCGATTCCCCATCTCAGCCCAGTAAGCAGGTAGAACAAGTTTTGTGGTGCCTTTCAGCTGCCTACCGGGGTAGTGTAAAAACTACCAACAGAACTCGTTTCTGGCACCTTCCCCGGTGGAGTTGTGCATGGGGTGTGTTTGGAACATTTTGTCACCAGCCGAGTCCAAAATTCAGCGATTCCCATCTCAGCCCAGAAAGCAGGTAGAACAAGTTTTGTGGTGCCTTTCTCTTGCCTACCGGGGTAGTGTAAAAACTACCAATGGAACTCGTTTCTGGCACCTTCCCCGGTGGAGTTGTGCATGGGGTGTGTTTGGAACATTTTGTCACCAGCCGAGTCCAAAATTCAGCGATTCCCCATCTCAGCCCAGAAAGCAGGTAGAACAAGTTTTGTGGTGCCTTTCTCTTGCCTACCGGGGTAGTGTAAAAACTACCAACAGAACTCGTTTCTGGCACCTTCCCCGGTGGAGTTGTGCATGGGGTGTGTTTGGAACATTTTGTCACCAGCCGAGTCCAAAATTCAGCGATTCCCCATCTCAGCCCAGAAAGCAGGTAGAACAAGTTTTGTGGTGCCTTTCAGCTGCCTACCGGGGTAGTGTAAAAACTACCAACAGAACTCGTTTCTGGCACCTTCCCCGGTGGAGTTGTGCATGGGGTGTGTTTGGAACATTTTGTCACCAGCCGAGTCCAAAATTCAGCGATTCCCCATCTCAGCCCAGAAAGCAGGTAGAACAAGTTTTGTGGTGCCTTTCAGCTGCCTACCGGGGTAGTGTAAAAACTACCAACAGAACTCGTTTCTGGCACCTTCCCCGGTGGAGTTGTGCATGGGGTGTGTTTGGAACATTTTGTCACCAGCCGAGTCCAAAATTCAGCGATTCCCCATCTCAGCCCAGAGAGCAGGTAGAACAAGTTTTGTGGTGCCTTTCAGCTGCCTACCGGGGTAGTGTAAAAACTACCAACAGAACTCCTTTCTGGCACCTTCCCCGGTGGAGTTGTGCATGGGGTGTGTTTGGAACATTTTGTTACCAGCCGAGTCCAAAATTCAGCCGTTCCCCATCTCAGCCCAGAAAGCAGGTAGAACAAGTTTTGTGGTGCCTTTCTCTTGCCTACCGGGGTAGTGTAAAAACTACCAATGGAACTCGTTTCTGGCACCTTCCCCGGTGGAGTTGTGCATGGGGTGTGTTTGGAACATTTTGTCACCAGCCGAGTCCAAAATTCAGCGATTCCCCATCTCAGCCCAGAAAGCAGGTAGAACAAGTTTTGTGGTGCCTTTCTCTTGCCTACCGGGGTAGTGTAAAAACTACCAACAGAACTCGTTTCTGGCACCTTCCCCGGTGGAGTTGTGCATGGGGTGTGTTTGGAACATTTTGTCACCAGCCGAGTCCAAAATTCAGCGATTCCCCATCTCAGCCCAGAAAGCAGGTAGAACAAGTTTTGTGGTGCCTTTCAGCTGCCTACCGGGGTAGTGTAAAAACTACCAACAGAACTCGTTTCTGGCACCTTCCCCGGTGGAGTTGTGCATGGGGTGTGTTTGGAACATTTTGTCACCAGCCGAGTCCAAAATTCAGCGATTCCCCATCTCAGCCCAGAAAGCAGGTAGAACAAGTTTTGTGGTGCCTTTCAGCTGCCTACCGGGGTAGTGTAAAAACTACCAACAGAACTCGTTTCTGGCACCTTCCCCGGTGGAGTTGTGCATGGGGTGTGGTTTGGAACATTTTGTCACCAGCCGAGTCCAAAATTCAGCGATTCCCCATCTCAGCCCAGAGAGCAGGTAGAACAAGTTTTGTGGTGCCTTTCAGCTGCCTACCGAGGTAGTGTAAAAACTACCACAGAACTCCTTTCTGGCACCTTCCCCGGTGGAGTTGTGCATGGGGTGTGTTTGGAACATTTTCCCATCTCAGCCCAGAAAGCAGGTAGAACAAGTTTTGTGGTGCCTTTCAGCTGCCTACCGGGGTAGTGTAAAAACTACCAACAGAACTCGTTTCTGGCACCTTCCCCGGTGGAGTTGTGCATGGGGTGTGTTTGGACATTTTGTCACCAGCCGAGTCCAAAATTCAGCGATTCCCCATCTCAGCCCAGAAAGCAGGTAGAACAACTTTTGTGGTGCCTTTCAGCTGCCTACCGGGGTAGTGTAAAAACTACCAACAGAACTCGTTTCTGGCACCTTCCCCGGTGGAGTTGTGCATGGGGTGTGTTTGGAACATTTTGTCACCAGCCGAGTCCAAAATTCAGCGATTCCCCATCTCAGCCCAGAAGAAGCAGGGTAGAACAAGTTTTGTGGTGCCTTTCAGCTGCCTACCGGGGGTAGTGTAAAAACTACCAAAAGAACTCGTTTCTGGCACCTTCCCCGGTGGAGTTGTGCATGGGGTGTGTTTGGAACATTTTGTCACCAGCCGAGTCCAAAATTCAGCGATTCCCCATCTCAGCCCAGAGAGCAGGTAGAACAAGTTTTGTGGTGCCTTTCAGCTGCCTACCGGGGTAGTGTAAAAACTACCAACAGAACTCGTTTCTGGCACCTTCCCCGGTGGAGTTGTGCATGGGGTGTGTTTGGAACATTTTGTCACCAGCCGAGTCCAAAATTCAGCGATTCCCCATCTCAGCCCAGAAAGCAGGTAGAACAAGTTTTGTGGTGCCTTTCAGCTGCCTACCGGGGGTAGTGTAAAAACTACCAACAGAACTCGTTTCTGGCACCTTCCCCGGTGGAGTTGTGCATGGGGTGTGTTTGGAACATTTTGTCACCAGCCGAGTCCAAAATTCAGCGATTCCCCATCTCAGCCCAGAAAGCAGGTAGAACAAGTTTTGTGGTGCCTTTCAGCTGCCTACCGGGGTAGTGTAAAAACTAACCAACAGAACTCGTTTCTGGCACTTCCCCGGTGGAGTTGTGCATGGGGTGTGTTTGGAACATTTTGTCACCAGCCGAGTCCAAAATTCAGCGATTCCCCATCTCAGCCCAGAAAGCAGGTAGAACAAGTTTTGTGGTGCCTTTCAGCTGCCTACCGGGGGTAGTGTAAAAACTACCAACAGAACTCGTTTCTGGCACCTTCCCCGGGTGGAGTTGTGCATGGGGTGTGTTTGGAACATTTTGTCACCCAGCCGAGTCCAAAATTCAGCGATTCCCCATCTCAGCCCAGAAAGCAGGTAGAACAAGTTTTGTGGTGCCTTTCAGCTGCCTACCGGGGTAGTGTAAAAACTACCAACAGAACTCGTTTCTGGCACCTTCCCCGGTGGAGTTGTGCATGGGGTGTGTTTGGAACATTTTGTCACCAGCCGAGTCCAAAATTCAGCGATTCCCCAACTCAGCCCAGAAAGCAGGTAGAACAAGTTTTGTGGTGCTTTCAGCTGCCTACCGGGGTAGTGTAAAAACTACCAACAGAACTCGTTTCTGGCACCTTCCCCGGGTGGAGTTGTGCATGGGGTGTGTTTGGAACATTTTGTCACCAGCCGAGTCCAAAATTCAGCGATTCCCCATCTCAGCCCAGAAAGCAGGTAGAACAAGTTTTGTGGTGCCTTTCAGCTGCCTACCGGGGTAGTGTAAAAACTACCAACAGAACTCCTTTCTGGCACCTTCCCCGGTGGAGTTGTGCATGGGGTGTGTTTGGAACATTTTGTCACCAGCCGAGTCCAAAATTCAGCGATTCCCCATCTCAGCCCAGAAAGCAGGTAGAACAAGTTTTGTGGTGCCTTTCCAGCTGCCTACCGGGGTAGTGTAAAAAGTACCAACAGAACTCGTTTCTGGCACCTTCCCCCGGTGGAGTTGTGCATGGGGTGTGTTTGGAACATTTTGTCACCAGCCGAGTCCAAAATTCAGCGATTCTCCATCTCAGCCCAGAAAGCAGGGTAGAACAAGTTTTGTGGTGCCTTTCTCTTGCCTACCGGGGTAGTGTAAAAACTACCAACAGAACTCGTTTCTGGCACCTTCCCCGGTGGAGTTGTGCATGGGGTGTGGTTTGGAACATTTTGTCAGCAGCCGAGTCCAAAATTCAGCGATTCCCCATCTCAGCCCAGAAAGCAGGTAGAACAAGTTTTGTGGTGCCTTTCAGCTGCCTACCGGGGTAGTGTAAAAACTACCAACAGAACTCGTTTCTGGCACCTTCCCCGGTGGAGTTGTGCATGGGGTGTGTTTGGAACATTTTGTCACCAGCCCGAGTCCAAAATTCAGCGATTCCCCATCTCAGCCCAGAAAGCAGGTACAACAAGTTTTGTGGTGCCTTTCAGCTGCCTACCCCGGGGTAGTGTAAAAACTACCAACAGAACTCGTTTCTGGCACCTTCCCCGGTGGAGTTGTGCATGGGGTGTGTTTGGAACATTTTGTCACCAGCCGAGTCCAAAATTCAGCGATTCCCCATCTCAGCCCAGAAAGCAGGTAGAACAAGTTTTGTGGTGCCTTTCTCTTGCCTACCGGGGTAGTGTAAAAACTACCAACAGAACTCGTTTCTGGCACCTTCCCCGGTGGAGTTGTGCATGGGGTGTGTTTGGAACATTTGTCACCAGCCGAGTCCAAAATTCAGCGATTCCCCCATCTCAGCCCAGAAAGCAGGTAGAACAAGTTTTGTGGTGTCCTTTCAGCTGCCTACCGGGGTAGTGTAAAAACTACCAACAGAACTCGTTTTCTGGCACCTTCCCCGGTGGAGTTGTGCATGGGGTGTGTTTGGAACATTTTGTCACCAGCCGAGTCCAAAATTCAGCGATTCCCCATCTCAGCCCAGAAAGCAGGTAGAACAACTACCGGGGTAGTGTAAAAACTACCAACAGAACTCGTTTCTGGCACCTTCCCCGGTGGAGTTGTGCATGGGGTGTGTTTGGAACATTTTGTCACCAGCCGAGTCCAAAATTCAGCGATTCCCCATCTCAGCCCAGAAAGCAGGTAGAACAAGTTTTGTGGTGCCTTTCAGCTGCCTACCGGGGTAGTGTAAAAACTACCAACAGAACTCGTTTCTGGCACCTTCCCCGGTGGAGTTGTGCATGGGGTGTGTTTGGAACATTTTGTCACCAGCCGAGTCCAAAATTCAGCGATTCCCCATCTCAGCCCAGAAAGCAGGTAGAACAAGTTTTGTGGTGCCTTTCAGCTGCCTACCGGGGTAGTGTAAAAACTACCAACAGAACTCGTTTCTGGCACCTTCCCCGGTGGAGTTGTGCATAGGGTGTGTTTTGGAACATTTTGTCACCAGCCGAGTCCAAAATTCAGCGATTCCCCATCTCAGCCCAGAAAGCAGGTAGAACAAGTTTTGTGGTGCCTTTCAGCTGCCTACCGGGGGTAGTGTAAAAACTACCAACAGAACTCGTTTCTGGCACCTTCCCCGGTGGAGTTGTGCATGGGGTGTGTTTGGAACATTTTGTCACCAGCCGAGTCCAAAATTCAGCGATTCCCCATCTCAGCCCAGAAAGCAGGTAGAACAAGTTTTTGTGGTGCCTTTCAGCTGCCTACCGGGGTAGTGTAAAAACTACCAACAGAACTCGTTTCTGGCACCTTCCCCGGTGGGAGTTGTGCATGGGGTGTGTTTGGAACATTTTGTCACCAGCTGAGTCCAAAATTCAGCGATTCCCCATCTCAGCCCAGAAAGCAGGTAGAACAAGTTTTGTGGTGCCTTTCAGCTGCCTACCGGGGGTAGTGTAAAAACTACCAACAGAACTCGTTTCTGGCACCTTCCCCGGTGGAGTTGTGCATGGGGTGTGTTTGGAACATTTTGTCACCAGCCGAGTCCAAAATTCAGCGATTCCCCATCTCAGCCCAGAAAGCAGGTAGAACAAGTTTTGTGGTGCCTTTCAGCTGCCTACCGGGGTAGTGTAAAAACTACCAACAGAACTCCTTTCTGGCACCTTCCCCGGTGGAGTTGTGCATGGGGTGTGTTTGGAACATTTTGTCACCAGCCGAGTCCAAAATTCAGCGATTCCCCATCTCAGCCCAGAAAGCAGGTAGAACAAGTTTTGTGGTGCCTTTCAGCTGCCTACCGGGGTAGTGTAAAAACTACCAACAGAACTCGTTTCTGGCACCTTCCCCGGTGGAGTTGTGCATGGGGTGTGTTTGGAACATTTTGTCACCAGCCGAGTCCAAAATTCAGCGATTCCCCATCTCAGCCCAGAAAGCAGGTAGAACAAGTTTTGTGGTGCCTTTCAGCTGCCTACCGGGGTAGTGTAAAAACTACCAACAGAACTCGTTTCTGGCACCTTCCCCGGTGGAGTTGTGCATGGGGTGTGTTTGGAACATTTTGTCACCAGCCGAGTCCAAAATTCAGCGATTCCCCATCTCAGCCCAGAAAGCAGGTAGAACAACTTTTGTGGTGCCTTTCTCTTGCCTACCGGGGTAGTGTAAAAACTACCAACAGAACTCGTTTCTGGCACCTTCCCCGGTGGAGTTGTGCATGGGGTGTGTTTGGAACATTTTGTCACCAGCCGAGTCCAAAATTCAGCGATTCCCCATCTCAGCCCAGAAAGCAGGTAGAACAAGTTTTTGTGGTGCCTTTCAGCTGCCTACCGGGGTAGTGTAAAAACTACCAACAGAACTCGTTTCTGGCACCTTCCCCGGTGGAGTTGTGCATGGGGTGTGTTTGGAACATTTTGTCACCAGCCGAGTCCAAAATTCAGCGATTCCCCATCTCAGCCCAGAAAGCAGGTACAACAAGTTTTGTGGTGCCTTTCAGCTGCCTACCGGGGGTAGTGTAAAAACTACCAACAGAACTCGTTTCTGGCACCTTCCCCGGTGGAGTTGTGCATGGGGTGTGTTTGGAACATTTTGTCAGCAGCCGAGTCCAAAATTCAGCGATTCCCCATCTCAGCCCAGAAAGCAGGTAGAACAAGTTTTGTGGTGCCTTTCAGCTGCCTACCGGGGTAGTGTAAAAACTACCAACAGAACTCGTTTCTGGCACCTTCCCCGGTGGAGTTGTGCATGGGGTGTGTTTGGAACATTTTGTCAGCAGCCGAGTCCAAAATTCAGCGATTCCCCATCTCAGCCCAGAAAGCAGGTAGAACAAGTTTTGTGGTGCCTTTCAGCTGCCTACCGGGGGTAGTGTAAAAACTACCAACAGAACTCGTTTCTGGCACCTTCCCCGGTGGAGTTGTGCATGGGGTGTGTTTGGAACATTTTGTCACCAGCCGAGTCCAAAATTCAGCGATTCCCCATCTCAGCCCAGAAAGCAGGTACAACAAGTTTTGTGGTGCCTTTCAGCTGCCTACCGGGGTAGTGTAAAAACTACCAACAGAACTCGTTTCTGGCACCTTCCCCGGTGGAGTTGTGCATGGGGTGTGTTTGGAACATTTTGTCACCAGCCGAGTCCAAAATTCAGCGATTCCCCATCTCAGCCCAGAAAGCAGGTAGAACAAGTTTTGTGGTGCCTTTCAGCTGCCTACCGGGGTAGTGTAAAAACTACCAACAGAACTCCTTTCTGGCACCTTCCCCGGTGGAGTTGTGCATGGGGTGTGTTTGGAACATTTTGTCACCAGCCGAGTCCAAAATTCAGCGATTCCCCATCTCAGCCCAGAAAGCAGGTAGAACAAGTTTTGTGGTGCCTTTCAGCTGCCTACCGGGGTAGTGTAAAAACTACCAACAGAACTCGTTTCTGGCACCTTCCCCGGTGGAGTTGTGCATGGGGTGTGTTTGGAACATTTTGTCACCAGCCGAGTCCAAAATTCAGCGATTCCCCATCTCAGCCCAGAAAGCAGGTAGAACAAGTTTTGTGGTGCCTTTCTCTTGCCTACCGGGGTAGTGTAAAAACTACCAACAGAACTCGTTTCTGGCACCTTCCCCGGTGGAGTTGTGCATGGGGTGTGTTTGGAACATTTTGTCACCAGCCGAGTCCAAAATTCAGCGATTCCCCATCTCAGCCCAGAAAGCAGGTAGAACAAGTTTTGTGGTGCCTTTCAGCTGCCTACCGGGGTAGTGTAAAAACTACCAACGGAACTCGTTTCTGGCACCTTCCCCGGTGGAGTTGTGCATGGGGTGTGTTTGGAACATTTTGTCACCAGCCGAGTCCAAAATTCAGCGATTCCCCATCTCAGCCCAGAAAGCAGGTAGAACAAGTTTTGTGGTGCCTTTCAGCTGCCTACCGGGGTAGTGTAAAAACTACCAACAGAACTCGTTTCTGGCACCTTCCCCGGTGGAGTTGTGCATGGGGTGTGTTTGGAACATTTTGTCACCAGCCGAGTCCAAAATTCAGCGATTCCCCATCTCAGCCCAGAAAGCAGGTAGAACAAGTTTTGTGGTGCCTTTCAGCTGCCTACCGGGGTAGTGTAAAAACTACCAACAGAACTCGTTTCTGGCACCTTCCCCGGTGGAGTTGTGCATGGGGTGTGTTTGGAACATTTTGTCACCAGCCGAGTCCAAAAGTCAGCGATTCCCCATCTCAGCCCAGAAAGCAGGTAGAACAAGTTTTGTGGTGCCTTTCAGCTGCCTACCGGGGTAGTGTAAAAACTACCATCAGAACTCGTTTCTGGCACCTTCCCCGGTGGAGTTGTGCATGGGGTGTGTTTGGAACATTTTGTCACCAGCCGAGTCCAAAATTCAGCGATTCCCCATCTCAGCCCAGTAAGCAGGTAGAACAAGTTTTGTGGTGCCTTTCAGCTGCCTACCGGGGTAGTGTAAAAACTACCAACAGAACTCGTTTCTGGCACCTTCCCCGGTGGAGTTGTGCATGGGGTGTGTTTGGAACATTTTGTCACCAGCCGAGTCCAAAATTCAGCGATTCCCATCTCAGCCCAGAAAGCAGGTAGAACAAGTTTTGTGGTGCCTTTCAGCTGCCTACCGGGGTAGTGTAAAAAGTACCAACAGAACTCCTTTCTGGCACCTTCCCCGGTGGAGTTGTGCATGGGGTGTGTTTGGAACATTTTGTTACCAGCCGAGTCCAAAATTCAGCCGTTCCCCATCTCAGCCCAGGGGGGAGGGGGGGGGGGAAAGCAGGTAGAACAAGTTTTGTGGTGCCTTTCTCTTGCCTACCGGGGTAGTGTAAAAACTACCAATGGAACTCGTTTCTGGCACCTTCCCCGGTGGAGTTGTGCATGGGGTGTGTTTGGAACATTTTGTCACCAGCCGAGTCCAAAATTCAGCGATTCCCCATCTCAGCCCAGAAAGCAGGTAGAACAAGTTTTGTGGTGCCTTTCTCTTGCCTACCGGGGGTAGTGTAAAAACTACCAACAGAACTCGTTTCTGGCACCTTCCCCGGTGGAGTTGTGCATGGGGTGTGTTTGGAACATTTTGTCACCAGCCGAGTCCAAAATTCAGCGATTCCCCATCTCAGCCCAGAAAGCAGGTAGAACAAGTTTTGTGGTGCCTTTCAGCTGCCTACCGGGGTAGTGTAAAAACTACCAACAGAACTCGTTTCTGGCACCTTCCCCGGTGGAGTTGTGCATGGGGTGTGTTTGGAACATTTTGTCACCAGCCGAGTCCAAAATTCAGCGATTCCCCATCTCAGCCCAGAAAGCAGGTAGAACAAGTTTTGTGGTGCCTTTCAGCTGCCTACCGGGGTAGTGTAAAAACTACCAACAGAACTCGTTTCTGGCACCTTCCCCGGTGGAGTTGTGCATGGGGTGTGTTTGGAACATTTTGTCACCAGCCGAGTCCAAAATTCAGCGATTCCCATCTCAGCCCAGAGAGCAGGTAGAACAAGTTTTGTGGTGCCTTTCAGCTGCCTACCGGGGTAGTGTAAAAACTACCAACAGAACTCCTTTCTGGCACCTTCCCCGGTGGAGTTGTGCATGGGGTGTGTTTGGAACATTTTGTCACCAGCCGAGTCCAAAATTCAGCGATTCCCCATCTCAGCCCAGAGAGCAGGTAGAACAAGTTTTGTGGTGCCTTTCAGCTGCCTACCGGGGTAGTGTAAAAACTACCAAACAGAACTCGTTTCTGGCACCTTCCCCGGTGGAGTTGTGCATGGGGTGTGTTTGGAACATTTTGTCACCAGCCGAGTCCAAAAATTCAGCGGTTCCCCATCTCAGCCCAGAAAGCAGGTAGAACAAGTTTTGTGGTGCCTTTCAGCTGCCTACCGGGGTAGTGTAAAAACTACCAACAGAACTCGTTTCTGGCACCTTCCCCGGTGGAGTTGTGCATGGGGTGTGTTTGGAACATTTTGTCACCAGCCGAGTCCAAAATTCAGCGATTCCCCATCTCAGCCCAGAAAGCAGGTAGAACAAGTTTTGTGGTGCCTTTCAGCTGCCTACCGGGGGTAGTGTAAAAACTACCAACAGAACTCGTTTCTGGCACCTTCCCCGGTGGAGTTGTGCATGGGGTGTGTTTGGAACATTTTGTCACCAGCCGAGTCCAAAATTCAGCGATTCCCCATCTCAGCCCAGAAAGCAGGTAGAACAAGTTTTGTGGTGCCTTTCAGCTGCCTACCGGGGGTAGTGTAAAAACTACCAACAGAACTCGTTTCTGGCACCTTCCCCGGTGGAGTTGTGCATGGGGTGTGTTTGGAACATTTTGTCACCAGCCGAGTCCAAAATTCAGCGATTCCCCATCTCAGCCCAGAAAGCAGGTAGAACAAGTTTTGTGGTGCCTTTCAGCTGCCTACCGGGGGTAGTGTAAAAACTACCATCAGAACTCGTTTCTGGCACCTTCCCCGGTGGAGTTGTGCATGGGGTGTGTTTGGAACATTTTGTCAGCAGCCGAGTCCAAAATTCAGCGATTCCCCATCTCAGCCCAGTAAGCAGGTAGAACAAGTTTTGTGGTGCCTTTCAGCTGCCTACCGGGGGTAGTGTAAAAAACTACCAACAGAACTCGTTTCTGGCACCTTCCCCGGTGGAGTTGTGCATGGGGTGTGTTTGGAACATTTTGTCACCAGCCGAGTCCAAAATTCAGCGATTCCCATCTCAGCCCAGAAAGCAGGTAGAACAAGTTTTGTGGTGCCTTTCAGCTGCCTACCGGGGGTAGTGTAAAAAGTACCAACAGAACTCCTTTCTGGCACCTTCCCCGGTGGAGTTGTGCATGGGGTGTGTTTGGAACATTTTGTTACCAGCCGAGTCCAAAATTCAGCCGTTCCCCATCTCAGCCCAGAAAGCAGGTAGAACAAGTTTTGTGGTGCCTTTCTCTTGCCTACCGGGGTAGTGTAAAAACTACCAATGGAACTCGTTTCTGGCACCTTCCCCGGTGGAGTTGTGCATGGGGTGTGTTTGGAACATTTTGTCACCAGCCGAGTCCAAAATTCAGCGATTCCCCATCTCAGCCCAGAAAGCAGGTAGAACAAGTTTTGTGGTGCCTTTCTCTTGCCTACCGGGGTAGTGTAAAAACTACCAACAGAACTCGTTTTCTGGCACCTTCCCCGGTGGAGTTGTGCATGGGGTGTGTTTGGAACATTTTGTCACCAGCCGAGTCCAAAATTCAGCGATTCCCCATCTCAGCCCAGAAAGCAGGTAGAACAAGTTTTGTGGTGCCTTTCAGCTGCCTACCGGGGTAGTGTAAAAACTACCAACAGAACTCGTTTCTGGCACCTTCCCCGGTGGAGTTGTGCATGGGGTGTGTTTGGAACATTTTGTCACCAGCCGAGTCCAAAATTCAGCGATTCCCCATCTCAGCCCAGAAAGCAGGTAGAACAAGTTTTGTGGTGCCTTTCAGCTGCCTACCGGGGTAGTGTAAAAACTACCAACAGAACTCGTTTCTGGCACCTTCCCCGGTGGAGTTGTGCATGGGGTGTGTTTGGAACATTTTGTCACCAGCCGAGTCCAAAATTCAGCGATTCCCCATCTCAGCCCAGAGAGCAGGTAGAACAAGTTTTGTGGTGCCTTTCAGCTGCCTACCGGGGTAGTGTAAAAACTACCAACAGAACTCCTTTCTGGCACCTTCCCCGGTGGAGTTGTGCATGGGGTGTGTTTGGAACATTTTGTCACCAGCCGAGTCCAAAATTCAGCGATTCCCCATCTCAGCCCAGAAAGCAGGTAGAACAAGTTTTGTGGTGCCTTTCAGCTGCCTACCGGGGTAGTGTAAAAACTACCAACAGAACTCGTTTCTGGCACCTTCCCCGGTGGAGTTGTGCATGGGGTGTGTTTGGAACATTTTGTCACCAGCCGAGTCCAAAATTCAGCGGTTCCCCATCTCAGCCCAGAAAGCAGGTAGAACAAGTTTTGTGGTGCCTTTCAGCTGCCTACCGGGGTAGTGTAAAAACTACCAACAGAACTCGTTTCTGGCACCTTCCCCGGTGGAGTTGTGCATGGGGTGTGTTTGGAACATTTTGTCACCAGCCGAGTCCAAAATTCAGCGATTCCCCATCTCAGCCCAGAAAGCAGGTAGAACAAGTTTTGTGGTGCCTTTCAGCTGCCTACCGGGGTAGTGTAAAAACTACCAACAGAACTCGTTTCTGGCACCTTCCCCGGTGGAGTTGTGCATGGGGTGTGTTTGGAACATTTTGTCACCAGCCGAGTCCAAAATTCAGCGATTCCCCATCTCAGCCCAGAAAGCAGGTAGAACAAGTTTTGTGGTGCCTTTCAGCTGCCTACCGGGGTAGTGTAAAAACTACCAACAGAACTCGTTTCTGGCACCTTCCCCGGTGGAGTTGTGCATGGGGTGTGTTTGGAACATTTTGTCACCAGCCGAGTCCAAAAGTCAGCGATTCCCCATCTCAGCCCAGAAAGCAGGTAGAACAAGTTTTGTGGTGCCTTTCAGCTGCCTACCGGGGTAGTGTAAAAACTACCAACAGAACTCGTTTCTGGCACCTTCCCCGGTGGAGTTGTGCATGGGGTGTGTTTGGAACATTTTGTCAGCAGCCGAGTCCAAAATTCAGCGATTCCCCATCTCAGCCCAGTAAGCAGGTAGAACAAGTTTTGTGGTGCCTTTCAGCTGCCTACCGGGGTAGTGTAAAAACTACCAACAGAACTCGTTTCTGGCACCTTCCCCGGTGGAGTTGTGCATGGGGTGTGTTTGGAACATTTTGTCACCAGCCGAGTCCAAAATTCAGCGATTCCCATCTCAGCCCAGAAAGCAGGTAGAACAAGTTTTGTGGTGCCTTTCAGCTGCCTACCGGGGTAGTGTAAAAAGTACCAACAGAACTCCTTTCTGGCACCTTCCCCGGTGGAGTTGTGCATGGGGTGTGTTTGGAACATTTTGTCAGCAGCCGAGTCCAAAATTCAGCCGTTCCCCATCTCAGCCCAGAAAGCAGGTAGAACAAGTTTTGTGGTGCCTTTCTCTTGCCTACCGGGGTAGTGTAAAAACTACCAATGGAACTCGTTTCTGGCACCTTCCCCGGTGGAGTTGTGCATGGGGTGTGTTTGGAACATTTTGTCACCAGCCGAGTCCAAAATTCAGCGATTCCCCATCTCAGCCCAGAAAGCAGGTAGAACAAGTTTTGTGGTGCCTTTCTCTTGCCTACCGGGGTAGTGTAAAAACTACCAACAGAACTCGTTTCTGGCACCTTCCCCGGTGGAGTTGTGCATGGGGTGTGTTTGGAACATTTTGTCAGCAGCCGAGTCCAAAATTCAGCGATTCCCCATCTCAGCCCAGAAAGCAGGTAGAACAAGTTTTGTGGTGCCTTTCAGCTGCCTACCGGGGTAGTGTAAAAACTACCAACAGAACTCGTTTCTGGCACCTTCCCCGGTGGAGTTGTGCATGGGGTGTGTTTGGAACATTTTGTCACCAGCCGAGTCCAAAATTCAGCGATTCCCCATCTCAGCCCAGAAAGCAGGTAGAACAAGTTTTGTGGTGCCTTTCAGCTGCCTACCGGGGTAGTGTAAAAACTACCAACAGAACTCGTTTCTGGCACCTTCCCCGGTGGAGTTGTGCATGGGGTGTGTTTGGAACATTTTGTCACCAGCCGAGTCCAAAATTCAGCGATTCCCCATCTCAGCCCAGAGAGCAGGTAGAACAAGTTTTGTGGTGCCTTTCTCTTGCCTACCGGGGTAGTGTAAAAACTACCAACAGAACTCGTTTCTGGCACCTTCCCCGGTGGAGTTGTGCATGGGGTGTGTTTGGAACATTTTGTCACCAGCCGAGTCCAAAATTCAGCGATTCCCCATCTCAGCCCAGAAAGCAGGTAGAACAAGTTTTGTGGTGCCTTTCAGCTGCCTACCGGGGTAGTGTAAAAACTACCAACAGAACTCGTTTCTGGCACCTTCCCCGGTGGAGTTGTGCATGGGGTGTGTTTGGAACATTTTGTCACCAGCCGAGTCCAAAATTCAGCGATTCCCCATCTCAGCCCAGAAAGCAGGTAGAACAAGTTTTGTGGTGCCTTTCAGCTGCCTACCGGGGTAGTGTAAAAACTACCAACAGAACTCGTTTCTGGCACCTTCCCCGGTGGAGTTGTGCATGGGGTGTGTTTGGAACATTTTGTCACCAGCCGAGTCCAAAATTCAGCGATTCCCCATCTCAGCCCAGAGAGCAGGTAGAACAAGTTTTGTGGTGCCTTTCAGCTGCCTACCGGGGTAGTGTAAAAACTACCAACAGAACTCCTTTCTGGCACCTTCCCCGGTGGAGTTGTGCATGGGGTGTGTTTGGAACATTTTGTCACCAGCCGAGTCCAAAATTCAGCGATTCCCCATCTCAGCCCAGAAAGCAGGTAGAACAAGTTTTGTGGTGCCTTTCAGCTGCCTACCGGGGTAGTGTAAAAACTACCAACAGAACTCGTTTCTGGCACCTTCCCCGGTGGAGTTGTGCATGGGGTGTGTTTGGAACATTTTGTCACCAGCCGAGTCCAAAATTCAGCGATTCCCCATCTCAGCCCAGAAAGCAGGTAGAACAAGTTTTGTGGTGCCTTTCAGCTGCCTACCGGGGTAGTGTAAAAACTACCAACAGAACTCGTTTCTGGCACCTTCCCCGGTGGAGTTGTGCATGGGGTGTGTTTGGAACATTTTGTCACCAGCCGAGTCCAAAATTCAGCGATTCCCCATCTCAGCCCAGAAAGCAGGTAGAACAAGTTTTGTGGTGCCTTTCAGCTGCCTACCGGGGTAGTGTAAAAACTACCAACAGAACTCGTTTCTGGCACCTTCCCCGGTGGAGTTGTGCATGGGGTGTGTTTGGAACATTTTGTCACCAGCCGAGTCCAAAATTCAGCGATTCCCCATCTCAGCCCAGAAAGCAGGTAGAACAAGTTTTGTGGTGCCTTTCAGCTGCCTACCGGGGTAGTGTAAAAACTACCAACAGAACTCGTTTCTGGCACCTTCCCCGGTGGAGTTGTGCATGGGGTGTGTTTGGAACATTTTGTCACCAGCCGAGTCCAAAATTCAGCGATTCCCCATCTCAGCCCAGAAAGCAGGTAGAACAAGTTTTGTGGTGCCTTTCAGCTGCCTACCGGGGTAGTGTAAAAACTACCAACAGAACTCGTTTCTGGCACCTTCCCCGGTGGAGTTGTGCATGGGGTGTGTTTGGAACATTTTGTCACCAGCCGAGTCCAAAATTCAGCGATTCCCCATCTCAGCCCAGAAAGCAGGTAGAACAAGTTTTGTGGTGCCTTTCAGCTGCCTACCGGGGTAGTGTAAAAACTACCAACAGAACTCGTTTCTGGCACCTTCCCCGGTGGAGTTGTGCATGGGGTGTGTTTGGAACATTTTGTCACCAGCCGAGTCCAAAATTCAGCGATTCCCCATCTCAGCCCAGAAAGCAGGTAGAACAAGTTTTGTGGTGCCTTTCAGCTGCCTACCGGGGTAGTGTAAAAACTACCAACAGAACTCGTTTCTGGCACCTTCCCCGGTGGAGTTGTGCATGGGGTGTGTTTGGAACATTTTGTCACCAGCCGAGTCCAAAATTCAGCGATTCCCCATCTCAGCCCAGAAAGCAGGTAGAACAAGTTTTGTGGTGCCTTTCAGCTGCCTACCGGGGTAGTGTAAAAACTACCAACAGAACTCGTTTCTGGCACCTTCCCCGGTGGAGTTGTGCATGGGGTGTGTTTGGAACATTTTGTCAGCAGCCGAGTCCAAAATTCAGCGATTCCCCATCTCAGCCCAGAAAGCAGGTAGAACAACTTTTGTGGTGCCTTTCAGCTGCCTATCGGGGTAGTGTAAAAACTACCAACAGAACTCGTTTCTGGCACCTTCCCCGGTGGAGTTGTGCATGGGGTGTGTTTGGAACATTTTGTCAGCAGCCGAGTCCAAAATTCAGCTGATCCCCATCTCAGCCCAGAAAGCAGGTAGAACAAGTTTTGTGGTGCCTTTCAGCTGCCTACCGGGGTAGTGTAAAAACTACCAACAGAACTCGTTTCTGGCACCTTCCCCGGTGGAGTTGTGCATGGGGTGTGTTTGGAACATTTTGTCACCAGCCGAGTCCAAAATTCAGCGATTCCCCATCTCAGCCCAGAAAGCAGGTAGAACAAGTTTTGTGGTGCCTTTCAGCTGCCTACCGGGGTAGTGTAAAAACTACCAACAGAACTCGTTTCTGGCACCTTCCCCGGTGGAGTTGTGCATGGGGTGTGTTTGGAACATTTTGTCACCAGCCGAGTCCAAAATTCAGCGATTCCCCATCTCAGCCCAGAAAGCAGGTAGAACAAGTTTTGTGGTGCCTTTCAGCTGCCTACCGGGGTAGTGTAAAAACTACCAACAGAACTCGTTTCTGGCACCTTCCCCGGTGGAGTTGTGCATGGGGTGTGTTTGGAACATTTTGTCACCAGCCGAGTCCAAAATTCAGCGATTCCCCATCTCAGCCCAGAAAGCAGGTAGAACAAGTTTTGTGGTGCCTTTCAGCTGCCTACCGGGGTAGTGTAAAAACTACCAACAGAACTCGTTTCTGGCACCTTCCCCGGTGGAGTTGTGCATGGGGTGTGTTTGGAACATTTTGTCACCAGCCGAGTCCAAAATTCAGCGATTCCCCATCTCAGCCCAGAAAGCAGGTAGAACAAGTTTTGTGGTGCCTTTCAGCTGCCTACCGGGGTAGTGTAAAAACTACCAACAGAACTCGTTTCTGGCACCTTCCCCGGTGGAGTTGTGCATGGGGTGTGTTTGGAACATTTTGTCACCAGCCGAGTCCAAAATTCAGCGATTCCCCATCTCAGCCCAGAAAGCAGGTAGAACAAGTTTTGTGGTGCCTTTCAGCTGCCTACCGGGGTAGTGTAAAAACTACCAACAGAACTCGTTTCTGGCACCTTCCCCGGTGGAGTTGTGCATGGGGTGTGTTTGGAACATTTTGTCAGCAGCCGAGTCCAAAATTCAGCGATTCCCCATCTCAGCCCAGAAAGCAGGTAGAACAAGTTTTGTGGTGCCTTTCAGCTGCCTACCGGGGTAGTGTAAAAACTACCAACAGAACTCGTTTCTGGCACCTTCCCCGGTGGAGTTGTGCATGGGGTGTGTTTGGAACATTTTGTCACCAGCCGAGTCCAAAATTCAGCGATTCCCCATCTCAGCCCAGAAAGCAGGTAGAACAAGTTTTGTGGTGCCTTTCAGCTGCCTACCGGGGTAGTGTAAAAACTACCAACAGAACTCGTTTCTGGCACCTTCCCCGGTGGAGTTGTGCATGGGGTGTGTTTGGAACATTTTGTCACCAGCCGAGTCCAAAATTCAGCGATTCCCCATCTCAGCCCAGAAAGCAGGTAGAACAAGTTTTGTGGTGCCTTTCAGCTGCCTACCGGGGTAGTGTAAAAACTACCAACAGAACTCGTTTCTGGCACCTTCCCCGGTGGAGTTGTGCATGGGGTGTGTTTGGAACATTTTGTCACCAGCCGAGTCCAAAATTCAGCGATTCCCCATCTCAGCCCAGAAAGCAGGTAGAACAAGTTTTGTGGTGCCTTTCAGCTGCCTACCGGGGTAGTGTAAAAACTACCAACAGAACTCGTTTCTGGCACCTTCCCCGGTGGAGTTGTGCATGGGGTGTGTTTGGAACATTTTGTCAGCAGCCGAGTCCAAAATTCAGCTGATCCCCATCTCAGCCCAGAAAGCAGGTAGAAC
The DNA here is from genome assembly GCF_023638135.1 of Falco biarmicus. Classification (NCBI taxonomy): domain Eukaryota; kingdom Metazoa; phylum Chordata; class Aves; order Falconiformes; family Falconidae; genus Falco; species Falco biarmicus. The sequence goes on from NW_026611700.1 coordinate 309,826, forward strand.
AACTTTTGTGGTGCCTTTCAGCTGCCTACCGGGGTAGTGTAAAAACTACCAACAGAACTCGTTTCTGGCACCTTCCCCGGTGGAGTTGTGCATGGGGTGTGTTTGGAACATTTTGTCACCAGCCGAGTCCAAAATTCAGCGATTCCCCATCTCAGCCCAGAAAGCAGGTAGAACAAGTTTTGTGGTGCCTTTCAGCTGCCTACCGGGGTAGTGTAAAAACTACCAACAGAACTCGTTTCTGGCACCTTCCCCGGTGGAGTTGTGCATGGGGTGTGTTTGGAACATTTTGTCACCAGCCGAGTCCAAAATTCAGCGATTCCCCATCTCAGCCCAGAAAGCAGGTAGAACAAGTTTTGTGGTGCCTTTCAGCTGCCTACCGGGGTAGTGTAAAAACTACCAACAGAACTCGTTTCTGGCACCTTCCCCGGTGGAGTTGTGCATGGGGTGTGTTTGGAACATTTTGTCACCAGCCGAGTCCAAAATTCAGTGATTCCCCATCTCAGCCCAGAAAGCAGGTAGAACAAGTTTTGTGGTGCCTTTCTCTTGCCTACCGGGGTAGTGTAAAAACTACCAACAGAACTCGTTTCTGGCACCTTCCCCGGTGGAGTTGTGCATGGGGTGTGTTTGGAACATTTTGTCACCAGCCGAGTCCAAAATTCAGCGATTCCCCATCTCAGCCCAGAAAGCAGGTAGAACAAGTTTTGTGGTGCCTTTCAGCTGCCTACCGGGGTAGTGTAAAAACTACCAACAGAACTCCTTTCTGGCACCTTCCCCGGTGGAGTTGTGCATGGGGTGTGTTTGGAACATTTTGTCAGCAGCCGAGTCCAAAATTCAGCGATTCCCCATCTCAGCCCAGAAAGCAGGTAGAACAAGTTTTGTGGTGCCTTTCAGCTGCCTACCGGGGTAGTGTAAAAACTACCAACAGAACTCGTTTCTGGCACCTTCCCCGGTGGAGTTGTGCATGGGGTGTGTTTGGAACATTTTGTCACCAGCCGAGTCCAAAATTCAGCGATTCCCCATCTCAGCCCAGAAAGCAGGTAGAACAAGTTTTGTGGTGCCTTTCAGCTGCCTACCGGGGTAGTGTAAAAACTACCAACAGAACTCGTTTCTGGCACCTTCCCCGGTGGAGTTGTGCATGGGGTGTGTTTGGAACATTTTGTCACCAGCCGAGTCCAAAATTCAGCGATTCCCCATCTCAGCCCAGAAAGCAGGTAGAACAAGTTTTGTGGTGCCTTTCAGCTGCCTACCGGGGTAGTGTAAAAACTACCAACAGAACTCGTTTCTGGCACCTTCCCCGGTGGAGTTGTGCAAGGGATGTGTTTGGAACATTTTGTCACCAGCCGAGTCCAAAATTCAGCGATTCCCCATCTCAGCCCAGAAAGCAGGTAGAACAACTTTTGTGGTGCCTTTCAGCTGCCTACCGGGGTAGTGTAAAAACTACCAACAGAACTCGTTTCTGGCACCTTCCCCGGTGGAGTTGTGCATGGGGTGTGTTTGGAACATTTTGTCAGCAGCCGAGTCCAAAATTCAGCTGATCCCCATCTCAGCCCAGAAAGCAGGTAGAACAACTTTTGTGGTGCCTTTCAGCTGCCTACCGGGGTAGTGTAAAAACTACCAACAGAACTCGTTTCTGGCACCTTCCCCGGTGGAGTTGTGCATGGGGTGTGTTTGGAACATTTTGTCACCAGCCGAGTCCAAAATTCAGCGATTCCCCATCTCAGCCCAGAAAGCAGGTAGAACAAGTTTTGTGGTGCCTTTCAGCTGCCTACCGGGGTAGTGTAAAAACTACCAACAGAACTCGTTTCTGGCACCTTCCCCGGTGGAGTTGTGCATGGGGTGTGTTTGGAACATTTTGTCAGCAGCCGAGTCCAAAATTCAGCGATTCCCCATCTCAGCCCAGAAAGCAGGTAGAACAAGTTTTGTGGTGCCTTTCAGCTGCCTACCGGGGTAGTGTAAAAACTACCAACAGAACTCGTTTCTGGCACCTTCCCCGGTGGAGTTGTGCATGGGGTGTGTTTGGAACATTTTGTCAGCAGCCGAGTCCAAAATTCAGCGATTCCACATCTCAGCCCAGAAAGCAGGTAGAACAAGTTTTGTGGTGCCTTTCAGCTGCCTACCGGGGTAGTGTAAAAACTACCAACAGAACTCGTTTCTGGCACCTTCCCCGGTGGAGTTGTGCATGGGGTGTGTTTGGAACATTTTGTCAGCAGCCGAGTCCAAAATTCAGCGATTCCCCATCTCAGCCCAGAAAGCAGGTAGAACAAGTTTTGTGGTGCCTTTCAGCTGCCTACCGGGGTAGTGTAAAAACTACCAACAGAACTCGTTTCTGGCACCTTCCCCGGTGGAGTTGTGCATGGGGTGTGTTTGGAACATTTTGTCACCAGCCGAGTCCAAAATTCAGCGATTCCCCATCTCAGCCCAGAAAGCAGGTAGAACAAGTTTTGTGGTGCCTTTCAGCTGCCTACCGGGGTAGTGTAAAAACTACCAACAGAACTCGTTTCTGGCACCTTCCCCGGTGGAGTTGTGCATGGGGTGTGTTTGGAACATTTTGTCACCAGCCGAGTCCAAAATTCAGCGATTCCCCATCTCAGCCCAGAAAGCAGGTAGAACAAGTTTTGTGGTGCCTTTCAGCTGCCTACCGGGGTAGTGTAAAAACTACCAACAGAACTCGTTTCTGGCACCTTCCCCGGTGGAGTTGTGCATGGGGTGTGTTTGGAACATTTTGTCACCAGCCGAGTCCAAAATTCAGTGATTCCCCATCTCAGCCCAGAAAGCAGGTAGAACAAGTTTTGTGGTGCCTTTCTCTTGCCTACCGGGGTAGTGTAAAAACTACCAACAGAACTCGTTTCTGGCACCTTCCCCGGTGGAGTTGTGCATGGGGTGTGTTTGGAACATTTTGTCACCAGCCGAGTCCAAAATTCAGCGATTCCCCATCTCAGCCCAGAAAGCAGGTAGAACAACTTTTGTGGTGCCTTTCAGCTGCCTACCGGGGTAGTGTAAAAACTACCAACAGAACTCGTTTCTGGCACCTTCCCCGGTGGAGTTGTGCATGGGGTGTGTTTGGAACATTTTGTCAGCAGCCGAG